>NW_027518268.1:0-319766 GCF_023851605.1 Tamandua tetradactyla
TAGTATCTCAGATTGAGGCCTATGTGTTCTTAAGGTTTAACAGGAATGGTGTTGGTTGTGGTTTGGCAAACCATGGTAACTAGAAATACCTGGCTGAAACTTGTGTAGGAATAGCTTCCAGAACAACATATAAACTCTATTTGAACTCTGTCAGCCACTGATACCTTATTTTGTTATATGTCTCTTCCCCTTTTTGGTCAGGGAGGCATTGTAATTCCATGGTGCCAGGGACTGTTTCATCCCTTGAAGGTATGTCTAACATTGCCAGGGAGTCTTTCACTATAGGATGTCGTGTCCCACAGTGTAATAATTCTCCTTGTAGAGTTAGAGAGAGAGGCCACATCTTAGCACCAAAAGTGGTTTTATGAAAGTAACTCTTAGGCATACCTTTATGTAGGCTTAGCTGCTTTGCTACAGGAATAAGTTTTATTAGAGTAAGCCTCAAGGTAAAGGTCTTAGCCCATTGACTAGCGTGTCTCTAATGTTTGAGATAATGTCAAGGGTTTCCCTAATGGAAAAGTTTAATGGTTCAATATTGTTTCTCCAGTCCTTTGACGGACTTTGCCAGTACTCTTTGGTAACCTGCCTGTGCCAGTTTTAAAGTATTATGTACCCCCAGCAAAACCATGCTTTAATCCTGCTCCAAACCTGTGGAGGAAACCATTTCTTTTGATCTTAACTCAGCATTGCAGAGATTTTGATTAGATTATCTACAGGGAGATGTTACACATCCAATTGTGGGTGTGACATATTGATGAGATGGAGATGTGGCTCTCTCCATTCTAGGTGGGTCTTAATTAGTTCAATGGAATCTTTTAAAAGAGGAAAAATTTTGGAGAGTCAGAAATAACAGAGCTGAGAGAAACTACAGAGCATAGCCAACATCATTGCTGACATTTGGAGAACAGACACAGATATTTGGAGATGCTACAAGCCCAGTAGGTATCACCATGAAATGTTAAGCAAGTCAGAACCTGGATAGAACCAAGGGAAGCCAAGAGATGAAAGCCAACCCCAGAGGAACAAAAGTGAGGAACCCCTACTGGAACAGAGGCTGAGCACCATGGAGCCCAGTGTCAAGGGACCATCATATGCTAGCCACATGTCTTTCACATAATTTCCCAGATGACAGAGTTGCTCTTGACTCATTGGCCTTCCTTGAATTAAACTTTCTTTCCCTGGATGTCTTTGGACATTTTTATAGGTTTAGAACTCTAAACTTGCAACTTATTAGATTCCCCTTTTTAAAAGCTGTTCCAGTATTCCATATATTGTATTCCATCACTTCCAACTAAAACACTTCACAACATACTCTGTAATGTATCTGGGTATCATATTAAGCTATGCAGAATTTTAAGTTCTCCTACCTGTTCTGAGCTTCATGTGTTTGGGTTGATTAAATAAGCTATCTAGACAAGTTGAGTTAGATTATGTACTATAGGAAATTTAGGTTTTGGATGAAATAAACTTCTCTTCCTTTGATTTCACACAGTAGATAAAGTTCTAAAATACAGACAATATCATCCATAACCCTGCATTCTGATTTACCACAGTACTGAGTAGATCAGCTTTATTCTTATCCCTAATTGAAGCCTGATAATTTTTTGGTTTCTTTAGCAGTTTTGGTTTGTAGTAGGGTGGACTTTCAAAGCAGCATAACTCCAACTCTGGGTCTTAGAATTCACATAGGTCCCCACATTTCCAGGGAAATACCAGGTTATACATGTATAGCATAGCATCTCAAAATCTAAAAATAATATTTACAGCTCTAGACCAAATGTGACTGTTATAAAAGCTTAAAATTTAGACCTCATTTTTCTCACAATTATTTTCTGAAAGAGTCCATGCAGTATTTGTTGTCTTGTTTCTGGCTTATTTTGTACCACATAATGCCCCCAAAGTTCATTCACATCACTGCATGTTCCATGAATAATTCCTTTCTGCAGCCACACAATATTCCATTATATGTGTGCACAATTTGTCATTCAATTTCTCATTCAGTGTATCCTTCAGCCACCTATGTCCACTGGACATTATAGATAATGTCCAGAGTAAACAATCCATGTCTCACATTATCCTCAGTTGTACAATTAACACTCTCAATTTTAGACAATTTTCATGGCTCTGAAGAGAAAAATAACAAATAAACATACCTTCAGCAAATAGAAAATCCAAACTGCACCTCAACTCTTCTTTGATCTCTCCAATTACTTACCCCTTGTATTGCTGTGATACTAGTGATACATTCCTGTTAATATAGGCCATAGCATGCAATAGTAGTTTTCTCTTTGTGCCCTGTTGGATGCAGCTATGACCCTAAGGAATGTTAAAGTGAAATGAGAGAGAGAAAAGGATCAGGGGATCCAGAGACATCAGGCTTCAGACAAGTTTATTTTCAGCCAAGTACAAAATTATATACTAGAAAGAAAGGTGATAAAGGTTGTTTGCATGCAAAAGCTATATAATGCAAAAACAAGTTCCAGAAAGTAAATACTTCTAAGGCTAGGATGTTAATTTCCCTTAAGCAAGTCTCTTCCACACCTCATTGTGCTTTATCTGCATATCTCAGCTTCTATTGAAGTTCCAGATCCTGAAAGCTCAAGTCTGCATTTCCTCATAGACTTGTGTCTGCAAGCTTTAGGTTAAACAATAACCTTTTAACTCCTACAGTGCCCCTCTATTATTGACTCTGTACTAGATTCATGCCTTTAGTGTAGTTCCTTAAAGAACTTATTTCTATTTATAGTGTTAATTGGCAGCATACATAACTCTGTACAAGCCTTATCAATAATGATCACCTTCAATATGGAAATATTACTTATACACCCACTAATGAATTTCCTTCACCTCTATCAATTTCCTTACAAATAAATTCAACCATATTAGCTAATTGTTTACCCATCTCTGGGCTTTTGTGTTTATCTAGGTCCCCTAAATTCTATATTATAAACTTCTGGGCTTATCTTTGCCAAAGTCATAATAGTGAAATTATACAGTAGCTATCCCTTTGTGTCTGGTTTATTTCACTCATCTTTATGTCCTCAATGTTCATCCATGTTGTCATGTGCTTCAGGATCTCATTTCATCTTACTGCTGAATAAGATTCCATCATATGTATATATCATATTATTTTATCCACTCAACTGTTGATGGGCACTCAGATTGTTTCCATCTTTTGGCAGTTTTGGCAATGCCACTATAAACATCTGTTTGCAAATGTCTGTTTGTGTCACTGCTTTCAGCTTTTATGGGTATGTACTGAATAGTGGTACTGCCGGGTAACAGAGAAACTCAATATTTAGTTTTCTGAGGAAATGTCAAAATATTTTTCACAGCAACTGTACCATTATACATTCCCATCAGCAATGAATAAGTGTTCCATTTTCTCCACATCCTCTCCAACATTGAATGTTTCCTGTTTGTTTTATAGCAGCCATTCTTATAGGCATGAAGTGATGTTTCATTGTAGTCTTGATTTATATTTCTCTTATTTAGCAATGAAGATGAGCATCTCTTCATGTATTTTTTGCCATTTGTATTCACTCTTCAGAAAAATGTATATTCATAAATTCAGCTCATGTTATAATTGGGTTGTTTGTTCATCTGTTGTTGAGTTGTATGAATACTATGTATGCAGGACATCAAACCTTTATCCAATATGTGGTTTCCAAATAATTTTTTCCCATTGACAGGCTGTCACTTCACCTGCTGGAAAAACTCCTTTTAGGTACAGAAGTATTTGATTTGGGAGGCTCCCATTTATCTAGTTTTTCTTTCATTGCTTGTGCTTTCAGTGTAAAGTTTAAGAAACTACCTCCTATTAGTAAGTCATGAAGATGCTTCCTTATATTTTCTTCTCATTGTTTTATGGTTCTGGTTCTTATATTTAGATCTTTGATACACCTCTAGCTAGTTTTTGTAGAGGGTGTAAGGTAAGGGTCTTCTTTTATTCTTTGGACAAATGTTATCCAGTTCTCCCATGCCCATTTATTGAGAAGACTATTTTGTATTCAGTCTAGTGGATTTGGGTGCCATGTCAATGATCAATTGACCATAGATTTTTGTGGTCTGTCTCCACCCTCTTGATTTTATTTCATTGGTCAGTACTTATATCTTGTGCCAGTACTATGCTGTCTTGTTCACTGTGACAGTATAATACACTTTAAGATCAGGAAGTGTTGTGCCTCCCAATTTGTTTTTCATTTTTAGCTATCAATATCTATTTCCCTTCCAAATGAACTTGATAACTAATTTTTCCAAGTCTTCAAAGTATGTTGTTGGGATTTTGATTGGTATTGTGCTAAATCTGTAGACCAATTTGGGTAGAATTGACATCTTGACTACATTTACCCTTCCTATCTATGAATAGAGAATGTCTTTCCACTTATTTTGAACTTCTTTGATTACATTTAGCAGTGTTTTTCTATTTTTCTGTGTGCAGTTCCTTTACATACATAATTAAGTTTATTCCTAGATACTTGATTATTTTAGTTGTCATCTTGAATGAATTTTTTTCCTTAATTTTCTCCTCAGGTTATTACTTGTGTACTGACTTTTGAACATTAATCTTGTATCACAACACCTTACTGAGTTTATTGGCTCAAGAAGCTTTGCTGTAGATTTCTTAGTATTTTCCAAGTATAGTGTCATGTCATTTTCAAATAATGAAACCTTTACCTCTTCCTTTCCAGTTTGGATGCATTTATTTTTTTCCCTGTCTCATTGCTCTGTCTAAAACTTCTAGTTGAATGTTGAATAATTGTGGTGACAGAGAGCATCATTTTCTCTTTCCCAAAGGGGAAGGCTTCCAGTCTCTCACCATTGAGAATGATTTTAGCTATAGATTTTCATATATGCTCTGAACATATAAAGTAACTTCTGGTTTTAGCCCAAATTAGAAGGCCTCCAAGACATATTTCTTGATCTCTGAGTCCCATACCTCATCCTGGTGAGCTCAGGGCTGGTCAGGTAGATTTGTTGAAGGGTAAACAGCATCTAAAAGGCAACCACAAAGCAGTGCTTCTGAGTTTTAGAAGACCAACCTAAAACTGATGATAGCTCAGAAATGGGATTATGATATACTGTTAACTGAAAAAACAGGTTATAAGTCACCATTTTACCCAGTTTTTAACAGTGGTTTTCTCTGAGTGGAGGGAGTTGATATCATTCAATTTTAAGAATTATTTTCTGGATTTTTCTTCTCTGTACAAGAATGCTGTATTGCTTGATAAATGCAAATCTCTTCCCAGTGCTTAGAAATGTGCCAGGAAAAGCAAACAGCCATCAACACTAGTTAAATGAATGGGTGGTTGCATTTTAACAAGTAGTAGACTGAATGTGTCCAAAAGCAATAAAATGCCTTTCTGAGGGAACAGCTAAAGTGTACAGGCAGGGGTTGTGATAGGGTGAAACTTACAGGTTTTCATTGTTAAATTTTTGAGGGGAAAAAGCTATGTGTGCCAATTTAAGGAGAGATGGTGAAACCCAGAGCTCTGATTCCAGAGTGTAAGTTATCTTTGCTCCCTACTCCCTTCCCCAAAAGTCCTGTGCTGTGTGGAATGGGAACATCTCTTTTTCCCCACAGTCCTCTGTTTCCTTTGGTATTGATAATACAATTCTGTAACAATAAGCTAAACTTTTGATAACAGCTTTATAGATTCATGTCACTTTATCATTATGGGGCCTGAGAAATTGTTTATTGTAAACAGTCTGCTAAGGTGGCCACCATAAGTACTTCCCGGTCTGAAGTTCTGGGGAAGCATGATACAGCATAGCTTATGTAGCCATGACATAGCACCTATTATGTAACTAATGATATAACATGCGTCCAATAATATATCCCATGAATGATGTCACTTGTTGGTAATTTTGCATGTGAGAGAGAGAGAGATGACAGAGATGAGAAAGAGAGAGAAAGCAGAACAAAGCAGAGAGAACAATTAAAGATGACTACTGTACCAGAGGTTCCTTCTGCTTTCTTTCAATTTGCTGCTGTTTCAGAGCAACAAAACCTTAAGATATGAACCTGACAGTGGTGTAGTGGGTAGAATGAGTGGTGGGTGGCCCCTCTGCCCCAGAGGAAGTCAGACCAGATAGGATGTGGCCCTCCACAAGCTTGTGGCATCCCATAGTGCTGTTTTGCTGCAGTGGTCTGCTCCAGAGGTTTTTAAATCATGTGAATCCCACCCCACAGCACAGTACAGTGGGGAAAGTGCCTTAATTTTCTTTAACCGTAATGTGGAAACAGCACAAGGATACACAAAAGCATAGGTCTGGAAACTACAGCAAAAGCAAAACACTGGAAACCAGGATTCAAGCCCTGGAAGAAAAGTGCTGGAGCTGCTTGAAAGAGAGGGAGTCAGAAGTGAGTTGGCACTGTCCCAAGGCAAGTACTCCTCCCTTGCTCCATGCCTGTCCCATGTGAAGTGGTGAGTCAAGCACAACCAGCCCTTGGCTCCAGGGTGTGGGCCTTTGCCCCTACACGTCTGTTGACAGATGGCATATATGGCATACATGTCAGAAGAAACTCTGAGTTCTTGCCAAACAGGTATGGCAGAATGCTGTGAAGCTTACAGCTTGGTACTCTCAGAAAGCAAAACAGCCCAGTTAGGAACTGTAAAGTACAAGAATGGAGATGGAATACACCCAATAAAGCAAGGAGTGGAGCTGCCATCCAAATGAAAGCCACCCTGTGAGTGGAAAGGTGATGGCACACCCGGAAGCCCCACCAAGGCATCACAGTTTCAATGTGTATACTTTAATAGCCACGGGGGTAAATCAGAGACAATTAACTAAAAGCCTAATGAAGGTTTTTTTTTTTAACTTTTTTATTGTATAGCATAACATATATACAAAGCAAAGAAATAAAAAAGCAAGAGCTTTCAAAGCACTCTTCAACATGTAGTTACAGGACAGATTCCACAGTTTGTCATGGGCTACCATATGATCCTTTCAGGTTTTTTCTTCTAGCTGCTCTAGGATACAGTAGACTAGAAGGCTTAAATAATTTTTTTATCATCAAAATTGAATTTTTTCCTTTTTTTGTGAAAAATAACATATTAACAAAACAACAAATTTCAAAGTACAGCACAACAATTAGTTGTAGGACATATTTCAGAATTTGACATGGGCTACAAGTCCACAATTTTAGGTTTTGCTTCTAGTTGGTTGAAGATACTAGGACTAAAAGAAATATCAAATTTGGGTGGGCCATAGTGGTTCAGCAGGCAGCATTCTCGCCTGCCATGCCAGAGACTTGGGTTTGATTCTCAATGCCTATCCATGCCAACAACAACAAAAAAAGAGTATCAACTTCACTGTATAACTCCACCATCCAATAAATTTTTATTTGCATTGTAAAAAGAATTGCCCCAGGAGCAGCAGTTCACTAAGCTAAAGGAAAAAAAAGCAGGCTGAGTCCCATCCCTTGCACTTACATGATTTTTTATGCCCATACAGCTGGGATGACATGAGTTGATTGTCACACTGGTTGCAGTCCCGATGGGTGGGAGAGATGGGAGACTGAAGGAACTTTCAAAATAGTAGTCTCCCTGCAATGTACAGTTTATCTTGACTGTAGTAGACACAAAGGCAAAATGCACTTCGTTGTATGGAAACCCAGACAGATCTGAAGGCCCTCTGACTTATACTGATGGATATGGAGGGTTCCCAGTCCATGTGAAATAAACCACAATAATGACCTGACATTGGTTGTTTGTTGCCCTGAGCCCTGAAGTATTGTTAATGTGAGGCAATAGTGGTTGCCTAGAGGACACGAAGAAATTGGGCAAAGAATCCTAAAATTGGAAAAAGCTGGGATTGTGAAAGCAGCCCATAGTCCTTACAACTCCCTGGTTTGGCCTGTCCAAAAGCAGAACAGCACATGGAAAATGACTGTTGGTTACCATAAGCTTGGTAAAGTCACTCCTCCCATGCATTCTGTAAAATCATCAATGACTGATAAAATGAATCAACTGACTCTTTCCTTAGGACAGTACCATTATGTAATGGACTTGGTAAATGTGTTTTCCTCCACTGACCTGACTTTAGAGAGCCAGGAACATCTGCATTCACCTAGAAAGAGTAGCAATAGACATTTGTGGTGCTGCCATAGGGCTATATACATAGTCCTACTTTGTGCCACGGGTTGGTGGCTCAGGATTTGGCCACTTGGCAATATAAGGATACAGTGTCTTTATATTGTTATATAAATTATATTATGCTAGCCTCTGATTCTCTAACAGATCTAAAAGAAGCCACAGTCAGCCTATGCCGTGTATTATGTACTTATGGATGGGCGATCAATGAGGTCAAGGTCCAAGGGACTAGATTGTCTCTCATATTCATGGAAGTTGTATGGTCAGGTAAGACCAAAATAATTCCAGAGACTATTATAGCTAAGGTCCGAGTATATCCAATACTGACCATGGTAAAGTTGCTAGAAGCTTTTGTAGGCCTTTTGGTGTTCTGGAAGATGTTTGTCCCCCATTTGGCTCCTGTCTTGCATCCTTTGTATGTTTTAATGAAAAAAGGTACCCAAATGGGTTGGGAAGAAGATCAAGAGCAGGTGTGTACCACAGATAAAAGGGCAGTGGCTCAAGCCAAGTGCTACAGGTGATGGATAAGGCAGTCCCTTTCCACCTGGATGTGACCCTGGTCAAGTAGTGATCTTGGAGAATTTCAGTTAAGAACAGAGACCATCAGGAGTTAGAAATAGGGTAGATATTGGGTAATTAGAGCTGAAGGGATACAGATTGTGCAACAGGACTGATTGTAAAAATTCAAAAATGGATAGCACAATACTACCTAACTGTAATACAATGATGTTAGTACACTGAATGCATAGAAACCCAATGGGAGGATGATGGAGGAGTAGGGCTGGGGGCACAAATAAAATCAGAAGGAAAGATAGATGATAAAGACTGAGATGGTATAACCAGGAATACCTAGAGTATATAATGATAATGACTAAATGTATAAATTTAAAAATGTTTTAGCATGAGGAAGAACAAAGGAATATTAATACTGCAAGGTGTCAAAAATAGATGGTAATTCATACTTAAAGCTTTAACTTATGTGTGAGACTAAAGCAAAAAATGTTTATTTGGCACAAAATCTATATTTTGACTAGTGCATCTCCTAAAATAACTTATGTGGACAGTTTAATTGAGCACCATAAGTACATGGAACCTTGAATGGGGCATGTGATTTTGTAGGTTTGTCCACAGTGATGCCTAATAAATCCTAGGTGATTTGAACAGTGAATAAAAAAGTATTTGCAAAATCCCTTGGGGGAATGGTGAGAAAGGGGGAAAATTCAGTTTCCC
Source organism: Tamandua tetradactyla (assembly GCF_023851605.1). NCBI lineage: Eukaryota > Metazoa > Chordata > Mammalia > Pilosa > Myrmecophagidae > Tamandua > Tamandua tetradactyla. The sequence goes on from NW_027518268.1 coordinate 9,327, forward strand.
TATGTGGAGAATTCCTGATATTCTCGCAAGCAATGCAGACAGCCAAAGCAATGGGCTGAGGCCTCAATCTTGAAGTTTGTTCTTATGAAATTTATCCCCACAATGGATAGGCTAAGCCTACTTAAAATTAGGCCTAAAGGGCAGGCCACAGTGGCTCAGCAGGCAAGAATGCTTGCCTGTGATGCCAGAGGACCCGGGTTCATTTCCCGGTGCCTGCCCATGTAAAAAAAAAAAAAAATTAGGCCTAAGAGTCATCCCCAGAAAACCTCTTTTGTTGCTCAGATGTGACCTCTCTCTCTCTCTCTCTCTCTCTTAGCCAACATGACAAGCAAACTCACTGCCCTTCCCCTATCTATGTGGGACATGACTCACCTTCTTGGCAACATGGCACAGATATCCTTCCTGGCAACATGGTGTAAACCTTCCTGGCAACGTGGCACAGAAATCCTAGAATGAGCTGGGACTCAGCATCAAGAGATTGAGAAAACCTTGTTGACCAAAAGTGGGAAGAAAGAAATGAGGCAAAATAAAGTGTCAATGTCTGAGAGATTTCAGAGTTGAGAGGTTATCCTGGAGGTTATTCTTACACATTATATAGGTATCACCTTTTTAGTTAAGGTATAATGAAGAGGCTGGAGGGAAGTGTCTGAAAATGTAGAGCTGTGTTCCAGTAGCCAAGTTTCTTGAAGATGATTGCATAGTGATATAGCTTTTGCAGTGTGACTGTGTCTGATGCTCCTTCTATCTACCTTACGGACAGATGAGTAAAACATATGGATTAAAATAAATAAATAATAGGGGGAACAAGTGTTAAAATAAATTTAATAGATTGAAATGTTAGTGATCAACGAAAGGGAGGGGAAAGGGGCATGGTATGTATGAATTTTTTTCTTTTCTTTTTATTTATTTTTCTGAATTGATATAAATGTTCTAAGAAATGATCATGATAAATATGCAATATGTGATGATATTGTGAGTTATTGATTATATATCAAGAATGGAATGATCATATGGTAAGAATGTTCGTGTTTATATGTTGTTATGCTTTTAAAAATTACAGAATAAAAAATAAAGAAAGTCACACTCCTGGGACTTTTGGGGATGACTAGGGACACTCTTTTACAGTATCAAAAAAGGCAATAGCACAGCACTATTGCAAAGCACTACAAGTTGTGGATAAGGAAGTTCCTTTCCATTGAATGTGACAGCCCATGAAATAGGCCTTAACTGGGAACTCTGGTATTACCAGAGCAGACACATGGTTCTCATAAGATTTTGGTCCCAGTTATGGAAGGGAGTAGAGATAAGATACTCCCCCATTGAGTAGCAAATAACTTCTTTCTATGTTTTCCTGCAAACAAGTGAGTTCAATACAGGCCTATAATGAAAGACCAGGAGAAATTGCAAGTGATAGTGGTAACCCTCCCATTGGATGGCAGTGATTTTGCAGTCCAGGATTGGGCCAAAGATCTTGATATACAGGAGACACAGTAGTCCCATATAAACCACAAGCTGTGGAAATAATTGAAAGGTAGAAAGGCCTCTTGACAGAGGAGATTTGGGCTTTGGTCCCAGAGGAGCTGACATTGAAGGGGTGGGCTATGCTGATTGCCTACTGATGACCACTTATTAAATAAACAGCTTCAGCACATAGGCTACTTCCCTTTGACTTTATAATAAGGGATGAGCCTTGCCCTTGTACATACAAGTGGAAAGAAGTGATGTGTTGAAAAGACCCCATGTGTGGGAAAGAAGGTTACTATTACCAGACCCCTGTGTTTTGTAAGGAGGGACAGCAGATGAATGGACATGGCCATGGAAAATACCAACTGAAGCCCCTTCCTTGCTGCTATGTCTTTTCCCTTGGGATGATGGCATAACCTAAGGTTTGCAGATGAAAACTTGGATTGAGGGGTGGCCAGCTCCTGTACATGTATCCCTTCCTGATGATGAGGAAGGTTCTTTGCTTTGAGAAACTTATGTCTTGTATCCTTGCTGTGCTAGCATGGCCCAAGAGGACCTGGTTTGGTACTCCCATCTGGGGCAAAGACCCCTGGCTGCCAGTATTCTTTTGCAGAATGAGCAGGTGGCCTATGTTAGGCCTGAGGGATGAAATTTGACTCAAATGGTTCCTAAAGCTTTATTATCTCTCCAACCCAGTTTATTTAAGCTAACAGCTTGGTGGAATGGGTGCACACCTACACAAAGGTCCACAACATCTCTCATTGCTGGGTGTATGCTGAACTTCCAGCAGATGGAGCTGAAATGCTCCCATGACAGTTAGCACCATCCACTGAACAGAACTGGACATGGCTAGAATGAGATAATTACACTTCTTTGTCTTGGAAAGAAGTATGGCAAGCAGTTGATGCTTTGGTCATCTGGGACATGGACAATTCTCCTGTCCCTCTTTTTGGATATGCCATCCAAAGTGGTTGAGGATGCTTGTGGCTGAACATTTAGGTTTAAAAGCAAAGCACCATGGTGCATTGAGCAACACTGGGGAGTCCTCATCAATTGGCTGGGTGGACTTCTAGTCTTTTTGTGAATGGATCATCGCATCTACAGCTCCCAAAAAGTGTTAGGATAGGGGATGCCCATCTATAGGGACTTATCAGCTCCTTAAGGGATATATATGAGTTTGTGAACAATATGGGTGCCCCTACTTATTGTCCTCACCCTACCGAGGAGGGCCTGATATCTCCTTTTTCCAAGGCCTCCAGAGCTCTGGAGCCCTGATTCTCTGAGTTTCATGTTAGAGGCAAAGATATTTTTCATGTCTGATGTCTCACTTTTAGTCTGTGTTTTTTTTCAAAAATCAGAAAATTGTTTGATTCAACCTTCAACTACAACTACTCTCTGCCTCACCTTTATCACCCACTTCTGAATGGGACAAGGCACATAATAAGGCAAAGTAAGTGTCTGCTGAATGAATGGGTGAAACAAAAATGGAAGGAAGGAAGGGAAGGAGAAAGGGGAGAAGGAAGAAGAAAGAAAGATGAAGGGAGGAGGAAGGAGAGAGAAATATGCTGTACTGAGTGAAGTTGATATACATAGGGTTGATTGACACCCTGTCCACCAATGATGCAAAACATGCTCATTCACCCTGGTCATGGAATCATAGAGACTCAAGACTGGTCACTCAAAGACTCTTGGATCCAGCTCATCTGATATTGACAGTCCTTTATGGCCAATTCCTTCACATACACTGGGCAACCACAAAGCCCCATTTGTGCAACTCCAATGGTGCAGACTCTCTCACTCAAAGACAAACCCTTCCATCTTACTAAGTCAGTAATGCCCAGTATTTTGGAAAAGCCCTAGCTTTTCAGGTAGGCAGTTCTGGGAGAAAATTCCAGCACTTCTCCTTACCAGTGGTATGGGCCCTGCTCTCCTCATTCTTAGCAATGGATGTAATGACTCCCTCCCAGGCTGCTTTGAGGTTTAGATGTCATAGATTAAAGGGCCATGGAGGTACAGGATGAGCATTGCTGCTCTTTTCCCACCCCTTCACTGCTTTTGAACAGCTCTGACTGAAAAATAGCTTCTCTTTTGGTCAAGCTCAAACAGGGCCACCTCTGGTTGGATTTCTAGTCCTTAGAGCATGGAGCCTGTCTGCCTCTCTGTCCCCAGAGTGTCTTTGCTCAGCCCTTCTCCAGACTGAACAGCTGTTAGTTCTGCTGTCACTCAGAGGATTTTCCATCCATTCTCTAGGCCTTAGCATGGTGCATGTCATGGCCAGCCAGGTTGGTACGCCTGGCCTCCCGCTGGGGTTGGGATGTTAGCATTTTCTTGATGTGGGGCCTCTGACCACACAGTGAACTGTAGCACCCTTTCTGGTAACCAGTCATCAGAGCAGATACTGACATCTGGCCCTGTGACCAGACTCGAATTTCTGTACTGTGTGAAGGGTAATACAAAGAACTGCACCTTTGTCTAGAATGACTCAGCTGCCCTGCAGAGCTGCCAGCCTTTTTTAGGGCCTGATGTGAAGAAGCCTGGAGAACAAACCCTTCCATACTATCCCTGACTGCTAGTAAATCACGTGGCTCCAGGGCTCAGGGGATCCATGGTCTCAGGGTGGTCACTTGTGAAGCAAGGGTCAAACAGCTCAGAACCATAAGCACTGCCCACAGTCACAGCATCCAGCCCCCTGTTGGAAAGTGTCTTCATGAGTCTGCCTCCCCCATGAGATGGGGACCTTTTTGAGCATGAGACCCTTTCCATTCATCTCTGTATGGCCAGATCCTTGTCCAATATCAGGCTGTAGTAATTGCTCACTAATGGCTAAGGTCACCCAACTGGACAGATTGAAATCTGACATTTCTTAAGGTCCTTTGATGTATCAAGCTGTGTTCCAACAGCCATAATCTATTAACTTATTTCCACCTTCCAGCAATCTTATGAGTGAGGTACTCTTATCACCCCAATTCCCAGATGAGTAAACTGAGGTACCAGATGACCAAAAGCCTTGTCTACTCTTAAACAGCTAGCAACTGGGGGTCAAGGGGACTAGGACTTGAACCCTGTCAATGTGGGCAATTGTATAAGTTCTCTCCTACTATACAATTCTTCAGCATAATTTTCAGCTTCTATGACAGAGGCAATTTGATGTTCTTCAGAACAAAGACAGGGGAATCATATGGGCTTGTGAAGGTGTGAGGATGAATTTCTGAAATCCATTATGCACTGCTTTCACAATTCTATGGGAGGAGGCAAATGCTTTGAAAAATTAAATCCATGATGAAATGATAGGCTTTCTTGAGGAGAGGAGTGAATGGCATATAGATGAAACAAGATTTGCCATGTGTTGACTACTATAGAATTTACTTTAATTTAATAAAAATAATAGAAATGACAGCTATCAGGTATCAAATATTTACCATGTGGTAGACATTGGGCTAACTTCCTTATAATCATTATCTCTTGTATCCCTTTAACAATTCTGCAACATGTGTTGTCATTCCCACTATATAGATGGGGAAACAGGCTCAGGGGAGTTAAGAAAAGCCACAAGTCCCTGAGCTAGTGGTGGGAAAGCTGAAATTTGAAACCTTCTTAATATTTCTTAAACAGGAAAAATACTCCAAGACTAATTTACATAAAGATATTTATGGAGGCTCCATGTCTGCGGTTCTGAGAGGGGAGGGTGACCCCTACCCTGCATTGGTCAAACAAATCTGTATGTCAAGCTCAGATGCTGAACAGCCCTACCATGTGAAAAGGAACATGATAGTGTAGACTGTGCTCATGGAGATGAGCAGGCTGGAGAAGAGGTCCTGGATGGAGGAATGGAGGCCCTTAGCTTGGTCAGGACTTCAAATGAATGTTGAAGGCACAGAAGGCATGCATGGCACATGCAATATCAAGGGCTGGGCTGTGTTCTCTGAGCCCAGACTTCTGTTCTGATTTCAGACCCGTTGTGTCATTTGCCTGACTCCTGGTCATCCCTTTTTGGGATGGGAACATAAACATCCTAAGTTCAAAATGTCCCAACTGTATGCACCCATAAAACTGCTTCTCCTTTGGAGTATCCTCATCTCAGGTATGACATGACTGTTCACCCATTAGTCTAAGCTAGAAACCCAGAGTCAACCTCAACTTCTTCCTCTCCAGTTGACCTCCACATCAAGCCCAGTCAATTCAAACTTTCCTGTGTCTGCCATATCCACCCACATCTCTCCATCCCCATAGCTTCCACCTAGTCTTGTGCCTCAATTATTGCATAGCTTCCCACCTGTTCTCACACCTTCAGAATTTCCCCCTCCAGTCCATTCTCCAACTTTTGACCAGTGGAACATTCCTAACATCCATATCTGACTTTGTTTCCTGTTTCCTCCTTAGATTTTCCCTCTATCTCCCAGCCCAAGGAGCCCAAACTGCAGAGAAGTAAAAGAAGAAAACTATTCTCATGATCTACAGTTTAATGTCCACTTTCCCCTCTCTGTCTGCCTATCATTAATGCTGCCCCTCTGGTCTTTTTCCTGCCAAATATCTTTTACTATCCTCTAATCTCAGGCACCTCCTTTCACTAGCCTTTCTTGTTATGCCTGCCTGGGTTATTATGTCCTCTTTTGTTTATTTTTTTCCTTCATATTATCCCTCAGTGTTTGGAACAGATGTAATATGACAAATGAGGATGAAAGTTCCATTTCTTAATATATTGGAATAGCACTTTCACTTCTTGGGTCATGAATTTTTAAAGGGTTAGTATGAGTTCTTAATTTCCAACATCTGGAATTCTGTCTACATTTTTGTCCTCATATGAACCTCACAAATCTGTGGGTTATGTAGGACAGCACTTACTAGACTTATTTTAGAGAAGAAGAAACAGACTCTGCATTTAAGATTTGCTGTAAGCTGTAGAAACAGTACATGACAGAACTAGAATTCAAAATAAGCCCTGTATACCAAACCGGACTCTTTCCTCTCTACTCCATGGCTTCAAACTAAAGACAAACAGAAATCTATTCACTGACTTGGAAGCCCAATGTTCAGGTTCAGGATCCCCATGCACAGTACTTTCCTGTTTGCAAGACCATTTACAGATTAGCCATACCATACCTTTCTACCAATGTCTATTAATCAGCAACCTCAAAGAAGAAAGTTTCCAGGAGCATGTGGTCATCCAGCATGATCAGTCTCTGGCCTAACTCTCAATACTCACCTTGCCCTGGTGCATGCACCTTGGTGTGGAAACACTGCAGCTCCAGTGAGCAATACACTGGCAAAGGAAGTTTCATAGACTCTTTCTTTGGGATCCTCTTGGATCTTGGTTATAACTGCTTCTGATTATCCTGGTTTTCCTCACAGCACCCAATAAAAAAGAGGAAAAATAAGAATCCAGTCAAAGATTTACTGGTGAAATGAAAACAGTGCCCTCATCCTCATTTAAGAGCACTGCTTGTTATTCTTCTGGTCTTCCACCTATTGGCATGCTGTTAAACCAAGAATTTTTCCTTATTTCCTCCCCCCTGAGCTCTTGCTGTCTCTTTGAACCTCTGTTTTGGGCACTGGAACCCATAAGCTACCAGAGCTCTGTCCACCTGCTGAGACTCCTTTGGCTTCTTTAAAAATTACCTCAGACAGTAAACTAGCACACTACCTCAATGCAATAAACTACGACCACTGACTTCAGGATTCTCGTCTGAAATGAAGCTGCCCATTTGCTGGGAGAAGGGGCAAGAGATGAGTTCAAACCTAAAGCTACACATGTGGCAGTCTGGTCAGCTCCCGACCAGGGATTCCTGATTCTCTTGCATAAAGTCAGGCTGTTGCTAGGAAGACCCTGCCCAGGCAGGGGCTATATTCTCTCACATCCTTGTTCACCTGTCCCCATATATAGGAGCAAACATAAGACTAGGTCCCCTCACTGGAATGTAAGCAGATGTTATATGAGTTACTTCTGAGTCAAGGTAATTAAGAAGATTGTGTGTTTTCTACCTTCTCTTTCTCCATGCACTGGATGAACTCCAAGGCCCTGGAGGAAGTGGGATTCCAAGATGAAAGGAGTCTGGGTCCCTGAGTCACTGTGTAGAGAAAGCTCTCCTCTACAAACACTGTCTTCTCTGTGGGCTGATCTGTGAGGAAAAATGAAGTTGAATCTTAATCAGCTAGTGAAGGGTGGGGCTATTTGCCACAGCTGCAGTTACTCTGGTTAGCACCATACAGAATGTAGAGCACTCACAAATATCATGTGGTCCATGTCCTTTATTGTAAGGATAAGATATCTGAGTCTTAAGGAAGGGTGGTGTATTAATAGGATTGGCCTGTTCTCACAAAGTTGGCCTTACCCATAGAATTGTTGCCAGAGATTCCTTCAACATTAGCAACCATTCTGATGCCTAAGAACACTCTGTCTCACACCACTGCTGACTGGACCATGGTTAGGGCTGAGGCCAAGAACAACCAACCATAGCCATTATACATTTTGGGGGTTATTTGTTGTAGCAACTAGTACCCATCCTAATCCTTGTACCTTTCTTACAATCTACTCTGCTACTCCTTCAGTTCCAACCCTAATCACTCCCTTTCCACAATGTCACAGGATTTCTAAGGACTCTACCAGCCTCTATACTCCATGCTCAATGCAGAGATGCATCTTCTGAAAGCCCAGCACTCCAATTCTGTCATGCACCTGCTGAGCATCCTTCTGTGGTTCTGCATTCCCTTCCCTAGTATTCCAAATCTCCAAAGAAGTGGCCTCAACATTCTTTTGCAGCCCAATCTCTGTTGGTTTCCTGCACACAACTTACTTGCCCATCTTAAAAAAAGTCTTTAATATTATCCTGATTCTTTAGGTAGTGAGGAACAGAGATCCACTCAAGTTGTCTTGAGTTAAAAGGGTTTCTGATGATATCCATTGAAGGGCTGAATTCAACCTGGGAAATCTTGGGAATTGTAGCCTCCTTTAAGAATGGCTGGTTACTCTCTTCCCTGCGCAAGGGCTCTCTCACCCTTGGACTCTGCACTTTTGCTCCAATATCCTCTTTATGGCCCAGTCACTTTCATTCTTATGGTTTCTGTTGTCTCATGGCTTTGCCTTGCCACTGTCCTGACTACTTCATAGTGTTTGTTGGTTTGTAGCTGCTTTTACTCCTTGTTCTGGTTTGAAAGGATTTATGAACCTAGAAATCCTTTCCCATTGTGCAAAGGCAACTGTTTCTTCTAATCCATATTCAGTACTGTATGTTGGAAAGTTTAATTAGGATATCTCCATGGAGATGTGACTCAGTCAAATGTGGATATTAAACTTGAGTAGACGGAGACATGAGTCCACCCATTTGGGTGAGTCTTGATTAGTTGTCTGAAGCCCTATAAAAGAGGAAACATTTTGGAGAAAGATGGAGATTCAGAGAGAGCAGAGAAGAATGACTGAGCCATGAGAAAACCATGAGAGTGAATTCCACAGAACCATGAAGCAGAGAGTCCACCAGCCAGTGACCATTGGAGATGAAGAAGGAAAATGCCTCCAGGAGCTGGGTAGAGGAAGCTAGCAGATGATGCCATTTTTGCCATGTGCTCTTCCAGCTGAGAGAGAAACCCTGACCATGTTTGCCATATGCCTTTCCACTTGATAGAGAAACCCTGAACTTCATCAGCCTTCTGGAATCAAAATATCTCTCCCTGGATGCCTTAGATTGAACAATTTTATTGACTTGCTTTAATTGGGACATTTCCATGGTTTAAGAACTGTTAACTTGCAACTTATTAAATTCCTCTTTTTAAAGCCATTCCATTTTCAGTATATTGTATTCTGGCAGCTAGAAAACTAGAACACTCCTCTATATGATTTAAAAGCAAATGTGGGAAAAAATCATTAAAATATATGATAGTAAGCACACAGTATACACATATGTAATCTGGGGCAATAACATTATAAAGAGGGGGGACAGGGTTAGACAGGAGTAGAGTACCTGTAAATTACTGAAACTAAGTTTATATTATTCAAACTATTATTATTATTATAAGATGTCAGTTGAAATCACAAAAGCAATCACCAATAAAATAACCAAAAGATACACAGAAAAAGAAAGAAGAAGGGAACCAAAATATATATTACAAAAATCAACAAAATAAAAAAAGCAGTAATTGTGTAATCAAGGAACAAAAAAACATATAAGACATACAGAAAACAAATAGGTAAGTGGCATTCATAAATCTTTCCTTACTGAGAATTACATTAAATGTGAATGGACTAAACTCTCCTTTTAAAAGGCACAGATTGACAGATTGGACAAAATTACATAGGTCATCTGTATGTTGTCTATGAGACCCACTTTACATACCAAAACACATAGAGGTTGAAGGTAAAAAGATGGAAAGATATATTCCAGGAAAATAGTAACCAAAAAGAGATGGATTTACTATATTATTGTCAGACAGATTACACTTCAAGTCAACAAATGTTACAGGAGACCAAGAAGGATGTGATATATTGAAAAAAAGTTTCAACTCATCAAGAAGATATGAGAATTATAAACATATATGCAAATACCAATGAGTCCAAAAATATATAAAACAAAAATTGATAGAATTGTAGGGAGCAATAGATAGTTCTAAATAATAGAGATTTCAATATATCACTTGGAATAACTGATAGAACTTCAAGACAGAGGATCAATAAGGAAACAGAGGACTGGAAAAAGAACAGATATTAGTTATATCTGACAGACATGTATAGAGCATGCTATTCTACAACAGCTGAATATGCATTCTTCTTGAGTGCATGTAGATCATTCTTCAGGATAGGTCATATATTGGGCCCTAAATCAAATCTAAATAAATTTAAAAATATATTTATCTATACTCCACAAAAGGAATCAATAAAATAAGGAACAGTAGAAAATTTACAAATACTTGGAAGTTAAACAACTAATGTGTCAAAAAAAGAGATCACAAGAGAAATTAGAAAATATACATGAATAAAAAATATGTATCCATGGGATGCAAGGTAGACAGTGCTCAGTTTAAAGCAGTAAATACTCATCATAAAAAGGAATACCACAAATTAATAAATTAGCATACCTAGAAAAAAAAAGAACTAAAGCCAAAGTAAGCAGGAGAAATAATAGATTAGGGATAAATGAAATTGAGACTAGAAAAAAGAGTAGATAACCAACATAATTAAAAGTTGGTTCCTTGAAATGTTAAATAAAATTGATAAACTTTTACCTAGAATGGCAAATAAAATAAGTGAAAGGGCCAAATAAGAATAATCAGAAATGAAACAAGCCATCACAGGGGTGAAAATCTCCCTGGCAGCATGGGAGTTGCCTCTTGAGATCAACAATGTTATCCTAAGCAAAAGCAGGCAAAGAAGTGTAGCAACTAAAGTATCAGTGTCTGAGAGAATTGCAATAGAGTTGAGAGGCTAGACCCTGGAAGTCACTCTTATGCAAGCTTCAATCAGACATTGCTACCTACCACAACTTGTCAAACCCAACCCAAACCATTCCTCCCCATCTGAAAGAACACCTAAGGCATTATATAAGATTTTACAAAACTGCATGCACTAGAGTAACTTTCCAGAAGCCTACAACTTCCAGATGGGTCCCCAGCCAGATAAGACCTAAAATGCAGAGAGGCCAGTCTCTCCAGAACATCAGCTAGTTCCATTCCCTATCTCAATTATTGACAGCCCCTTCCAAAATAAAAAATGTTAGAATGGGCATAGCCCAAATACCACTTAAGACTTGGAGAAAGATCAAAGGTGATAATGGAGTCATACAGAGAATTTAGGATTTAACAAACAAGTATGTTTGGTGAATCATTACTTTGATATTTATTTTAGTCTCCAGTATCTTAGAGCAGCTAGAAATAAAAATCTAAAATTTCAAAATCATAACCCATACCAAACTGTGAAATCTGTTCTACAACTAATTGTTGTGATGTGCTTTGAAATTTATTACTTTTAAAATATATTTTATTTTTCACAAAAAACAAAAAATATTCTTCTAGCCTCCAGTGTTTTGGAACAGCTAGTAGGAAAAATCTGTTATAGTGGAATGGTAAACCACAACAAACTCTGAAATCTGTTTTGTATCTACTTGTTGAAGTATACTTTGAAAGTCTTTGGCTTTTCTTTCCTTTTTTTGTATATATGTTATGTTTAATAATAAAAACATTTTTAAAAGAAGACTTTACAGAAATAATAAGGATTTCAAAGGCATTCTGTGAACAATTTTCTGCCAACAAATTAGATAACTGAGATGAAATGAATGATTTCCTTAAAATGTATGTTATCTAAACTGATTAAGAAGATTTAGAAAGCCTAATCAAATCTACAATATGCATGGAGATTGAATTGGTAATGAAAAAGCTCTCTTCCAGGACTGGATGTCTTCCTTGCTGAATTCTGCCAAACATTTAAAAAGATTTAACCCCAATTCTTCTCAAACTCTTCCAAAAAGTAGAAAAGCAAGAACCACTTTTTATCTCATTCTGTAAGGCCAGCATTACCTCAATACCTAAGCCAGGTAAAAGAAGCACAAAAAAGAAACTTGCAGACAAGTCTGTCTTATGAATACCAATGCAAATAATATCAACAAAATATTGACACACTGAATCCAACAGTATATTAAAAGGATTATAAAACATGACCATCTGGTATTTGTTCCAGCAATCCAAGAGTGGTTTAACAAATGAAAATTAAGTGAAATCAACAACAACAAAATTAATCAATACAATACATGGCATTAATAGAACAAAGGAAAAAAATAACACATGATCATCTCAATTGATGTATAAACATATGTGCTGGTTTGAAAGGATGTGTGTCCCCTAGAAAAGCCATGTTTCAATCCTAATCCGATTTTGTAAAGGCAGCCATTTATTCTAATCCCTATTCAGCATTGTATGTTTGGAACTGTAATTAGATCATCTCCCTGGAGATGTGATGAATTGAGAGTGATTGTTAAGCTGGATTAGGTGATGGCATGTATCCAACAATTTGGGCGGGTCTTGATAAGTTTCTGGAGTCCTATAAAAGATGAAACATTTTGGAGAATGAAAGAGATTTGGAGAGAGCAGAGAATGATGGGGAACCATGAAGCAGAGAGTTCACAAGCCAGTGACCTTTGGAGAAGAAGAAGGAAAACACCTCCCAGGGAACTTCATGAAACCAGAAGCCAGAAGAGAAAGCTAGCAGATGATGCCATGTTCACCATGTGCCTTTCCAGCTCAGGGAGAAACTGTGACTGTGTTCGCCATATTCCTTCTCACTTGAGAAAGAAACCCTGAATGCCATTGGCCTTCTTGAACCAAGGTATCTTTCCCTGGATGCCTTTGATTGGACATTTCTATAGACTTGTTTGAATTGAGACATTTTCTCAGCCTTAGAACTGTAAACTAGCAACTTATTAAATTCCTCCTTTTAAAAGCCATTCTGTTTCTGGTATATTGCATTCTGGCAGCTAGCAAACTAGAACAAGGTGTTTGACAAAATTCAACCTCTTTCATGATAAAAGCTCTCAGAAAGTAAATAGAAGGGAAATTTCTCAACATGTAAGGACATTCATGAAAAATCCACATCGCCCATCTTACTCAATGGCAATAGACTGAAATCTTTCACCTAAGACTAAGAAGAAGCTGAGGAAGCCCATTTTCACTACTCTTATTCACCATTGTACTGGGAATTCTACTAGAGCAATTAGACAAGAAGAAGAGAAATAGATAGCATCCAGATTGGAAAAGAAAAATGAAACTATCTGTATTCACAGATAGAATGATATGATATATAGAAAATCCAAAATGATTCACAAGTTACTATAGCTAAAAAACAATTTTTAAAAGTTGCAGGGTATGAGATCAACAAACACAAGTCATTAGTGTTTTTATACACCCATAATGAATTATATGAAAAGGGTATTTTCATATTACGTGAAAAAGACATAATATGAAAAGGATTTCATATATAATATGAAAAGGATAAAACTATTCCATTTATAATTGTACCTATCAGTTTAAAATATCTAGGAATCAATTCATCCAAGGAAGTGAAAAACTAGTACACTGAAAGCTTCAAAACATTGCTGAGAGAAATTTTAAAAAGTTTAAATAAATGGAAAGATATTCTATGGTGGTGGATTGGGAGATTTAAATTTTTTGGATGTCACTACTACCCAAAGTGATCTATAGACTCAATGCAACCTTATCAAAAGTCCAGCAGCATCTCTTTAAAGAAATGGAAAACCTGATCCTTAAATTCATATGGAATAGCAAGGAGCCTGAATAGCCAAAACAAACTTAAAAAAGAGAAAGAAAATCAGAGGTCTCATATTTCCTAATCAAAACTTATTATTAAGCTATAGTAGTTAATACAATGTGGTACTAGCATAAGGAAAGAAATACAGGCCAGTGGAATGGAAATGAGGGTCCAGAACTAAAACCTATATATATATATCTCAGTCAGTGTTTGACATGGCACCAAATCCATTCAATGGGGAAATAATAGTTTTTAAAAATTGTACTGTGACAAATGGCAATCCACATACAAAATAATGAATTTCCTATTAATCTTCTCCACCTAGGGAAGACCTGAAATTCTCACAAGTATAGGGAACTGCCAATTTAATAGGCTAATCTCTTGATTTTGGGGCTTGCCCTTATGAAATATATTCCAGGTATGAGCCTGGCCCTGATTTCATGAAGTTGAGAGAGACTTTTTGACCAAAAATGGGAAGAAAAATGAAACAAAATATAATTTCAATGGCTGAGAGATTTCAAATAGAGTAGATAAGTCATTCTGGATGTTATTCTTATGCATTATATAGATATCTCTTTTCAGTTTTGGGGGTATTGGTGTAGATAGAGGGAAATTTCTGAAACTGTTGAACTGTTATCCAGCAACCTTGATGCTTGAAGATGACTGTATAACTATCTAGGTTTTATGGTGTAATTGTGATATTTCAAAAAGCTTGTTACTGACACTCCCTTTATCCAGTGTGTGGACAAATTAGTAAGAAAATAAAGACAAAAATACATAAATAATGGAGGGCAGCTAAGGAATATGCAATGTTTGGGAATAAATAACTATAAGGAAATGTGCCAAGAGATCAAGCTTGTTGCGTTTGGGGGGCAGGATTTGAATGATTTGTTTAATCATTTCTTTGGCTTCTTTATACTCTGTAATGATGCCTAAAGCATGTTGAAAACACTGGTACAGAATCAGACCTATTTTTTCTGCTTTTTATAAAATATTTTTATTCAGAAATCTTCACTAATATGCAGTCCATCCACAGACTACAGGTTTGAATATGTTGTGTACCCCAGAAAAGCCATGTCCTTTAATCCTCATTCAATATTGTTGGGTGGTATCTTTTTTATTGTTTCCATGGAGATGTGGCACACCCAATTGTGGGTGGCAACTTTTAATTAGATTGTTTCCACAGGGATGTGTTTCTACCCATTCAAAGTGGTATTGCTTACTGGAACCCTTTAAGAGTGAACCATTTTAGAAAGAGTCATGAAAGCCACCAGAACTGACAGAACCAACAGATCAGACAGAGCTCTAGGGAAGCTGTTGTAGATTCCTGGAGAGAAAGCTAGCAGAGCTCATCATCTGCCTTTCCAACTGAGAAAGAAACCTTGAACATCATCAGCCTTCTTGAACCAAGATATCTTTCCCTGGATGCCTCTATTTGGACATTTTCCTAACCTTGCCTTAATTTAGACATTTTCACAGCCTTAGAACAGTAACCTTGAAAATTAATAAATTTTCCATTTTAAAGGTCTTTCCAGTTCTTGTGTTTTGCATTCTGGCAGCTTGAAAATTTGCATCACTCCAAAAAAAGAAAGAAAAAGAAGAAAAAAATTCATACATCCCATACCCATCATCCCCCCTTTGACCAGTAGTGTCTCAATCTACCCATTATTTTATCTCTTATCCCCCCTACTATTTATGTATTTTTTCCTTAGTTTTTTACTCATTATACATATCCTGGATAAAGGCAGCATCAGACAAAAGATATTCACAATCAAATGTCACACTTTAAAAGCTATGCAGTTAAACAATCATCTTTAAGACTCAAGGCTACTAGAATGTAGTTCAACAGTTTCATGTACTTCCCTGTAGCCATTCCAATGCACCATAAAATAAAAAAAAGGATATCTATATGATACAAAAGAATAACATCCATGGTAAACCCTTGAATCTGTTTGAAATCTCTCAGCCACTGAATCTTTATTTTGTCTCATTTCCTTCTTCCCTCTTTTTAAAGAAGGTTTTCTTAATCCCATAATGCCAGGCTCTGACTCATCCTGGAAGTCTTGTCCCACATTGCCAGGGAGATTTATATGCTTGGGAGTCATGTCCCATGTAGATGGGGAGGGAAATGAGCTTACTTGCTGAGTTGGCTTAGAAAGAAATGCCAAATCTGAGCAACGAAAGAGGCTTTCTGGGGTTGAATCTTAGGTTTAATTACAAGTAGGCCTAGCTTTTCCATTGCAGGAAAAGTTTCATAGGGGTGAACCTAAGATCAAGGGCTCAGACTATTGAATTGATTGTATACACTGCTGTGAGCATATCAGAAATTCCCCAGATGGAGAAGTTTAATATTTCCTTCTTTCTCCCCAGTCTCCCAAGGTAACTATGCAAATGTTTTTATTCTCTGCCCAAACTACTCTGGGATATATAGGGGCATTATATTAACCTGTACAAATGAACAAGATCTCATGCCTTAATCAAGATTCCATGTAAGCATGATGTTCAAATAAACTGACCATAAAAATTAAATTAGATAATGCACTAACCAACATATATATTTTATACCAAACATTTTTCCCTACACAGAGGTTGAACTTTCAAAATATGGACCATATCATCCTTTACCCTGTATTCTGATTCACCTTAATCCTATCCAGAGTAGTTTAATTCATATCTCTAGTTGAGATATGATCATATTTCCAACTTTTTTTAACCATTACTTTCTGGGGGTAATACTGATTTTCATAGCTTCAGAGTTCTAACTCTGAGTCTCAGGCATTACATAAAAAACCAAGTTTCAGGAAATGATTGTTATACACAAATAGCTCAGCTGTCTCAAAACTTAGTAATAACAGTTACAACTCCTGAATATATGTGACTGCTGTAAGAGCTTGCAATCTGGGATGCTTTACAATAGACCCCAACCTGATAACCATGCTCTAAACTTCAATTCTCCAACTTTGTATATTATAGTTAGTCCGTATGAGTGAGGATGATAATATTGGTCATTTTGATTCTGACATTTCATTCAGCACATTGTCCTCAAGGTCCATTCCCCGAGTTTCATGCCCCACAACTTCATTCCTTCTTTCAGCCACTCAGTAGTCTATTGTATTTATACACCACCATCCCCTAGTTGTACTCTTAGGCCACCTCCAACCATTGTGAATTGTGAATACTTCCACCATAAATACCAATGTTTAAATGTACATTTGTGTCCCAACTCTCTGTTTCTCCAGTTATATACCTAGCAATAATGTTGCAGGATCATATAGCAACCCCAACTCTAGCATTCTTTGGAATCATCACACTGTCCTACAGAGGGGCTGTACCTCCGAACTTCCCTACAGTGAATAGGTACATCTCTTTGTCTACATTTTCTATGACACTTGTTCATCTCTCTAGTTTTAGAGTTTTATTCAGACATCATACAATCCAACTTAAGTAAATAGCCATGCCTTCACCATCACAATCTAAATGAAGACATTTTCTTTTCTTTCACATGGAATCCATACCCCCTCATATACCCCATCTGTTGACATTTAGTTTTTGTATAATGCCTTTGTAATAGTCAGTGGAAGCATATTACAAAGTTGCTGCTGACTATAGACCTAGCTTGCATTAATTGTATTTTTCCTATGTACCATCCCATTTTTAATAGCTTGCAATGTTTACATTCATTTGTTCACCCCCATGCAAAAATGTTTTTATATTTGAGCATTTAACCACCATCATTGTCAAAAATGGGAATTCCTAAGCTGTACTATCATTTGTAAAGAGGAAAACACAGTAATACTTTTATGTATGGGAGAAAGGACCAGGGCATGGAAAGATTTACTCTTGCTAGCTTTATCTAATTTAAATTTTAATTTAAATGCTCTAATTTTCAAAAATAGACACTTTTTATCCAAATATTTTAAACCCATTAAGAATTGTTTTTAAAATCAAAGAAATATCAAAATCCTTTCTTTCTTTGTCTCCCCACCAGGGAAACACTATAAGCACGGGGAACTTGGGGGGTTGTGAGAATAGGGAGAAGAAATGGAAGGAGTCAGTGAGGGAAGAGAAGCAGCAAGATGGCTGGAGGGGATTGGGTATAGAAGAGAAGGAAACTAGTGGAGGGATGGAGCTTACCCCAGTCTCAAAGATCTGCTGGTAGACCTTCTCACTCAGAACCTTTGTCTCCAGACCCGCTGATGATATCTTGGCCACTGAGCCATTTGTTCCTGTCAGGAAGTCATTTTCTAGGAAACTTGTCTGTGGTTGGGTCTTGATTAGGACTGAAGAGGATGGGCAACACACACCCACTGCCCCAAATACATGGCCATGAGATGGGGAGAAGGCAGCCCCTGGGGCATGGCCAAGAACGTGAAAAATGAAACAAAACAGGCAAGAACAGAATCTTTGGAGAAGGTTGGCTTTTTCTTTTGAGCAGAGCACAAATCCTAGAGGTCTTCAGGGATGAAGGATAATTTACGATTGCTTTGTTCTTCACCCACTGAAGTATTCCTAAGAAAAGTTAACATGCCCCAGGTTTTGGCTGGAATTTGAACCCTTCCTTTCCAGGAAGCCACAATGTGTGTGTTGGACTTGCCACTACCTATCTGCCCAAGGCCTCAGCCCCTCACTCCTATCCCCACACTCCACTCACTCATGCTTCCAACCCAGAAAGCTCAGGCATTACCAGACTCCACCTTATTAGGCATGGGGTCATTAAGGAATCCATGCAGGACAGTGAGTCAATAACAGATTTATTGAAGGAAGAAAGCCAAGGGAAAGAAGGTGGGAGAAGGCAGGTGGGAGCCAGAGAAACCTGCTAGTGAAAAGAAAGAAAAAATGGCTCCAGTTCTCTTTCTGAGAGCCAGATTTTTAAAGATAAAACCATGCCAGGAGGGGACAGTGCTCACTAGGCAGAGTTATGTCTTTTGGTTGGATCGGGACTTGCTGATTATGATCTGATTGGTTGTGGGGATTTTTACACACTGCTCTCTTTGATGTGTGGCTGCATGTACTGACAAGGGTAAGAAGCTGAGGGCCCCCAGGTCACAGAGTCCATTTTATATGTAAATTTCTTTTTCTGAGACCTGATATTCCTGCCTTTTTAGTTTAATAAAATTGACTGAAGCTGGGTTTAGGTTTTGATGAATGTCCCAGCCTAGTTCAAAGTAATTTTTTGAGGGATGAGGGAAATTGTGTCCTTTATTTAACTACTTCCAGCTGAGTTTGGATGATGTTTAAGGGGGAGAAATTGCTTTGAGTTTAGCAGAGGCATTATTAATTGAGTCTCTGGTTATCTTCTGTTGGAATGGGCTGATAGTGATGTTTTCCTCATGACAGGAACAGATTTTTAAATTTCTGTTGTAGCAGGAATATGTTTTCAGAATTCTGTTGGTTGGTCATGGCTACTATTGACCTGTGAACAAATCTATACAGACATTCTAAGTAAGAGACAGGGGGCTAGGAGGAAAATTAACTAGGGAATAATTAAGGCCCATCAAAGGGATGAATGATGAAATTCATTGTTATTTTTGGAGAGCCCAGCATTTTTGGGTTTCAGAGCTTCTTTGGCATTGGAATAATCTGGAGATTTTTAAGTTTTTGAAAAACAAACATGATAAGTAAAATTTTATAGAGTACTGGATATCTTTTAGGCTATCTAGGAATGCTGGGGGTTGGGGGTTGCCATATTGTGGCAGTTTGCAGTATCTGGCTGAAGCCTGCATAAGAAGAACCTCCAAAATAACCTCTAGACTCAATTTGAAATTTCTTAGCCATTAAAACTCGTTTTCCCCCCTTTTTGTCAGTTCATGTATGTCAAGACTAGGCTTATTCTGGGAGCTTATGTTTCACAGTGCAAGGGCCAGTTATGTTCCATGATGTCAGGGCCAGTTATGTTTCATCCTGCCAATAAAAAACTTACACCCCTGGAAATTATGTCCCACATTGGGGGAAAGCCCAGTTTGGCTTAGAGAGAGACCATATTTGAGCAACAGCAGAGATTTTCTGGAGATGGCTCTTAGGCACTAATTTTAAGTAGGGTCAGTTTACTATTACAAAAATAAGCTTCAAAGGGCAAGCCTTAAAATTGAGGCCTTGGCTTGTTAAATTGGGAGTGGCTTTAGGTTAAGAAAAATATCAGGAATTCCCCAGGTGGGGAAGCTTAATACTTCTACTTTTTCCTGTTCCTCAAGGGACTTTGCAAAAACTATTTTATTTTCTTCCCAAAGCATTCTAAAATGCACCATTGTATATTATCTTGTACGCATGTTAAGATTTTGTTCCTTATTCCAGGTTCTATATTAAATAAAGCTGAATTAGATTGTTTACCTGACCAAGTGAATTAGGTAGTGCAAATTTTGGACAAAAAGCTTTAAAATACAGGCAATATTATTTTTTATTTTGTATATTGGTTTACCTTAGATTTAACCAGATCAGTTTCATTACAGCTTTAATTGGAGTTTGATTTCTTTTAGTTGCTGTGTGGACATGTGTTAACTCTCAGGGCTGGAGAACCAAATCTGAGTTTTAGATGTTACATGGACATCTAAAATTCTAAGGAACTACTGGGCTTACAAATAGTAAAAGCATCTCAGATTTTAATGACAATAGTTAATGCTTATAATCTGAGCTTTAATTTTTGTACACATTTTTAAATGAATCTTCTTTTAGAAATAAAATCATTAGACAGTTGTTTTATATTAAGAAACCATAGCAGAGGTTTTGTTCTGTTATATTTTTACACATAATCAGAGTTATGTTATTTAACAGATAAAATATAATTGATATATTTGTTCAACTTTTCTTTTAAAGTTAAGCACATGTACTTTTAAAGAAGTACCAGAGCAAAGCAGTACAACTGATAATTTGGCTGTTTCTATGATCTGTAGCCTTTTTAGAATGAGTAAGACTAGGGCTAATAACACCATACCATTGCTAAACATCATACAGATTAGTATCAGGATATAATATAACAGAATATTGTCAAATATTTATATAATCTCTAAATATATGAATATTTTACTAATTCAAATTTAAGCAACAATAAGATAGAAAACACCATTTAACCACTGAATATTTTCCAAACACTTTTTATGAAATAGGTTGTTATTTTAGCAACATATTTATACAAGGTGAAAGAACAAATTATTTGTAAAAATTTTTCCCTAATGGTGAGAAGAACTGTCTTTGAAATGAAGGAAAATGCCAACATAAACATTAATAAGGATATTATTCTGATGTCCACAATATTTTAACAGGGAGAAAATTAAACTTTAGTTTTGTATGAATACTTAGCTTAACATAAAAGCTTTCTTTCATTAAATATATGATATAAAGACTTTGAACTTGTAGGGTGGGCAGTGCAGACTCAGTAGCAGAGTTCTTGCCTACTGTGCTGGAGACCCAGGTTCAATTCCCAGCGCCTGTCCATACAAAAAAAAATATTTTGAACTTGCATATTTTTTTCCAATACTAGTATTCATGGAGGGGAAATAGACAGAGATACTATAAAATAATGGACGAAGGGAAGAAATTTATGCTTGGGTTTAGAACATGGCCAGGCATCTATACACTTTATATTTAGAACCCATAAATGATTATTTTACAATATATTTAAAATCTCTCCGTCCAATTTAGTGTTACCTTCAGAGGTCAGGAAAGCCCCAAATTTAAAATATAATCAGCTTTTTTATATTTAAGAGTTTAAATTATATTTAGAAAGAAATTTTTCTTAATAATATTCCTAACTGCTGATCAATACCAGGAATGTGTTAATTCACAAAATTAAGTTACAGTTTCTAAAAACTAGTTCAGAGTTCTATTTTTTACTGTACTTTCTTATTTAAAAGACTTACATGTGCTATCTCTATGAAGACTTCTTAATTGACTCTTTATTTCTCTGCTTTTTAAATTCTGCTAGCATTTTTATTCCTTCATTATGACTGTTTTTATGCCATTCCCTAGTAAAAGTATATTTTAGCTAGAGTATAAACTCTTTTAAGACAAGAATTAGGTTTTCATTATTTATGACATAATTTACTAACAGAAATATTTTGATTGATATTAACAAAGCCACTACAAATTCAGATTATTTTAATACTGAGATAACAAATGGCCAAGTAACCAAAAGCCAGATTCTTTGAAATTTATGTAATCAAAATTATAAAAAAACCATTTTTATTTTTATTAAACACAATTGATTTCTTAAATAAAATATTTGAAGCACTGGAATATTTTTAATTTTATTATATTTTATATGTGTTATTATTACCAGGTACATTGCTTACTGACAAGGGTTATCAAGCAGGTCACCTTCTGGTGGGTGAGGCACTTTCAGGTGTGTGGTGCCTTCAGGTGGGTGCAGCACCAATGTACCTGGGAATCCTGCTGTCACATCTGGTTCTGAAAAAGAAGCTGAGGAAAAGAAGCTGAGGGACTTTCAAGTCACAGAGTCCATTTTATATGTAAAGTTCTTTTTATGAGACCTGACACAATAAGGGTATCTGGCCTAGCCTAATTCTGCCCCCTGCTGCCAGAGAGGCTGCCAGAAGCACTGCTGCATGAAGACCAAGGTTCACAGCCAGGAAAGGAGACACCAGTGTCTTGGGGTGGGGGTGAACTACCCACCTCCAAAGATTCCTTGGATACCCACTACATACCTGGGGAAGAATGTTGAGCCAAAAGAGGGCCACAATGTCTTGTAACAGGATGAAATTAAAGCCCACAGAGAGCAGTGTCACTGAGCCTACATCTTTTTTCTCTTTGCCTGCTGTGGGGACTGCAGACACCCTAACCAAGCCACATTCACCCTGCTGATTCCAGCCTCTACCTCACCAGCAGACACTGACTCAAATGACCTCTCTGTCAGGACCAATCCTGTCAAACTCTGTATCTCCCCCCACACCAAATATTAATGATAACATATCAATTCTTAACTATCTGCTAGCTGTTCCTACACAATCTCTGTCTCCATTGAGATTTAGTCCCCTCCCTGAGGTCCTACTTACCAAGAACAAAGGCCATATTCACATTTACTCACAGTTGCAACATCTTTTATTTCTGCCCTCCCCACACCTCCACACCTTATCCCTCTCCTTCAATCATATCACCCATGCCTAGTGCACAGATCCTCTTCCTTTGTTTATAACAACCCCTCCCATAGTCACTTCCATCAGCACCCCTGTCTTCACCTGCAAGCCCATCATTGCTACCATGGCCACTTCCACCATCACAAATAGCACAATTCCAAACTGGGCCTTCCAGCCTACCTCAAATCCTGGTATAGCTGATATGGACACCAGTCTCCCTTCCCTAGCTGTCATTTTCAAGTCTCCCCCAAGTCCTATTGTAAGTTACCTCCAATTTCCCCATGCCCATTGCAGTATGCATCAGGTGCACTCTTAAGCCCTGTTTCCAAATGCTGCCAACTGCATTTATTGGCAGTGCACCCACCCCATTTTTCTACCTTCCATTTGGCCCAGGAGCCACCCCTCAGCTCAAAATTTGGGACTCCTTATGGACAGCAGCAGGAAGCCAATTTTCCCAGTACTCCTCTCTTCACTGGTCTCTCCATCACTCCAACTGTGGCCACCTGCCCTCCACCTGGGAACATTTTTGCAGGCCCAACTTCTAAGACTGTGTTTGATATGGAAGATATGGATACCATACCTCCTTCCCAGGCTGGGTTTGATACTGAAGATATGGATACCACATCCCCTTCCCAAGCTGTCATCTATCTCCAGTCTCCTCCTGTCTCCAGGCTGAACTTCTCATTTCACATGGTGCTTCTTGGTGCTAAGAATACACCATACATGGCAGCATTGCTTCAAACCAAGTCTACATTAGCTTGCCTGTACAGTCAGTCAACAGCCCAGTTGTGACTTACAACTTTCCAATTTACTCAGGAGCCACTCATCAGTCCATGTTTTGGGTTTCTATTGGGCAGCAGCTTAGAGCAATGAGGTTTGGTGACTCTTGCCATATTGGAAACTTGGCAGCATCAGCACCAGCTGCACACTTAAGCTTTCCTGCTGCCCAGTCACCCTGTGGCAGCAATATACCAGTGGAATTTGCAGGACTGGTATTCCCAGTTCCAGCTTTGGTACTCCTTAGCACCCAAATGATCTTTGGAAACAGCACAGGTGCTGCTCCCACTGACACAACAATGACATCTGGCTTTGAGAATGCCACCAGGACCCCTGGGGATAGTAGGTCAGTGTTTGCAAAGACCAATCCAGGCCCACTTCCCTTTATGGGACCTGTAGCTCTGATGGGATGTAGGAGCTGTGGCGTCAATGTGCCTGACCCAGAACCCAGTTCCACATCTGGAGCACTTAGCTTTGGGGAAGGGCCAAGTGGAAGAAACAGCATCACTTCTGTTCCTCAGACCAGAACTGGCCAGAGTGTAGCAATTGCAATACAAGGGACCAGCAGCATGCCTGTGTAAAAAGGTGCATCTAGTTCTACCTTCATGCAGAACACCTGGGGCCCACATATCCACACACCAGGTGGAACTATATGAGGGGACTATATCATACATGTACTTGGGGGCCCTTCTGTTCCCTCTTTCCATCAGGGCACCTGGAGACAATCTGTGCAAAACACAAGCTATACAGAGGGAGGAGACAACAGCACACTTGTGCTTTGGGGCCCTTCTGTTCCCCCTTTCCATCAGGGAACCTGGGGCTCACCTGGAAAAAGCATAGGTGTTCAGTGCCACACCTGTGCTTGGGGCCCTCTTATTTCCATGTCCTGTTAGGCCACCTGGCCATACCACAGAGGGTGCAGTGGGAGATGACAACACCATACCTGTGTTTGGATGCCCTTTTGCTGACATCTTTGGTCAAAGCAACTGTGTCTCTGGCATGGGCAAGGCAAATAGTAGCCTTGCCTTAGTGGAAGTTCCATCAAATACCTGGGGCTGAAAGGAGTAATTTCTTCTAGCACAAGATGCAGGATCTGAGTCAATTAGAAGCAGAAGCTTACTCAGGAAATGATGTGTGTCTGGTATCCTCATGAATGGACTTTGCAGTTCTGGGAAGAAGCACACTTCATTCTAGTGATGTCAAACTCAACCTGCTCCTTATCAACAAGCTGGAGGCCCAACACCTTGATATGTGCATGCATGTGTGCATGTGTGTGTGTGTGGTGTGCACTGGAGACTTATCAGAATTCAATGTGGTATAACTCTTAAATTCACTGTAGAAAATAGAAGAGAGAGCTGCATGTATCATCAACTGTGACATCCCTGGCTTGAGAATTAACAGGACAGAAAATCTCTGGGCCTTTTACTCTTGTCTTTGAACTGGCAGGATAAATACTTGCTGCCTGTAAATTACTCCATTCCCCATACCTATTTGCATTAATGGGCACCTATCTATCTTCCCTACATTATATATATATATATTTATGTGCATAGTTATAATTAAACTTGTGAGTTTGCTTTTGCTCTTGTGTCTTTGCTCTTCATCTCAACGGTGGAGAAATAATTGACTTATGATAGTGGTGATGTGTTGAGGCAGGCTTAACTATTTAAAGTTTTCTGGGGCCAGCAAATAGGATGTAGAATTACCCATACTTTATGAGTTCTTATACTGACTTCTGATGTTTCTGGTATTTGAGCATTAGGGATGGCACCCAGGAGGAATGGAGGTCCAGAGAAGAGAGACACAGTGTGACCCACCATTCTTCTTTCCTCTGTGCTTCTGTCCCACCCCTCTGACCTCACTATAGAGCTAATCATCCCTGGTGCATCTTAAGAAATCACAGTTCACAATTTTTTCTTTAAAAATGTTTCAGTAACAACATGAATATACCTTAAGGACATTATGCTGAGTGAGATTAGCCAAAAACAAAAGGACAAACACTATATGGTCCCACTGATATGAACTGACATGAGTGGATAAACTTGGAATATTTTCTTGGTAACAGAGACCATCAGGAGATAGAAATAGGGTAAGATATTGGGTAATTGGAGCTGAAGGGATACAGATTGTGCAACAGGACTGAATATAAAAACTCAGAAATGGAAAGCACAATACTACCTAACTGTAATATAATTATGTTAAAACACTGAATGCAGCTGAATGTGAGAATGATAGAGGGAGGAGGCTGGGGGCTTAAATGAAATAAGAAAGAAAGATAGATGGTAAAGATTGAGATGATATAATCTAGGAATGCCTAGAGTGTGTAATGATAGTGACTAAATGTACAAATTTTAAAAATGTTTTTGCATGAGGAAGAAAAAAGGAATGTCATTACTGCGGGGTGCTGAAAATAGATGGTAATTAATATTTTAAAATTTCAATTTATGTGTGAGACCAAAGCAAAAAATGTTTATTTGGTACAAAATTTATATTTTGACTAGTGCATTTCCTCATACAACTTATGTAGATAGCTTGGTTGAACACCATAAGTACATGGAACCTTGGGTAGGATATGAGATTTTGTTGGTTTGTCCAGAGTGATGCCCCAGTGAATTGCAGAGTGATTTGATCGGTGAGTGGAAAAGTATTTGCAAAGTCCCCTTTGGGAAATGATGAGAACGGGGGAAAATTCAACCTCCCCAAGTTGAATTCTTAATATTCTTACAAGCAGTGTGGACAACAAAAGTTATAGGCTGAGCCCCTAATCTTGGGGTTTGTTCATATGAAACTTAATCCCACAAAGGATGGATTAAGCCTACTTAAAATTATACCTAAGAGTCAGCCCCAAGAGAGTCTCTTTTGTTGCTCAAATGTGGCCTCTCTCTCCAGCCAACACAACAAGCAAACTCACCACCCTCCCCCTGTCTATGTGGGACATGACTCTCAGGGGTGTGGATCTTCCTGGCAACATGGGACAGAAATCCTAGAATGAGCTGAGACTCAGCATCAATGGATTGAGAAAAACCCTTTGGGGAAGAGTGACATGAGACAAAGTGTCAATGGCTGAGAGATGAGATTCCAAACAGAGTCTGGAGGTTATCCTGAAGGTTATTCTTATGCATTAAGTAGGTCTCACCTCGTTATTCAAGATGTAATGGAGAGGCTGGAGGGAACTGCCTGAAAATGTAGAGCTGTGTTCCAGTAGCCATGTTTCTTGAAGATGATTGTATAATGATATAGCTTTCACAATGGGACAGTGTGATTGTGAAAGCCTTGTGTCTGATGCTCCTTTTTTCTACCTTGTCAACAGATGAGTAGAACATATGGAATAAAAATAAATAATAGGGGAAACAAATGTTACAATAAATTTAGATTGAAATGTTAGTGATCAATGAAAGGGAGGGGTAAGGGGTATGGTATGTATAATTTTTTTTTGCTATTTTTGTTTTATTTACTTTTCTGTTGTCTTTTTATTTCTTTTTTCTGAATTGATGCAAATGTTCTAAGAAATGATCATGATGATGAATATGCAACTATATGATGATATTGTGAATTACTGATTATATATGTAGAATGGAATGATCATATGTTAAGAATATTTGTGTTTCTTGTCATATATTTTTTAATTTAAAAATTAATAAAAAATTTTTTAAATGTTTCAATGTGCTTTTGTGAATTTTTCTACTCACAATGATGGACTTGGCATCCACAATCTTAGGCCTGGAGTAAGAAAGGAAGAAATCTCAGGTCTTCTCTGCAGTTGTTGAAAATTTTAAGTGAAGATTACAACAAGTTACTCAGAAGTTAACATTCTTTAAAGTATGAGAAAAAATCATCCTAGTCTGCTTCTAGTCTAAACCAATAAAATATCAAATCACAAGAGTTAAAATTGTATTCAGATCTAACTAACCATAGAATCTTATTGGTTCTCTACTAAACTTAACAGATAAAAATATAATATTTTCTAAGGCACTTCACAATGCAGGATTACCATCTTATATTCTAGGTTGTAATATCAGAATTGAGATTGGGGGTAGAGTGAAGTATGGAGATCAATTCACAAGGTGGGCAGGGTAAGCCTCACTAGGAGGGTGAAATATGAGCAAAGTCTATAGTGAGGCATATGTGTGTGTGTGTGTGTGTGTGTGTGTGTGTGTGTGTGTGTATAATGTAAGGAAGATAGACAGAGGCCCATTAATGCAAATGGGTATGGGGAAAGGAAGCATTTACAGGCAGCAAGTATGTATCCTGTCAGTTCAAAGACTCACTTATAGAAGTGAGGGCAAGGATTTGGTTGGAATATTAATTTAGGGTAGCAATTGAATCCTTTAATAGGTGATTTCCTTAAGGTTCAGAGAAATTGTTTGGATGAAGAGTAAAGATAAAGAATAATGTGAAATAAAGGAGAAGTAACTTTTGCCTCCTAAGGAATTGTTGATGACCTTTGGGGAAGGGTGGATTTCTTTCTACCAGTTGTCTAGATGTTCATCACAGGATGAACTCAGGGGAAAATGGTGGCCACTGTATTTGGTTTTAATGACCCTATAAATGAAAATTTTACAGTTAAGCCATGCTAGGCACTCTGTTAAATGTGTTTCCAGTTACATGTTTGAATTGGAGTAACACTTGATACAATGTAGGTACTATTTCTTCAGGTACAGAAAATGAGGCTTAGAGAAGGAATTTGTTCCATGTCTTAGGGTGTTTAAGAATGGAGATTTAAATTCCAGCAATCTAATTTTAGGTTGCACTCAGAACTACTTTTCTAACCTGTGTTCTTAACCAATATGTATTCTTGGATAAATGTCATGCTTAGATATAGAAACCCAATCAGCTATCATGTCCGGACTTGACAAGTTCAGCACACTGTTTTGCGGGCCTACAAAGAGAAAACCCTTATTGTTTGGTCTGCACATGGTAATGAGAGCGCTTCTAACAGAATATGCCACCAAGTTGTTATCACAACTTCATGTCTTTACAAAACTACAAGAAAGCTATATACATGACACTTAAAAAGTATTGGCAAAATCTGTTGGGGGACTGGGGAAAAAATGTGGAACTATTAAACTTTCCCACCTGGGAAACCTCTGATACTCTCTCAAACACTAGGAACTCCCAAGTTAACAGATGAAGACCATGGTCTTGAGACTCCTTCTTATGAAACTTATTTCTGTAGCAGAGAATTAAGTCTACCTATAATTATGCCTAAGAGTTATTTCCAGAGAAGCTCTTTTGCTGATCAGATAATTCTCTCTCTCTAAGTCTACCTCTGCAAGTTAAATCATTTCCTTCCCACCTACATGGGACATGGCATCTGGGGGTGAGTCCCCCCAGTCACATGGGACTGACTCTCAGGGATGACCTGACCCAGGATCAACAATGCTTTCCTGACCAAAAGGGGAAAATATATAAAAAATAAGGTATCAGTGGCTAAAAGAATTCAAATAGAGTCAAAAGTCTATTCTGGAGACTACTCTTATGCAAGCTTTACCTGGATATTGCTAATTGCCATGGTTTGTCAGACCCCAAACAATATCATTCCTAATAACCCTAAAGAATACCCAGAGCTGTATCTGAGATGTTACAAATGTTGCACAAACTAAGTTTATTTTTTAAAAATCCAAAACTATAAGATGGTCCTAATCCAGAGAAATGATGAAACCCAGAGTTGCCAATCTAGCCAGGAACATCAACCAGCTGCATCCACTTATCCCATTTAGTCAACACCCCTTTTCAACATGAAAAAAGTTAGAATGGGCATAATCCAAACATCCTTAAAGATTGGGAGGAGGATCAAAGGAGAAGGAGGAGTTTTAAAGGAGAAGTTATGACTACTGAATCATCACATTTATGTTTGTTTTTAGTCTCCAATGTCTTAGAGCAGTTGGAAGAAACTACCTGAAATTGCAGGACTGTAACCTATACTAAAATTTGAAATCTATTGTACAACTACTTCTTACAGTGCACTTTGAAACGTATTGCCTTTTATAGGTGTTTTATTTCACAATAAAAAATGTTTAAAATGTTTTAATAAATAAGGTGACACAGTCAAATTGTACAAGTCAGGTGTTGCATTTCTATTCTTAGTTTTGCTACCTATTAAGTGTAATTCAAAATTTATTGCTTTTTTGTATATACATTATATTTAATGGTAAAAATGTTTTTTAAAGAAACCATATCCACAGAATTGTCAGGAACTTCTCTATGGCTACCCTGAGGGACAGAGGGAGAACAGACACCAGATGCCTCATGTCCAGGTCTTTATTCATCTTTTCTAGACACGATGAAATATCTATTTAGGGGTTGTTACTAAAATGGTTTAAGGCTTCTTTGATATTGTGATGGAATGAGTGCATTTTGTATGTGGGAAAAATCTCATTTTCAGGGTCCAGAGTGCCAGTTTGAAATGTGCCAGTTTGAAATAATTATGTACTCTAGAACAGCCATGTTTAAGTCCTTATCCATTTTGTGGAGGCAGTCATACCTTAATCCCTATTCAGCACTGTAGGTTGGAAACTTGATTAGATTATCTCCATGGATATGTGACAACCCAACTGTGGGTATTAGCTTTTGATTAGAGGGAGATATGACTGCACCCATTCCAGGTGGTCTTGAATAGTTTACTGAAAACCTTTACAAAAGGAAAGATTTTAGAGAAAACTTGAAAGCAGCAGAGCCACAAGAATCATGAGAGTCTATGCAGTCAGAGACCTTTGGAGATGATAGAGGAAAATGCCCCTGGGGGAGCTTCATGAAGCAAGAAGCTTGGGGGGAAAGCTAGCAGATGCCATCATATTTGCCATATGCCTTTCCAGTTGAGAGAAAAATCCTAAGCTACATCAGCCTTCTTGAACCAAGCTATCTTTCCCTAGATGCCTTAGATTGGACATTTCTATAGCCTTGCTTAAGTTTGGACAGCTTTAGAATTGTAAACTTTCAATTTTGTAAATTCCCTTTTTTAAAACCATTCCATTGTACCAGGAATATATTACACTCCACCAGTTTGCAAACTAGAACATACATCACTACTTTTTTTTTATTTAAAGTCCCTTTTATTCAATATTAATATAGCTACCAGAGCTCTATTTGCAGGATGTATTTTTCCCCATCCTTTAACTGAACCAATTTGTATCTTTGACATTAGGGTAAATATCTTGCATACAGCATATAGTTAGATAATGCTTTTATGATGTCCCATAGCTGTCTTAGACTACTCTGGCTTCTAATATTCCTTTTTTTCTTTCTTCAATTCAGTGTGACTCATTTAAAGTGTCTTGTCTCCAAGTTCAATGAGTTTTTCTTCTACCAGCTTCATTTTTGCTCTTGAAATTTTCCTGGCCATTTATCATATCAGTTATTATGGTCTTCAACTCTATTCTGGTTGGCTCCTTTAACAATTTCTATCTCTTTATTATATTGTTCATTCATTGTTTTCCTGATATTCTGTAGTTTTTAATTCATACTTTTCTGTTTCTCCTTAAGAATTTTTAAGATCTTTTACTTAGAAACTCATTCATTATGTCCACATCCTGTACCTTTATCCTCTTCCTTGGAGGTCATTATTTTTTATTTGTTTGTCATGTACTCTTTTACTGTCCACTGTGCCTTTTAATATTTTAAAACGTGGACTCTGGCATTCATTGCCTGAGATGTAGGTTTCCTGGTTTCTTTTTTTTTTTTTTTTTAAAGGAAAGACAGAGAGAAGGAAGGAAGGAAGGAAGAAAGGGAAACATCTTTAAACATTTTCTTGTATTCTGTTTCTCCGTATTTGTTACATGGGCTGGGGCCGGGAATCGAACCGAGGTCCTCCGGCATAGCAGGCAAGCACTTTGCCCGCTGAGCCACCGCGGCCCGCCCGGTTTCCTGGTTTCTTAACCAGCTGGTGATAAGTCACTGATTTTCTTGAGATTCATCCCTTCCATCTGGCAGCCTAAGGTGAACTAACTGTGCAGGATTTCCCTCATATTATGGAGCCTATGTGTTGTCCTGGGATTTTGTTTCTTAGTTGTTTTGGATTTCTCTGTTTACAGGAGTTTGGTTTACTCCTCTATTTACAGTGGATAAAACTCCTTCTCCTGGGTGTCTGAAATGAGCAGGCCTTTGTCCCTGACTGTCCACCTGTATGGTGTTGAATACTCTTTTTCTTATCTCATGCTGCTTTTGCTTAAAGGAAAAATTCTAGGAGGAGGGTCACCAGGGAGAACTTCCCCAAATTGGTCTTTCCTAGCCAAAATAAGGATAGGGACCTACAGGAAGCACAGACTGGATCCACAGTGTCCTATGGAGGGGGTCAGGAAGAGTCTTAAAAACTTCTCTGACTTCTCACTGGGTTTTCCTTATCTACCCAGTGAATGTAGCCATTCACCTAAATTCCCCTCTAAGCCCTGATGAAGCACTGCATTTTAAAATCCAGGTAGGTTGGAAACAATGGCTCCTCAGCTTTTGTCTCAGTGGTGTTGAAACACTGGCCAATACTACTTTGTGAAGGGCAGGTTGAAACACAGCTTCCTTCAGAACCAGGGCACAGTAGCCAATCAAAAGCCATGATCAGTGATTGGTTGTACAAACACCTGTTCTTAAGTAAGGGAATTTTTTGTCCCTTTCTGTTAGTAGCAGCTAGCCTGGGGCTGGACCCAGCAGTGGCGTGCCACAAGAGTGGGTGTTAGGTGATGGTAGCAGCTTCACTGAGAAAGCAATTTACAGTTATTTAACATAATCTATCAGATTCTTCCTAATGTTTTTCTCTGGAGGCTGTACAGAGTTCTTCTGGCCTCTGGAGTTTCAAAATACTTGTTTCAGACATTTCCTCCCTGTTTTATAGTTGTTTTGGTGGAAAGAATAGTCCTGGAACTTCCAACTTTACCATCTCCACCTTCACTTCTCCAAAGCCCTTTTCATTTTGCCCTCTGACAAGACTCCTCAGATTGTTGAGGTTTTCTAAGAATCTGTATGCTAAACCTCTCTTCTTCAATGCCAGCTGAAGTCTTTGTTTCTTGGGCTCTTCAGAAGAACTAATGGTCATGTTCTTTCTTCTCTCCCAACCATTCATATTTGTTCACAAATTCCATCAATTCAAAATAACTTTCCCTTCCCTCCCCTCCCTTTTTCTCTTTTTATCAATATTGCTATATACTGTTGCCTTTCTAACTCCTGAGGGATTTGGAATGCTGAGTCACTAAGTTTGAAATCAACTGACTAGTAACTGACACACCACCTCTATCCTGACCTTAAAGTTGTTGTGTCCATTTGGTGTTCTTCCATATGATACATCTATGTTTCTAAATTTTTAAACATAGTTTATTGTGAAATATAACCTATATTCAAAAAGGCAATAAATTTTCAAGTACATTTAACAAATAGTTATAGAACAGATTTTAAAGATTGGTATGGGTTACAGTTACACAATTTTTTTTCTTCTAGCTTCTCCAAGATCCTGGAGACCAGCAGAAATATCAATGTAATGATTCAGCAATCATAACTGTTAAATCCTATCTTCTCTATCATACTCCTCCTTCTCTTAAATAACATACATACATAAAAGCAATAAATTTCAAAGTACCTTGCAACAATTAGTTGTTGAACAGATTTCAGAGTTTGGTATTGGTTACAACTCCACAATTTTAGATTTTTATTTCTAGTTACTGTAGGGAACTAAAGGCTAAAAGAAATATCAGCATAATATGTCATCACTCATCCTCATTTGTTTAACCCAACATACTCTGTATTAACTCCAATATCACCTTTGATCTTTCTCCTAATCTTTAGGGGGTATTTGAGCTATTCCCATTCTAATGTTTTCATGGTGGAAGGGGCTGTCAATAATGTGCGATAGGGGGATAAAATTAATTGATACTCTGGAAAGGCTGGCCCCTTTGCATTTCAGGGCATTTTTGGTCCAGGAACACATCTGGAAGTTAAAAGTCTTAAAAAGTTACCCTAGTGCATGGAATCTTTGTAGAATCTTATATAATACCCTAGGTATTCTTTAAGACTGGCATAAGTAGTTTTGCTTGTGGTTTGGCAAGTTATGATAGGTAACAATGTATAACTGTAGCATGTGTGAGAGTGACCTCCAGTGTAGCTTCTTGACTCTATTTGAGCTCACTCAGCCACTGATATCTTTTTTTACATTTGTTTTCTCCTTTTTGTCAGGATGGCATTGTTGATTCCACAGTTCCAGGGCCAGGATCATCCCTATTAGTCATCCCCCATGCTGCCAGGGAGTTTTCCATCTCTAGATATCATGTCCTACATAGAAGGGAGGACAATGGTTTCACTTGCAGAGTTGGGCTTAGAGAGAGAAAGGCCATATTTGAGCAAAAATGAGGTCCTTTAGATGTGATCTTCAGGCATATCTATAAGTTGGGTAAGCTTCTGTGCTGCATACATAAGCTTCACAAGAGCAAACTTCAAGACCAAGGGCTTGATCCATTGATTTGGGTGTCCTAATGTTTGGCACAGTCTCCAGGCTTTCCTTAGTGGAAAAGTTAAATAGTCCCACAATTTTTCTCCCATCCCTCAAGGGACTTTGCCAATAATTTTTGATTATCTGCTTAACATACTCTGGGATGTATACAGGCATTACCTTTAGCATGTATGATTAAAGGCCCTCATTCTGATTCTGGGCTCCACATGTTTGGATTGTTTAAATGATCTATTCAGAAAGGTTGAGTTAGATTATGTGCTCCTGAAAATTTAGGTTCTGGGCAAGATAAAACATTTTTCCTTTGATCTTAAAGATTACGTGAACTTTAAAACTGAATTAATCTTGACCCAGTTATCTTCATTCCTATTTCTAAATACCAGGTTATACACATATAAAACAGCCCCTTAAAATCCAAAAATAACAATTGCCAGTCTAGACTAAATGTGACTGCTATAATAGCTTAAAATCTAGGTCCTAGTTTTCTTATAAGTGTTTTCTAAATGAGATCATACAATATTTGCTCTTTTTTTTCTGACTTATTTGCTTCACCAAATATCCTAGTTTCACTCACATAATTGCATGCTTCATAACTTTGTTCCCCTTTGTAGCAGCACAATATTTGATCATATGTTTACACCATCATTCACCAATCAACTTCTCAGTCAGTGCATCTTTCAGCTACCTCCATCTACTGGGCCTCATGTATAAACTCCAAAGTCAACATCCATCAACACTCTCAATTTTAGATAACATCACTGTTCCCAAGAGAAAAATAGCCAATAAACACACCCTTACTCATTAGAAAATCAAATCTTCCCTCTAATTTTTGTCCCTCCCTTCATTATGAACCCCTGGTATTGCTGTAGTCTGTTGATGTTTTCCTGTTAAACATAGCCCATAGCATGCAATAGCATTTCCCCCCTAACCCCCCAAATTATACACTTTTTCTACAAGATTCATACTATTGCACTAGCTCATGTGAGGACTTATTTACATTTGTAGTGTTAATTGGTGGGACACATGAGTCTATACAACCCCTTTCAATAATGTTCACCTTCAATATGGTAATATTACTTCTAGATGACTAGTGAACCACCTGCACTTCTATCCATACTCTTATAATTAAGTTCAACCTCATTAGCAAATTCTTCACCAAAATCAAGCTTTTGTGTATCTCTAAGTCCCCACTCTTCTGTTTTATAAGCCTCTGATTCTACCTTTACCATGATCATAAAAGTAGAGTCATACAGTATCTATCCTTTTGTGTCTGGTTTATTTCACTCAGCATTATGTCCTCAAAGCTCATTCATCTTATCCTGTGGTTTAGAACATCATTTCATCTTATGGCTGCATAATATTCAATCATATGTATATACCAAATTCTGTTAATCCATTCATCTTTTGATGGGCACTTGAACTGTTTGACTCTTTTGGCAATTAGGAATAGCTGCTGCTATGAACATTGGCATGCAAATCTCTGTTTGTATCACTGCTTTCAGCTTTTCTGGGCATAAACTGAGTAGTGGTATTGCCAGGTCATAGAGCAACTTGATATTCAGTTTTCTGTAAAACCACCAGACTGTCTTTCATAGTGACTATACCATTATACATTCCTTCCAACAGTACATAAGTGTCCTAATTTCTCCACATCCTCCTAACATTTTTAGTTTCCTTTTTGTTTAATAGCAGCCATTCTTCTAGGTGTGAGGTGTTATCTCATTGTACTCTTGATTTGCATTTCCCTTAAAACTAATGAGAATGACCCTCTCTTCATGTGCATTTTAGCTGTCTGTACTTGCTCTTCACAAAAAAGTTCATTCACATCTTTAGCCTACTTTATAATTGGGTTGCTTGTTCATTTGTTTCTAGTTGTATAATTTCTTTACATATACAGGGTATCAAAACTGGTCTGATATGTGCTTTCCAAATATTTTCTCCCATTGAGTTGGCTGCCTCTTCTCTCTGACAAAGTATTTTGAGATGCAAAAGCATTTGATTTTGAGTTCTCATTTACCTATTTTTTTGTTGCTGCTTGTACTTTTGTTGTAAAGTTAGGAAGCTACCTTCTATTAGTAGGTATTGAAGATATTTCCCTACATTTTCTGTTAGGAGCTTTATGGTATTGGTTCTTATATTTAGGTATTTGATCCAATTTGAGTTATTATCATTATTATTATTGCTATTATTTTGGTATGGGCAGGCACTGGGACTCAAATCCAGGTCTCTGGCATGACAAGCAAGAACTGTACCTGCTGAGCCACCATGGCCCTCCCTGAGTTAACTTTTGTAGAGGGTGTAAGGTAGGGATCTTCTTTTATTCTTTTAGCTATTGATATCCAGTTGTCTATGCCCCAAAAAAGACTATTTTTTCCCCACTTGGAGGATTTGGGCACCTTGTCAAAGATCATTTTACCATAGATTCGGTTGTCTTTTTCTGCATTCTTGATTCAATACCATTTGTTGATATTTCTATTTTTGTGCCTGTACCATGCTGTTTTGATCATTGTGACTTTCTGATAAGTTTTAAAATTGGGGAATGTTAATCCACACATTTCATTTTTCTTTTTTGGTGTGCTTTTAGCTATTCCAGGTCTATTTCCCTTCCAAATGAATTTGGTAACTAGCTTTTTTAAGTCTTCAAAGCAGGTTGTTGGAATTTTTATTGGTACTTCATTGAATCTGTAGATCAATTGGGTAGATTTGACATCTTAACAATATTTAATCTTTCTATCCATGAGTATGGAATGTCTTTCCACCTATCTAGGTCTCTTTTTATTTCTTTTAACAATGTTATGTAGTTCTCTGTGTTCAAGTCCTTTACATTTCTAGTTAAGTTCATTCCTAGATACTTTATTCTTTATGTTGCTATTTTGAATGGACTTTTTTTCCTTAATTGACTCCTCAGTTGGGTCATTGCTTGTGTATAGAAACATTACTGATTTTTGCACATTAATTTTATAACCTGCCACCTTGCTGAATTTGTTTATTAGCTCAAGTAACTGTGTTGCAGATATCATATGATTTTCCAAGTATAGTATCATGTCATCTGCAAATAATGAAAGTTTTATTTCTGCCTTTCCAATTTGGATGCCTGATTGCTCCTGCTAGAACCTCTAGTACAAGGTTGAATAATAATGGTGTCTGAGGGCATCCTTGTCTCATTCCCAATCTTAGTGGGAAAGTATTCAGACTCTCATCATTGAGTATAATTTATCCTGTTGATGTAGTTACCTTTGATTCCTATCTTTTGAAGTGTTTTTATTAGAAAAGGATGTTGAATTTTGTTGAATGCTTTTTCAGCATCAATCAAGATTATCATATGATTTTTCCCTTTTGATTTGTTAATGTGCTGTATTACATTAACTGATTTTCTTGTGTTGAACCACCCTTGTATTCCTGGTATAAACCCCATTTGGTCATGGTGTATAATTTTTTTAATGTGTTGTTGGATTTGGTTTGCTACTATTTTGGTGAGGATTTTTGCATCTATATTCATTAGAGAGATTGGTCTGTAACTTTCCTTTCTTGTAGCATCTTTACCCAATTTGGGTATTAAAGTGATGTTAGCTCCATAAAATGAATTAAATAGTGTTCATTTTTCCTCAGTTTTATGGAAAAAATTTTAGCAAGATTGGTGTTAGTTATTTTGGAATGTCTGAGAAAAATCCCCTGTAGAACCATCTGGCCCTGGGCTTTCCTTTGTCAGAAGATTTTTCGTGTCCATTTGGATCTCTTTGTTTCTGATTGATTTGTTGAGATCTTCTATTTTGAGTCAGTGTAGGTTGTGTATTTCCAGGAATTTATCCATTTCACTTATGCTGTCTAGTTTATTGGTGTATAATTGTTCAAAGTATCATTTTATGACTTTTTTTTATTTCTTCAGGGTCTGTGGTAATGACCACCTTCTCATTTCTGATTTTGTTTATTTGCACCCTCTCTCTTTTTCTCTTTGTCAACATTTCTAGTGGCCCATAGATTTTATTGATTTTCTCAAAGAACCAACTTTTGGTTTTATTGTTTAATTCTATTGTTCTTATATTCTCACATTCATTTAACTCTGTTTTAATTTTTGCTATTTCTCTTCTTCTATTTGTGGTTAGTTTGCTATTCTCTTTCAATTCTTCCAGGTGAGCAGTTAAGTCCTCAATTTTTGCTCTTTGTTCTTTTAAAATATAGGAATTTAGGGCAATAACTTTTTCTCTCAGCAAAGCCTTTGTCACATCCCATACTTTCTGATTTTTTTATTCTCATTTTCATTCATCTCTAGATAGCTACTGATTTCTCTAGCTATTTCTTCTTTGACTCATTCATTGTTTAAAACTGTGTTATTTAATATCCATATATTTGTGAAAGTTCTTGTTTTTTGGTGGTTATTGATTTTCAGCTTTACTGTATTGTAATCAGAGAAAGTGCTTTGAATAATTGCAATGGTTTTAAATTTATAAAGACCTGCTTTCTGCCCCAAGCATATGATCTGTCCTGGTGTAAGTTCCATGAGCACTATGGAAGAATGTATACACTGTTGTTTTGGGGTGCAATGACCTGTCTATGACTGTTAGTTGTAGTTCATTTATTAAATTGTTTTACTTCTCTGTTTACTTGCTGATCCTCTGTCTGGTTGTTCCCTCTATAGAGGTGAGTGGTGCATTGAAGTCTCCTGCAATTACTTTTAAAATGTCTGTTACTCCCTTCAGTTTTGCCAATGTGTGTCTCATCTACTTTGGAGCTCCTTGATTGGGGGCATAGATATTTATGATTGTTATTTCTTTTTGGTTAATTGTCCCTTTTACTAATATATAGTGTACTTCTTTGTCTCATGATGTCTTTACTTTTAAAGTATATTTTGTGTGATATTAGTACAGCTACACCTGCTTTCTTTTGGTTATATCTTCAATTGTACAGTTTTTTCTGTTTGTTCACTTTCCTTCTATTTGTATCCTTGTGTCTGAGATAAGTCTCTTGTAAGCAGCATACACCTGGATTATAATTCTTAATTCATTCTGCCAATCTATCTTTTAATTGGTAAATTTAGTCCATTAATCTTCAAAGGTTTTACTGCAAAGACATATCTTGAATCCATGACCTTATCATTGGATTTTATTTGTCAGATCTGTATGTTCTTTCACTTCTTTCTCTTTTTTTATTAAGTTATTTTATTGCATAGTATAAAATATATACAAAGCAAAGAAATAAAACAGCAATAGTTTTCAAAGCACTCTTCAACAAGTAGTTACAGGACAGATCCCAGAGTTTGTCATGGACTACCATATGATCCTCTCATATTTTTCCTTCTTGCTGCTCCATAATATAGGAGACTAGAGAGCTTAAATGTTTTTTATCATCACAATCATCATTTTTCCTTTTTTTGTAAAAAATAGCACATATACAAAAGAAACTATAGATGTCAAAACACAGCACAACAATTAGTTATAAGACATATTTTAGAGTTTGACATGGGTTAAAATTCCACAATTTTAGGTTTTTACTTCTAGCTGATCTAAGATACTGGAGACTAAAAGAGATATCAATTTAATGATGCAGCATTCATATTCATTTATTAAACCCTATATTCTCTGTATAGCTCCACCATCACCTTTGACTTTTCCATCCCTCCTTTTAGGGGTATTTGCACTGTGGCCATTCTAAATTTTTGATATTGGAAGGCTCTGTCACTAATACAGGGTAAGGAGATGGAACTATGTTTTGTTCTGGAGAGGCTGGGCTGGGTTTCAGGACTTTGTCTGGATCAGGGACCCATCTGCAGGTTGTAGGTTTCAGGAAAGTTACTCTAGTGCATGGAACCCTTGTGGAATCTTACATATTGCCCTAGCTGTTCTGCAGGATTAGCTGGAATGGTCCTGGTTAGGGGTTTGCAGGTTATAACAGGTAGCAAGGTCTAACTGAAGCTTGCATCAGAATAGCCTCCAGAGTAGCCTCTCGACTCTATTTGAACTCACTCTGACACTGACACTTTGTTAAACTCCTTTCCCCCCTTTTGTTAAGGATGGAATTATTGATCCCATGGTACCAGGTCTGTATTCATCCCTGGGAGTCATCTCCCATGTTTCCAGGGAGACTTTCACTCCTGAATGTCATGTCTCACATAGTGGGGAGGGCAATGATATCACTTGCAGAATTGGGCTTTGAGAGAGTGAGGCCACATCTGAAAAGCAAAGTTGTTCTCCAGAAGTAACTGTTAGGCATGCTAGGTAGTCTAAACTTCTCCAATACCTATATAAGCTTCACAAGAGTAAGCTCATGATCAAGGGCATGGCCTATTGATTGGGTATCCCTAAAGTTTCACACAGTATCAGGGGATTTCTTGATGTTTAATAGTTCCATATTCTTTCTCCCATCCCTTAGGGGACTTTGCTAATACTGTTTGACTATCTGCTTAATATATTCTAGGATTATCCAGGCATTACAATAATCTATACAGGATTAAAGGACCTCTTTCTTAGTCTGTGCTCCCTGTGTTTCAGTTGTTCAAATGAGCTGTACAGATAGGTTGAATTAGATTAAGCACTAAAGAAAATTTCTGTTCCAGAATAATCCTTTTTTTCATTGGTTTCAAAGAGTAAGTGTGGTTCTAAAATATGACACTGTCTTCCTGCCCCTATATTCTGACTTGCTTTAACCCCAAATTGTTTGCCTTCATTCTTAACTCTAAATATCAGGCTATTTATATATAAAACAGCCTCTCAAAATTGAGAAATAATAATCACCACTCCAGACTTAATGTGTCTGCTCTAAAAGCTTACAATCTTGGCCCTGTTTTCTTATGAGCATTTTATAAAGGTGACCATGCTTTCTTTGCTCTTTCATTTCTGGCTTATTTTGTCTCACCAAATGTCCCACATGTGCA
Organism: Tamandua tetradactyla; assembly: GCF_023851605.1. Classification (NCBI taxonomy): domain Eukaryota; kingdom Metazoa; phylum Chordata; class Mammalia; order Pilosa; family Myrmecophagidae; genus Tamandua; species Tamandua tetradactyla. The sequence continues at coordinate 50,186 of NW_027518268.1, forward strand.
TTCATATCATTGCATGCCTCAGGACTTTGTTCCTTTTTGTAGCAGCACAACCTTCATTCATAAGTATATGCCATCGTTCTCAAATCTACTTCTCCATCAGAGCATCCTTCAGCCACTTTCATGCTGGTCATAAAGTGGAATCATACAGTATCCTTTTGTGTCTGGCTAATTTCATTTATCATTATATCCTCAAGGTTCAACCATCTTATCACGTGCTTCAGGACATCATTTTGTCATACTGCTGCAAATTATTCCATCATATGTATATAGCACATTTTGTTGATCCACTCGTCTTTTGAGGGCATTTGGTTTGTTTCCATCTTTTGGCGATTGTAAATAAAGCTGCTATGAACATCAGTATGCAAATGTCTGTGTCATTGCTTTCAGCTCTTCTGGGTATGTATTAAGTAGTGCTATTGTTGGGTCATGGGGCAACTGTATATTTAGTTTCTTAAGAACTACCAAACAGTCTTCCATAGTGGCTACACCTTTATACATTCCCACCAGCAGTGCATAAGTGTCCCATTTTCTGACATCCTCTCCAACATTTACAATTTCCTTTTTCTTTAATATCAGCCATTCTTATAGGTGTGAGGTGGTATCTCATTGTAGTCTTGATCTGCATTTCCCTCACAGCAAATGAAACTGGGCTTCTCTTCGTGTGCTTTTAAGCTATCTGTATTTGCTTTTCATAAAAATGCCTATTCATAGCTTTAGCCCATTTTATAATTGGGTTGTTTGTTCTTTTGTTGTTGAGTTGCATGATTTCTTTGCATATACAGGATATCAAACCTTTGTCCAATATGTGATTTCCAAATATGTTCCCTCATTGAGTTGGCTGTCTCTTCACCTTTTTGACAAAGTCTTTTGAAGTGCAGAAGCATTTGAATTTGAGGAGTTCCCATTTATCTTTTTTTTACTTTTGTTGCTTGTGTTTTGGGTGTAAAGTTTAGGAAGTTATCTCTTACTACTAGGTCTTGAAGATGTTTTTCTACATTTCATTCTAGAAACTTTATGGTGCTAGTCCTTATATTTAAGTGTTTGATCCAATTTAAGTTAATATTTGTGTAGGGTGTAAGATAGGGGTCATCTTTCATTGTTTGGCTACTGATATCCAGTTTTTCCATGCCCAATTATTGAAAAGACTATTTTGTCTTTTCAGAGGATTTTGAGGATTTGGGGGCCTTGTCAAAAATCAGTTGACCATAGATTTAGTGGCCTATTTCTGCACTCTTGATTCAATTTCTTTGGTCAAGGCTTCTTTCTTTGTGCCTGTACCATGCTGTTTTGACCACCGTGGCTTTATAATAGATTGAAATACAGGGAGTGTTAATCCTCCCACTTCATTCTTCTTTTTTAAGGTGCTGTAAGCTATTCAGGGTCCCTTTCCCTTCCAGATGAATTTGGTAATTAGCTTTTCCAAATCTTCGAAGTAGGTTGTTGGAATTTTGATTGGTATTGTGTTGAATTTGTAGATCAATTTGGATAGAATTGACATCTTAACTATCTTTAGCCTTCCTACTCATGAGCAGAGAATGTCCTTTGACCTACTTTGGTCTCCTCTGTTTTCTTTTAGCAGTGTTATGTAGTTTTCTTTGTATGAGTCTGTTATCTCCCTAGTTAAATTCTTTCCTAAGCGCTTGATTTTTTTAGTTGTTATTTTGAATTGATTTTTTTTCCTTAATTGACTCTTTAGCTAGGTCGTTGCTTGTGTATAGAAATGTTACTGATTTTTGCACATTAATTTTATATCTGCTACCTTGATGATTTGTTTATTAGTTCAAGTAATTTTGTTGTAGGTTTCTCAGGATCTTCCAGTTATGGTACCATATTATCTGCAAATAATGAGCGTTTTTCTTCTTCCTTTCCAATTTGGATGCCTTTTATTTCTTTGTCCTGTTTGATTGCTCTAACTAGAACTTCTAGCACAATGTTGAGCAATAGCAATGACAGTGGGCATCCTTGTCTTAACCCTGACCTTAGGGGAAAAGCTTTCTGTCTCTCTCCATTGAGTATAATGCTGGCTATCATTTTTTCATATATTCCCTTTATCATATTGAGGTAGTTACCTTTGATTCCTATCTTTTGAAGTGATTTTATCAGATAAGGATGCTAAATTTTGTTGAATGCTTTTTCAGCATCAATGGAGATGATCATGTGATTTTTCCTTTTCAATTTGTTTATGTGCTGTATTACATTAATTGATTTTCTTGTGTTGAACCATCCTTGTGTTCCTGGTATAAACCCCTTTTGGTCATGGTGTATAGTTCTTATATGTGTTTTTGGATTTGATTTCCTAATATTTCATTGAGGATTTTATCATCTATTTTCACTAGGGAGATTGGCCTTTGGTTTTCCTTTCTTATATCATCTTTACCCAGTTTTGGTATTAAAATTATATTAGCTTCAAACAGTGTGACTGTGATTCAGTGGCAGAATTATGGCTTGCCATGCTGGAGACCTGGGTTCATTTCCCAGTGCCTACCCCTGCAAAATATATATATATATAAGCTTCATAAAATGAGCTTAATAGAGTTCCTTTTTCCTCAATTTTCTGGAAATGTTTTAGCAAGATTGTTGTTAGTTGTTTTTTGAATGCTTGATAAAATCCACCTGTGAACCCATCTAGCCTTGGGCTTTTCTTTGTAGGAATATTTTTGATGACTGATTGAATCTCTTTACTTGTGACTGGTTTATTGGGATCTTCTAATTCTTCCTGAGCCAATGTAGCTTTTTTGTATGTCTTAGGAATTTGTCCATTTCATCTAAGTGGTCTAGTTTGTTGGCATATAGTTGTTCAGACTATCCTTTTATGATTTCTTTTATTTCTTCAGAGTCTGTAGTAATGTGCCCCTTCTCATTTCTGATTTTGTTTATTTGCATCCTCTTTCTTTTTTTCTTTGTCAGTCTTGCTTGTGGCCCATCAATTTTATTGATTTTTGTCAAAAAACCAACTTTTGGTTTTATTGATTCTTTATATTGTTCTTTTGCTCTCCCATTAATTTATCTCTTCTTTTCTTTGCTATTTCTCTTCTTCTGTTCACTTTTGGGTTAGTTTACTGTTCTTTTTCAAGATCTTCCAGGTTTTCTGTTAAGTCCTTGATGTTTCCTCTTTCTTGTTTTTAAATACAGGATTTAGGGCAATAAATTTCCCTCTCAGCCCAGCCTTTGCCACATCCCATAAGTTCTAATAAGTTGTATTCTCATTTTCATTCATCCCCAGATACCTACTGATTTCTCTAGCAATTTCTTCTATGACCCACTATTTTTTTAAGATTGCGTTATTTAATCCTCAAATATTTGTGAATGTTCTCATTCTTTAGTTGTTCTTGAGACCCAGCTTCTCACACTGTGATCTGAGAAAGTGCTTTGAATAATTTCTATGTTTTTAAATTTGTAAAGACCTGTTTTGTGCCCCAGCATATGGTCTATACTGGAGAATGAGCACTAGAGAAGAATGTATATCCTTGTGCTTTGGGGTGCAATGACCTTTATATGTCTGTTAGGTCTAATTCATTTATCAAGTTATTTAACTTCTGTATTTCCTTGTTGATCTTCTGTCTGGCTGTTCTATCTATAGGGGGGAGTGGTATGTTGAAGTCTCCTACTATTATTGTTGAAATATGTATCACTCCCTTCAGTTTTTGCAATGTCTGTCTCATGTACTTTGGAGCTCCTTGATTGGGAGCATAAATATTTATGATTGTTATATTTTCCTTGTGAATTAGTATATAGTGTTCTTTGTCTCTTATGAAGTCTTTACATTTAAAGTCTATTTTGTCAGATATTATTGTAGCTACTCCTGCTTTCTTTTGGTTACAACTTGCTTGGAAAATCTTTTTCCATTCTGTTGCTTTCAATCTATTTGTATCCTTGTGTCTAAGGTGAATCTCTTGTAAGCAACATATAGCTGGATTATGTTTCTTAATCTATTCTGCTAATCTGTATCTTTTAATTGGCAAATCTATTAAAGTTTTAATTGGTAAGTTTATTAAAGTTATTACTGAAAAGGTGTTTCTTGAATCCACCATCTTACTTTTGGATTTTATTTGTCAGATCTATATATTCTTTTCCCTCTTTCTCTTTGTATTCTTTAAATTACCTATAGTGGTAGTTTTCAATTCTGTGCCCTCTTCCAGACCTCCCTCTTCTGTCTTTTTTTTCAGCAGGCAGAACTCCTTTTAGTATTTCTTCTAGGGCCAGTCTCTTGTTGACAAATTCTTTCAGGACTTCTTTGTCTGTGAAAACTTTAATCTCTCCCTCAGTTTTGAAGTTCAATTGGTCTGGGTACAGAATTCTTGGCTGGAAGTCTTAAAAGTCTTTCTCTTTCAGGATTTTGAATACATCATACCAGTGACTTATTGCCTCAAGAGTGATATTTGAGTAGTCTGAACTCAGTCTTATTTGGTTTCCCTTGAATGAATGTATTAGATTGTTTTTCTCTTGACATTTTCAGGATTTTCTGTTCCTCTTCAACATTTGATAGACTGATTAGTATGCATCTGGGGGAAGACCTATTTGGATTTATTCTGTTTGGAGTTTGTTGGGCTTCTGTGACTGATATATTTATGTCTTTTATGACAGTTGGGAAGTTTTCCCCCATTATACCCTTAACTACTTTTCCTAGCCCTTTATTTCTCTTTTCTCTTTCTGGTACACCAATGATTCCTGCATTTGTGTGCTTTGTTTTGGGTATCATTTTCCTGAGATCCAATTCAGATTTTTCCATCCTTTTTGCCATTTGCTGTTTGGAGTCTTTGAAGTGAGTTATCCTATCCTCTATATCACTTACTCTTTCTTCTCTCTCTTCCAGTCTGGTGTTGTGTGCCTCTAGCATGTTTTTCATTATGTCAACAGAGTCTTTAATCTCTGTGATACTCACTGTTTTTCTATATATTCTTTCAAATTCATCTTTATGCTCTCCTACTGTCTTCTTGATCTTTTTGTCATCTGCTATCCCACTTATTCTATTAAATAGAGTTGTATGAATATCTTTGATTAGTTGTTCAAATGTCTGTGTTCCTCTGGTGTTTTCATTTGGTCATTAGGGCTAAATCTGTATGCATTATGGTATACTTAGTGATTTTCTGTTGTCTTCATGGCATGTAAATATCTTGATTGATTCATTTTAGGAGTTGATTTCTTTCAGTAGTCTAAGGCCTTGTGTTTGTGGGATGGCTGTTCAGCAGGGAGAAGGGTATGGGCTGGGGCACTCAGTGTGGTGATTCGTTTCAGGGCAGGTATAAGCAAATGTTGGGAATGTTACACTGATAATTGTGAACATGGGCACCCTGTAGCTAAGGAGGATGTAGTTGTGTGGGTGCACCAGTTTGGAAGGCATAACTCTGATGCATTCTGGTCTAAGGCATGGGACCCTTAGTGCACATGTGTAGAGTTCTGGAAGCAAGTTGGCTTTATGGCATCATTTGTTGGGGGCAGATGTGACCTGGCTGTGCAAGTCAGCACTTTCTCAGAGCTGGAAAGTGTGGCTATGGGCTATTCATATGTGTAGTTCTAAGACTGCTGTAAAATGAGGTTCCCAGAGCTGAATGATGTGATTGGGTGCCTGTGCACATGTGTGCACCTAGGAGTGCTGTAAACTGATGTACAGAGCTCAGCAGGGGTGGGGTGAGGCTGTGTGACACTATGGGCAGTGTGGCAGGGGTAGCCTGAGTATGGAAGTTAGTGCCCACAGTCTTTATGCACTGGAAACAGCCTGGAGGGAACAGGGAGAGGGAGGTAGTGCTCAGGAGGGGTGCAGGAGAGGTGGGTTGGGCTGCATTTGGGGTAGGGATGTGGGGCAGATATGTACACTGGGGGCTGGTGGCTTGGGGTGTCTGGAGTACAGGGAATGATAGTGGGTGATGGGGTTCAGGTGAGTAGTGTGTTGACTGATCAATCTATCAGGGGGCTGTGCTGGTGTGGGTAACAAACCCAAGCAACATGGCCTGTCTTATTTCCTAGTCCCTGGCTCCTGTCCATGCACCCCTGCAGGCTCTGCACCACTGCATCATTCTCAAGCTTTCTGCCCCTCGATTCCTTGGCTTTTGCAACTAGGGCTGCTGTATATGGTGTAGAAGGCTCTTCTAGGTCAGCCACACTCCCAAATCACTTCCACAGTCACCCTCCTGTCCCTTCACTAACTTTTCCATGGAGCAAGGCTAATCTCAAGCTATTCTATTCAGCCATCTTGTTGGAAGTCTACTTCTTTCTCTTTTTATCCTTTAGGTTACCCTTATTGGTACTCTTCAATTCTGTGCCCTCCTCCAGATTTCCCTCTACTATCTTTTTTTCATCTGGCAGGAGATCCTTTAGTATTTCTTATAAAGCTGGTCTCTTATTGACATTTTCCCTCAGCCTTTTGTTTGTGTGTGAAAATTTTAATATCTCCCTCAATTTTGAAAGTCAGTTTGGCTGGGTACATAATTCTTGGCTGGAAGTCTTTCTCTTCCTGAATCTTAAGTATATTATACCACTGCCTTCTTGCCTCCATAGTGCCAGCTGAGTAGTCTGAACTCTGTCACACATGGTTTCCCTTCTATGTATTAGATTGTTTTTATATTGCCAATTCCAAGATTTTCTGCTTCTCTTTAATATTTGACAGATGGATTAGTATTTGTCTTGGGATAGGCCTACTTGGATTTATTCTATTTGAAGTTCATTGGGATTCTTTCATTTGAATATTTGTCTTTTATAAAGTTTGGGGAGTTTTCCCCAGTTATATCCTCCACTAATCCTCCTAGCTCTTTACTTTTCTTTTCTCCTTCTGGGATACTGATGAGTCATACTTGTGTACTTTGTTTTGTCCATCATTTCCCTGAGATCCAATTCAAATTTTTCCATCTTTTTTCTTTGTCATTTGTTCTTTGTGTATTCAAAACCAGTTGTCCTGCCCTTTAGTTTGCTTATTCTTTCATCTGCCTGTTCAAATCTTCTGTTGCCTGTCTGTAGTATACTTTTGATTTGATCTACAAATACTTTAATCTCTGTGATATCTTCTATTTTTCTCTTTATTCATTCAAATTCTTTTTTTATGCTCTTCTAGTTTCTTCTTTCTTTCTTTTTTTTTTTTTGGTGGGGTGCATGATCTGGGAATTGAACCTGGGTCTCCTGCATGAAAGGCAAGCATTCTACCACTGAACCACCCATACACCCTTCTTCTAGTATCTTCTTGATCTCCTTTATGTTGTTAGCCATCCCACTAATTTTATTTTGTAAAGCTATATGAACATCTTTAGTAGTTCCAAAGTCTGTGTCTCCTCTGATGTTTTAATTTTATCATTAGACTGGACTGTATCTTTCTGAATCTTCACATGGTTAGTTATCTTCTGTCACCTTTGTAACATGTAAATATTTTGATAGGATTACTTTGGATAAAAATTTCCTTCAGTAGTCTAAAGCTTTGTATTTGTAGGATGGGTGTGGAGCAAGATGCCTGTTGTGGGGAAAGGCTCAACCCTGCAATCACAGGTTGTGGTGCAGGTATTTACACAAGTAGGGAACTCTACACTAGTACCTCCTTGGGCCCATCTTCCTATCCATGCACTGCTGATGGCTCCAGGCCTCCACCTGGAAATAGACACACTGAACTGTTTGTAGTAGATGGCTGGTCTCTGGTTCTGTGCATCTCAATTCTTCTGCTTTTTCAACCAGGTCCTCCCTATGTTTTGTAGAAGACCCTCCCAGGGCACTTGCACCCCAGATCCCTTTTCTGCTTTTTTCTGTCTCATCTTTAGCTGTTCTTTGGAGCAGGTGTGAACTTCAACTATCCTATTCTGCCATCTTCCCACAGTCCCTGTTTCTAAATTTTTAAAGATTTGACTAACTCCTAAGTTGTGTAACAATAAAAAAGTACTGCAGAAAAGTAGTTCACACCTGGTGACTAGAACCACAGTCTAGGAAACCTGTTAACCTATAAGTGCCATTTGTGCTTTATGCTTTAGAAGACTTGGGTGAATGGTAGTGAAGAATAAATTGTTTCATCAAATTTAGTATCATTTGAAATGAAAGTGAAAATGACATTATGCCTGACTCAAGTAATTTTTATCTGTGTAATCACAAATCAGAAACTAAAAATGAGTAATGGGAACAACTGTACAATTATATCAAATCAAGGAGCGCATAACCAATTTGTTATGGGAGTTCATGAAAGAAGGACCCAAAGAAGTACTGTTTTCTTCTGAGAAGACATCACAGAAAAAGCAGGATTTAAGTTTGGCTTTCAGAAGATAATAGAGGTAGGAGAACAAAGTCAGGGAGCAGCACAGTGCCAGGAACAAGCCTCAATGACTTATGACATAAGGGGCAAACCTAGCTGAACTGAGGAGCACTGCATTCTAGTACAAGGTTGGAAATAGAGAAAGAAACGTTGGCTTCTACAACTTTCTATACCCATCCAGGTTTAGTCCTACACTTTCTTTTTTCTCATTCTGCAACAACCAGTCATTTCCCTTTAGGACAAACTACTCTCCTTTCCCTTAAGGAGAACACACCTTGCATACAATATATTTAAGTTAATAAAAAGATCTTGGAAACTGCCCTCAAACCAACATCCCACAAAATATAGTCATTCTTAAAATGAAGTTTTTCAGAATAATAACTCAATTTGATTAAACACAAGTTACATTTTTTTTTATTTTAAGGATTCAATGATGCTAGCTTATTTTATCAGTAAACCTGAATAAATTTAGGAACAACATACCCAAGTAGAATAAAATTGCATGCATGTATTTTACTTAACATTGATGACAACTTAGAAGACATAGCTGTTTTAATTTAACTATACCAGTTAAACTAAATTTAATTTAATTTAATTATACTAGTCTCAATTGTTAAAGGTTTTATCTCATAAGCATTTGGGTTTTGCTCTATAAATAATTATTTTCATTTGGAAATATTAACAATTTGGTTTCCTTAATTTCTCAGCCCTTAGGAGTATTAACATATAAGCACTTATTTAACTTTAAACCAATTTAAATACAGCTTTTTAAAAGGTATTTATACATTAACATGATAATATCATCCAGAGGGAGGAAGCTATCATATATCAAACATACAGACAGAAATAGATTGCAACTATAAGTTGCAATTAAACATTTTTAGCCATGAATCAGACATAAAAAAGAAAGAAACATTGAAAACAGAAATACAAAGCTCACTAGTTTATACAAGCTGTTTTAACATTCTGAAATTTCTTAGTAGATGTGAGTAACAATTAAATTAGACATCCCATTTAGCTTGTTTAATTCAGGAGTCCATTTCCTCCAGTTCACCCCTGAGTAGTTGAACCATTCCCCTTACTGGCCATTGTGACTCTAGGTTGTGTAGATAGGCACAGCTACTGGCGTCATACTTTTTGAACATGTAATATGTCAGGGGCCAGAGGGTGGAGACTCAAAGTTTTAGAATATAGGATCCCATTTTTACCATTTCACTTCTTACTTTGTGCACAGAAAAAAGTAGCAGTAGCAGTAATAAAACTGCACAAAGAACCAAAAAGCTGTGCACACATGCTCAATATTTGAGCCTTCTCAAATAAGGTTGACTTGTACTTTTGGAATAAAAGCTAGTAAGCTCAGAGAAATTGGATAAAGAGAGTGGAGCTCATGTCTGACAGAAACTCACTCATGATTCTTGGAGATGTTAAGGAGTAAAGAAAGTTCAAATGAGTCAACAGCTACTTTTGCCTGTCTTTCTTGTATCCAGAGTTGTTACCAGTTGCCTATGCATTACTTAGTGTCACTGTTGTCATAACTCATCATAGAAAAAAATTCAACATTAAATTGAGGATCTCATATGTTTATCAAACAATTCATGAGTTGTTCAATATTACATTCAGAATTTATAAGGAAGCTCTGCTCTGGAGGTGGAACGGGGGCTCAAAAAGGGCAAATGTTAAACAAGTGAGGAAATACTCTGCTTGACTGATAATAAGTTTCCATTTTACATAGAAGAGTCTTTCAATGTGGGGAGCAGATAAACATTGACCAGTACATTTCACTGTTCCATTTTTCTTTGAATGCTCCTGTAGGGCATTTTTTTGGTATTCTAGAAAAGCCCCTCACAGAAGTGGGGTCCCTCCCAGGAATGCTCAATTCCTATGGTCATTCACCTTACTTAGCAGTTATTAACCTCAAATAGTTTTTGGTGTATGACTCAAAGGAATATATAAATAGAAAATTTCATTAAAGTGAAGTAAGTACCAATAGCAAAGTATTCATCAACTTTTATGGGAGAAAGAATGAGGTGCATTTAGATTAAATTTTGCTTTTGGGATAAAGAGAGACCTCATAAAGGAGATCTTCAAAGCAGACTACTGTTATTTTTAAAAGAAGAAGAAAGAATAAAATATTACCATAAAAGAGAGAAAGATAGAAAAGGAAACAAGGAAAAGAGAGAGAAGGAAAATTTCAAGGAGAAAAGTGAGGCACACAAAGAGAACACCTCAAGATTGCCCTGAATTCATTGAATGATAGTGAAGCATTCATATTTTGTGTTTTGAAGAACTTGTGGATGAAGATTATAACTATCTCCCATTACAATATACCTGTGTGTGTCACATGTTTTATAATTTCAATCCTCAAAATACCCAAATGAGATAAGTACTATTAATATACTCTTTTACACATCAGTAAACTGACACTTAAACCATTCAGTAGCATAGTTCAATTATAAAAATTAAACTGCCTATAATTGGCAGGGTTGGGGGTTGCATTAGGCCATTTCTGATGCTTAATACATATTTAATTACTAAGTTTTAGAGGTAAAAAAGAAGGGTGTTGAAACATTTTTAAATGAGAGGGAATAAAGAGAAGAAAATTAAAAGTTAATGAGAGCAGAGATAAAGGCACTTAAGCTAAGGCATCACATTAATGCTGTTTGGAAATGATTTATTATACAGTTGCACTGGAGTTTCAGAACTCTTGATCCAGAGTCTCTAAGATACAGAGAAACCAACTAAGATTCATACTGCACTCTGGGTGACAGTTTTCTTCTGGTCTACCTCTACTTCATTTTGAAAATCCTTCCTCTTATCCTGTTGACATAATCAGAGTGGCAATGTGAGTTGCCCAGATGAGGCTTGATGTTTAGTTTTCTGAAGACCTCACCTCCATGGATGTGTCAGTTCAAATAATATATGCACTTACAAGATTATAAAGATATCAAGTTGATTTTGTTATTAAATATTCACAACAGAGCAGAACTTTACACACACAAATTTCATATAGTTCTTATAATACTACTATAATCATAGGTGTTAACTTTCCATCTTTGCATATGAATACGGTAAATCTTAGAGGAGTTTCACAACTTGCTCAAGATCTAATAGCTCATAAGTGACAGAGTAGTACTTTTATACCAATATACACATAACATCCTGTTGCCCCACAGTTTGGAGCTTCCAGGAGCTGAAAATCTAGCAAAATAATGAAGAAGTTAGGTTTTCAAAAAGCTACAGTTCCAAGTTTAAACTACATTTTTTCTGAAGTCTTTCAAGTAAGAGAGGTTGGTAGGAGCAAAGAGTTTTGGAATAAATTGAAATAATTGGACAATTTTTAACAGTTAGAACTTGACCACTGGTTTAGAGGAAAGAACAGCAATTGTTTGCCAAATGAACTAAAAAGTGTTATCTTAGACAACTATAAAACCAACCATAAATCACTATACACAAATAAAAGTTCCTCTCAGGCCAAACATCCATCCAACTTCTTGAGATCCTTACCAATCTCATGCTTCTGTGTTCAGAAATTAAAGTTCCAAATCATGACAGGAAAACAACCTGAGAAGCCTTGGCCTGTGCCTTTATAAGTGCCACCCAGAGTTCCAAGTTCCAGTTCATATTCTTCACTATGTGGATTCCAGGCTCATGACAATTTAACAATTTCATGGCTTATATAATCATATAATATGTATCTAAGTTTCCCTAGTGCCATGACAAATCTTATGCATCAGGTTGGCTTAAACATGGGAATTTATCTTTGTAGAGTTTTGGAGGCTGCATAGCTTGCTTCCTCCCTGGTCCAGTAGAGTTCTGGTAGAAAACTTTGGGGGTCCTGTCATGGGTCCACATATTCTCTATTCCTTTCCAGCCTCCCTTGACTTCCAGCTTTTATCTTTCCCTATGCCTTTCTCTCTATAGGACTGGCAGCAATAGGATTAAGACAAATCCTTCAGTTGACAACAATTTAACTAAAATGTCATTTTCAAAAGGTTCTCTTTACAACAGGTTCAAACCAACAGGAAAACCTGTGCTGATTCTGAACATGTTTTTATGTATTTTTTATTTTTGGAGCCCATAATTCAACCTACCACAAAATGTCATGAGGAAATTAGCATAATCTAATTGGATCCCTAACACTGAACATGAAAAATTAAGCTATTACTATGAGAATTTGATGAACCCCATAATTGTCCTGTCCTTCAACCATTCCCCAAACTATTATAAATGAATACTTAGAGACTAAAAATACTGCACAATTGTAGAGTTGATTGTATAGTTAGTTTAAAAATACATGATTCCAGAACTAATCCCAGTTGTTGGTTTCTGCAAAGATGGCCAAATAGGGGCAGCCCTGCTTGCAGAGGATGAGGAGCTGAGAAGCAGAAAACTGGAGCCTAAAGCAGAAGTGTGGAGCCTACAGAATTGCACAGATGGGGAGACAGGGACTAAGAAATAAGCAATACCACATTTCTTGAATGCATTACCCTCACCAGTGCAGCCCTTGACCCATGACTCACAACACACCCAATGCACCTGAACCCTGTCACCTGCCCCCACTCCCCATGCTCCAAGTCCCCCTTCCCCACCAACCCACAGCACACATAGCCACCCCACAGACCCACCTCAAGTGCAGCCCAACCCACCTTTACTGCATCCCTCTTGAGCACTACATCTTCCTCTCTGTTCCCTGCAGGCTGTTGCCAGCACTTAAATGCTGCAGCTGCCTATCTTCATATCCAGGCTGCACCTGTCCCATCATAGTGTTATACAGCTTTACCCCATTCCCCTGAGCTCTGCACATCAGATTATAGCACTCCTAGACCTATGCATGTACTTGGCCCCAAATCATGTCTGTCAGCTCTGGGAACATCAGTTTACAGCACTCCTAGACCTGCACATGTACATGGCACTAAGTCACACTTCCCAGCTCTGAGAAGGCACTGACCTGTGCAGCCAGGCCATATCCACCCTCAACCCAGGAAGGCATAATGCTGACCCACTGCCATAGTTCTGTGCATGTGCAAAAAGGGTCCTGTGCCTTAGATCAGTGCCCACAGAGATTAAACCCTTCAGACCTGTGCAGATGCACAGCTACATCCTCCCTATGTTCACAAGCACCAGCATAACATTACCAACCCTCACCTATACCTATGCTGTGAAGCATCACCACACTGTTCTGCCCTGCCCTGTACTCTGCATCCAGCTACACATCAACCTTGCAAACACAAGGTGTTAGACTACTGAATGAAATCCGCTGCTTAAATAAATCAGTCAACATATTTACATTTTATGAAAACAACAGATTACTAAGCATATAACAATGCAGAGAGATACAGCCCACCCTAATGACCAAAATAAAACACCAGAGGAGACACAGATGCTGGAACACCTAATCAAAGATGTTCATACAATTCTACTCAATAAAATAAGTGGGATGACTACAGACATAAAAGAGGTCAAGAAGACAGTAGAAGAGCATAAAGAGGAATTTGAAAGAATAAATAGAAAAATAGCAGATATCACAGAAATTAAAGAATCTGTTGATGAAATAAAAAACATACTAGAGGCACACAACAGCAGATCTGAGGAGACAAAAGAAAGAATAAGTGATATAGAGGACAGGATAACTGATTTTGATCACTCAAAAGAGTAAATGGCAAAAAAAGTTGGAAACATTTGAATTGGATTTCAGAGAAATGAAAGATAAACAAAGCCCACAAATGTAAGAATCATTGGTGTCCCAGAAGTAGAAGAGAGGAGTAAGGGCTAGGAAGAGTAGTTGAGGATATATTGGGGGAAAACTTCCCAGCCCTTATAAAGGACATAAATATACAAGTCAAAGAAGCCCAATGAACTCTTAGCAAAATGAATTCACATAGGCCTTCCCAAAGACACATACCAATCAATTTGTCAACTGTTGAAGAGAAGCAGAAAATTGGGAAAGTGGCCAGAGAAAAACAATCTATTACATACAAGGGAAAACAAATAAGACTGAATTCAAACTACTCAACTGGCACCATGAGGTTGGGAAAGCAGTGGTATGATATACTTAAGATCCTGAAAGACAAAGACTTCCAGCCAAGATTACTGTAACCAGCCAAATTGTCCTTCAAAACTGAGGAAGAGATTAAAATTTTCACAGACAAACAAATTCTGAAAAAATTTGTCAGCAAGAGCAATACTAAAAGGAGTTCTGCAGTTAAAAAAAAAAAAGACAGGAGAGGGAGGTCTGGAGGACAGCACAGAATTGAGAGTACCAGTAAGGGATAACTTAAAGGATAAAAAGACAAATAAGGAAATGAATACATAGATCTAACAAATTGGCAGAATGGATTAAGAAATATAATCCAGCTGTATTCTGCTTACAAGAGACTCATCTTAGAAACAAGGATACAAGTATATTGAAAGTGAAAGAATAGAAAAAGATTTTCAAAGATGTTGTAAACTGAAAGAAAGTAGGCGTAGCTATACTAATATGGGGCAAAATAAACTTTAAATGTAAAGGCATCATAAGAGACAAAGAAGAACACTATATACTAATTGAAGGGTCAATTCACCATGAACATAAAACAATCATGTGTTTATGCTCCCAGTCAAGAAGCTCCAAAATACGTGAGACAGACATTGGCAAAACTGTAGGGAGTGATAGATGTATCAATCATAATAAGATGAGACTTCAATTCACCACTCTCCTCTATAGATAAAACAACCAGACAGAAGATCAACAAGGAAATAGAGAAGTTAAATAACTTGATAAGTGAGTTAGACCTAACAGACATATATAGGTCCTTGCACCCCTAAGCTCAAGGTTATACATTCTTCTCTAGTGCTCATGGAACGTTCTCCAGGATAGATCATATGCTGGGGCACAAAACAGGTCTTTATAAATTTAATAATACTGAAATTATTCAATGCACTTTCTGTGATTACAATGGGATGAAACTGGATCTCAATAACCACCAAAGAATGAGAACATTCACAAATATATGGAGATTAAATAACATTCTCTTAAACAACCTGTAGGTCAAAGAAGAAATTGTAAGAGAAATCAGCAGCTATTTGGAGATGAATGAAAATGAGAATACAACTTATCAGAACTTATCGGAAGTGGCAAAGGCTGTACTGAGAGGGAAATTTATTGCTTAAATTCCCATATTGAAACACAGGAAAGAGCAAAACCTGGGGGAAGTTGAGAAAGAACAGCAAACTAACCCCAAAGCAAATAGGGGAAGAGAAACAGCAAAGATTAAAGCAGAGATAAATGAATGGGAGAACAAAAGAACAAGAGAAAGAGTCAATAAAACCAAAGTTGGCTCCTTGAGAAAATCAATTAAATTGATGGGCCACTAGCAAGACTGACAAAGAAAGATAGAGGATGCAATTAAATGAAATCAGAAATGAGAAGGGGTGTATTACCACAGACCCTGAAGAAATAAAAGAAATCATTGGAGGATACTATGAATAACTATATGCCAACAAAGTAGACAACTTAGACGAAATGGTCAAATTCCTGGAGACACACAAGCAAGCTACACTAACATAGGAAGAAGTAGAAGACCTCAACAAACCAATCACAAGTAAAGAGATCCAATCAATCATCAAAAACCTTCCTACAAAGAAAAGCCCAGGGCCAGATGTCTTCACAAGGGAATGTTATCAAACATTCCAGAAAGAATAAATACCAATCCTACTTAAACTTTTCCAACAAATTAAGGAAAAATGACCTCTAGTTAACTCATTTTATGAAGCTAATATTTTAATACCAAAACCGGGTAAAGATACTATAAGAAAGGAAAACTACAGGCCAATCTCCCTAATGAAAAAAGATGCAAAAATTCTCAATAAAATATTAACAAATTGAATTCAACAACACATTAAAAGAATAATACACCATGACCAAGTGAGGTTTATACCAGGAATACAAGGATGGTTCAACACAAGAAAATTAACTAATGTAATACAGCACATTAACAAATCAAAAGGGAAATCTCAAATGATTTTTTTAATTGATGCTGAAGAAGCATTCAACAAAATTCAACATCCTTTTCTAATAAAAACACTCCAAAAGATAGGAATCAAAGGTAGGTGCCTCAATATGATAAAGGGAAAATATGAAAAAATGATAGCTGTCATACTCAATGGAGAGAGACTGAGAGCCTTCCCCCTAAGATAAGGTACAAGACTAGGATGCCCACTGTCACCACTGTTATTCAACATTGTGCTAGAAGTTCTAGCTAGAACAATCAGGCAGGACAAAGATATAAAAGGCATCCAAATTGGAAAGGAAGAAGTAGAACACTCATTATTTGCAGATGATATGATACTATACTTGGAAGATCCTGAGAAATCTACAGCAAAATTACTTGAACTAATAAACAAATTCAGCAAGGTGGTGGGATATAAAATTAATGTGCAAAAATTAGTAACATTTTTTACAAAAGTAATGGGCTAGTTGTGGAGATAAAGCCACAGTGGTCAAAACAGCATATTACTGGCACAAAGATAGAAGCATTGACCAATGGAATCGAATCAAGAGTGCAGAAATAGACCACTAAATCTATGGTCAACTGATTTTTGACAAGGTCCCCAAATGCTCTGAACTGGGACAAAGTAGTCTTTGCAATAATTGGGCAAGGAAGAACTGGATCTTAATAGCCAAGAGAATGAAAGAGGACCCTTATCTCACACCCTACACAAATATTAACTCAAAGTGCATCAAACACCTAAATATATGAACAAGCACCATAAAGTTTCTAGGAGAAAATCTAGGGAACATGTTCAAGACCTAGTAATAGGAGGTAGCTTCCTAGACTTTAACCCAAAGCACTAGCGACAAAAGAAAAATAGATAAATGGGAACTCCTCAAAATCAGATGCTTCTGCACCTCAAAAGACTTTGTGAGAGGTGAAGAGGCCTTCAATTCAATGGGAGAAAATATTTGGAAATCGTATATCAGACAAAGGTTTGATTTCCTGTATATGCAAAGAAATCATACAACTCAACAACAAAAAAACAATCTAATTATAAAATGGGCTAAAAATGTGAATAGGCATTTTTCTGAAGAGCAAATATAAATGGCTCAAAAGCACATGAAGAGATGCTCATTTTCATTGGCTATAAGAGAAATGCAGATTAAGACTACAATGAGACACCACCTCACACATAAAAGAATGGCTGCTGTGAAACAAATAGGAAATCATAAATGTTGGAGAGTATCATGGTCAGGTTCCTCTGTCAACTTGGCCAAATGTAGTACCTGTTTTTCTGGTTGTGCAAGTGCTGGACTGTCTGTTGCTATGAAGGACATTACATAGAATGAAATCATGGTCATTTTGGGTGCATCCACAGCTGATTCCATTTGTAATTCAGCCAAGGGGAGTGTCTTCTGCAATGACTCATGCTTAATCTAATCACTGGAAGCCTTTTAAGGAGGATTCAGAAGAGACAGGTTCTCCTCCTTCTTCAGCTGGTGAGCCTCTCCTGTGGAGTTCATCCAGACCCTCCATTGGAATCGTCAGTTTCACAGCCTGCCTTACAGATTTTGGACTCTATGTTCCTGTGGTTATATGAGGCACTTTTATAAATTTTAAATTTATGAATTTTCCTCTTGATTCTGTTTCTCTAGAGAACCCTAACTAATGCACTCCTAATCACAGGAGTGATTCTTAAGAAACAGAATCTTAAAAACGGGTTTTTATGAAAGTTTTTCTACTGTGACTGGACTCAAAGATACTAAGGACTCTGGTTCCCATAATCAGAATGACACTGCCAAATCATGGAGTGAGTTGGAAAAAGAGATAGTCAAAATATCACCATTTGATTCTCCTAATGCTTCGCTTGTGCGAAGCCAGGCTCTTTCGGTGATTTTGCATCACAGAGACATTCACATATATTATTTTGAAATTAAAGAAAATTAGGACATTCAACACAGCTAATGAAGCCATTACTTTTTGGGTAAAATACAAAAGTAAGGAGACACTAAATTCACAATACAGGGCATCAGTGAATGTTATATCACCTTGGGATGAATGATGTATCACTATTACACAGCTTTGATGATCTTTGATGATGTTTTTAGCTGTGATTCTTCAATATAATTATACCCTATTATGCCAGATTTTTAAAATACATGCTCAAAATGCTATAGGTGAGATACACAGTTTGTGTTGCAGCTCTGCCATCTAGCAGGGGCCTATATGGGATGGTCTCTTGCTTTACCCATTCTCAAAGATAGATTGCCTTCCTTGCTTCTAATACATAAAATTTGCAACATGGATTGAAGACCATGTTGAATCCTTCCCTTAATGTTTTTGGGTATATTCTGAGAAGAAAAAGAGAAACAATTAAACAAATTTAAAAATAATTTCTTAGAGTTCTAATGGCTACAATTATATTAATTTATAATTCAACTATGTATTAATATATTTTGATGAGAACAAAAATGTATTTCTGTTACTAAAATTCCTTTCTCTTCTCAAGCCTAGAAATATGGAGTGTTTAAGAGGAGGTAAATTTACTAAAACTTGGAAAGGAAAATATGCATATCTGACATTATTTGTCTAGTGATTTTCCCATACTGACCCTTTAATTGCACTGATTTTAATCTGTTTGTTCTCCATTAAAAATACATTCAAAGATACTTCCTTACCTTCAAGTTTACTACCTGGATGAAAACACCTGCAAATTTAATATGAAAATACTAAGGTCCAATCATTTTATTAATGTGACATGATGAATATATTAGCTTAAGCCAAAATGTTTAATATTTTATTTTGCTTTGCCACCACTATACTTCTGTAAGTAGCACTGCTGCAGAAGCTTCCTTCTCCCCACTCTATATCAAGTTGGACAACCTCTGATGTGGCCTGCACCTATGGCCAAGTTGTCACCTCTCAAAAGTTCCAAGAAAATTTCTGCATGGCATATCAAAGTATTTCAAGCTATTGAGCCTCACTTACTTACATTAAAAGCCTCTGTTTATTGCACACTGTTAGTTTTCCTCCCTTCACTATCTCTAATTCCCCAAATCTCTATTTATCCTTCCTGGTAACACCTGTTAATTAAACAACATAACCCAAGTCCTTTACAAAGGAATTGTTCATGCAGAATTTAAACTATGACAATTCCCATCTCTTATATGGTATTGATAAAATGAGAGCATGGATATTCATGGCACAAATGAAATTCTGTAGTTGTAATTAGTAGCAAATAATGATAATGCTAGTATCACATTACTGAACAACTGGAAGCTCTCACAGGAAACTATTAGTATTCATAACATAAATCCTTATTCAGCATCAGTAACCATGACCATGACCAACTTTGCTAACACCACATTATAGATGAAGATTTCAAACAGTGCTTACCCCATTCCTTTTCAGACATTCATTGTTTTAACTTTCTGATGTTGATATAGAAATCATAAAAAATGGAAACAGACTTCTTGCTTTCTTCAAAAAGCATAGTGATGGTGTTAAAATGCCAAGTTACTCCAGAAAACATCATTACAAAATAAGAATATGTATGGTATACTCTACTGAATCTGGACTTGGTACTCTTGTCATTTCCATAGTTTAAATTGAGACTTCCAGTCCACAATTGTCACTGAAGCTATTCTGATGACCATGAGTAGAATCAACTAAAATGATTCTACTCATGATCATCAGACTGATGCACCTAAAATGACAAATGTGTTATTGCCCCCCTACATGATTGCTAACCTCACTGAAATCAGGGAAATTTATGAGTTTCTCTCCCCCACTGAAACACAAACCTGGGAGGTTGAATGCAACTTTTATTATTCTCAAAACATTGGAGACCAGGAAATTATGCCATTGGGTCTTTATTAATTATCCAGGACATCGTTGATTTCCCTTTTGGGAAACTTTCTTTTATATACAATTTCCCTGCTTTCTTGTGCTATTTTATACTGTGCTCTCTCAAATACATTGAGTTAAGCACATTATTTGTTGGATATGTGCTTTAATTTATAAAAAAAATTATTTAAAAATTCAGCATTATACAAATTGGCTCCATCCAAGTTTTATATCTCCATCCAAGGTTGACTTATTTAACATGACCTATACTTATTTTAAAATATTGAGAAAGAACACAAATTATTAATGTGTGATATTCTTACTTTATCTCTTCCTTTTAATCTCACAACTAAATTGAGGTAATCCTACCTTAATTCCTTATCCTGTAATCATCATCAGTCTTCCTTATGAATTCCACTTCAATTCTTCTTCCTATATAGGAATCTCTTCCAAGAAGGTCTATATGTCCTTAAAAAGGAAGACACCTTATAAAGTAAATACAATGTAGGTTTAAATGAGCTTGCATGTGTTGCTACATATTACATATGTCAGTTTCGTATCTTATGTTCTCATTCAACTGTTTTTTGATGACCAGAAAATAGCTAAATGGTGGGCACAAGTTGGGCAAGGGCAGTGCTGGCAAAGCCTTTTCAATGCAAAGCCTGCCAACTATCAAAAGGGCCATGATTGTGGATGTATTTGACCCCACAACCATCTGAGATCAGGTACTTCTGAGTCACCATGTCTTAAAATTCATCATGAGACTTGCCCAAAGCCCCAGTTTTGGAGACAATGCTTTTCTGGTAGCCAGAACATTTGAACATGGCCCTTCAAAGTGTTTTGATCATATGCACCTTGTTCTGAAGCTTGGCCTTGATGGGCACAATAACTTGGCCAAACTGCATCCTCTCTGTTGTACCCTGGGGTTTTCCAAAGTCACCACATACCCTTAGGAGCCTAGGTTGGAGACTGCAGGTGGTCTGGCAAGACTAACAGAAAAGGCTGTCTGCAAGGTCCCTTAGGGCAACCCAACATCCACAGGATTATGTGCACTAAAAGGAGGCTGTTGTCTGCAGACACTGCACCCTGGGCCCCACAGGGAGAGAATAACAGTCAGCTTAATTGGCTACAGAGTCAACTACATTTATGTCTATTTATTTTACTACACATATATGAATTCTTTGCTGCCTTCTCTTCTCCACTAGTAATCATATGATATTGCTGTAATTTGTATCTGCCTCATTTAATATATTGTTTCTTTAGCATTATAAATTCAATTAATTCTGAAGTACTGAATTCTATGTATAGAAGAAAATTAACAATTTTGCAAGTGATCTTCTGCTGATCCATGATTGAGTATCTTTGTGAAATATATGCAAGAGTAGATCCCTGATTCAGGAGAAATAAATGAATTTAATTTCTAATAGATCTTTTCAAGATTCTTTTTGAACAATATACACTCCACCATCAATGTACAAGGATTTCAGACTCCTGAAATCTTACTTATGAATATACAATGCTTATAGCTGATAAGGATAGAGATATATAATTTAATCATATTTAATTTGATAGAGCTAAAGTCTTTCTATTTGTCTTGATATATTGTTATGTTTTAAATATTCAAATACAGATCTGGGTTTTAAATTCAGTTAAGCACAATCCATGTCAACAAAGAAATTCTGAGATTGTAACAGAGACAAACAAAAAGTTTTATTGCATATTTAATATTTCAAAGTTTTTGGTAGTGATAAAATGGGCAGACTAGGGTAATGTTGATAAAATAGTTGTTGAAGTCACAACTGATATCCATTCTACAGGAAAAGTGGGCTGGCTGATAACCAAATATTTTGCTTTGCCACCTGAACATATGGCTCTGTTATGTGTCATCCTCCCTTGCAATCAGATATGTCAAAGGTGGCTGAGATCTAACCCAACTCCTGCAAGGTACTCCAGGACCATAGTCACCATAAGCCATACTTTCCATCATTGTGTTTTTCATGAATAGCTTTCTACAATATCTTTCTGGTGCAGAATTTGTTTTCCAATTAATGAAAACAAAATGTTGATGAAATGTTACAAAACACTGAGGGGAGAAGTTAGGAATGAGTAATGCATTTCTAGTGGAAGAAAAATACCACTGTAAATCAAGAATTGTTTGTTCACAGCCATATTGATTATTTGGTGATCAAGAAGCAATATTTTAAGTATATATACATATATGAACATGAAATTTTTAACATGCATTTCATATAATTTAGAAATAACAGTTATGACTCCTGAATAGATGTGACAGTTATAACTCCTGAATATATGTGACTGTATGTAAGAGAATACAATTTTAACCCTTTACCATAGGCCCCAACCTGATAACGCATGATCTTGACTTAAGTTCACTGAGCTTTTGTATTATAATTAGTCCATATTATTGAGGCATGCTCATATTTGCTTCTTTGTTCCTGGCATCTCATTCAACATACAATCCCTATGGCATACACCTTGTTGCATGCCTCACAACTTCTTTCCTTCTTGCAGCCACTCATCAGTGCATTTTATGTATACACCACAGTTTCCTTTTCCATTCCTCAGTCATTGTACCCTTATGCCAGCTCCATCCATTGTAGATCATGAACACTGCCCCCAGAAACACCAGTGTGCAAATGTCCATTTGTGTCACCACACTCAATTTCTCCAGGTATATACTGAATAATGAGTTTAAAGATCATATGCCAACCCCACACCTAGCTTCCTGTGGAACCACAATGCTGCTGTCCTTGCAAGGGGCTGTACCTCACAGGTTCCCCACCATCAGAGAATAGGTACAGCTCTTTCTCCACATTTTCTCTAGCACTTGTTTCTTTATGTTCATTTTTAATAGCTTCATTCACACATCATACAATTCAACCTAAGTGTCTAGACATGCCTTTGCCACCATAAACTATATGAAGACATTTCCTTTTCTTCCACAAATAATCCATACCCCTACCCCATGCCCTCTGCCTGTTGACATTTTGTTTTGACATAATGTCCTTGTTACATTTAGTGGAAGCATATCACAATGTTTCTGTTAACTATAGACCTTAGTTTGCATTGATTTTATATTTTCTGCCAGTACCATCTATTTTCAGCATCCTGCAATGTTGACACTCATTTGTTCTCCCTCTTGTAATTTTTTTATTTGAACATTTAATCACCACCATTGTCCACTCTAGGCATTCCTAAATTATACTGTCTCTGTCTTTATCCTCTATCTCTCCTTTTGATTCATATGTGTACCCAGCCATTCTCCCTCATTCACATTCACACTCAGCTTCATTCAGTGTACTCTTACTATTGTGCTACAATCAGATAAGATTGTGCTCTTCATATCTGAACTTTTGCAGTCAGTCCTGCTGCACAGTCTGTATCCCTTCAGCAGCAATTGCCCAGTCTCTACCCTGTTTCTGCCTCCTGATAACATGTGTTCTTAACTTCAATTCTCAAATTTCACTCATTAATGTTAGTCCATATTTGTGAGACCATACAGTATTTGTCATTTTGTTTCTGGCTAATTTCACTTAGCATAATGTCCTCAAGTTTAATCTACATTGTTATGTACTTCAGGACTTTATTCTGTTTTACAGCTGCATAGAATTCCATTATATATATGTATATATATATATATATATACCACAGCTCATTTAACCATGCACCCATTGATAGACATTTAGGCTGTTTCCATCTCCTTGCAATTGTAAATATTGCTGCCATAATTATTGGTGTGCAAATGTCCGTTTGTGTCCTTGCCCTCAGGTCCTCTGAACATATACCTAGAAATAGGATTGGTGGATCATATGGCAAATCTATACTTAGCTTTCTGAGGAACTGCCAAACTGACTTCCATTTGGGGCATGCCTCCCTTCCAAATAAATTTGGTTATTGGTTTTTCTATTTCTACAAATTAAGTTGTTGAGATTTTAATTGTTAATGCATTGAATCTATAAATCAATTTGGGTAGAATTGATATCTTAATTATATTCAGCCTTGTGATCCATGAAAATGGTATGCCCTTTCATTTATTCAGGTCTGCATGATTTCTTTTAGCAATTTCTTGTACTTTTCTGTGTATAGGTCTTTTCTATCCTTAGTTAAATTCATTCCTAAATATTTGATTATTTTGGTTGCTATCATAAATGGATTTTTTATTCCTCCTCAGATTGCTCATTATTAGTTTACAGAAACAATAATGATTTTGGGTATTGATCTTGTAACCTGACATTTTGCTGTATTATTTATTACCTCTAGTAGTTTTACAGTGAGGGCTTTACTTCTTCCTTTCCAATTTGGATGCCCTTCCTTCCTTCCTCCCTTCCTTCCTTCCTTCCTTCCTTCCTCCCTTCCTCCCTCCCTCCCTCCCTCCCTCCCTTCCTCTCTCTCTCTCTCTCTTTCTTTCTTTCTTCTTTTGCCTAATTGCTCTGGCTACAACTTCCAGCACAATATTTAATAACAATGGTGACAGTGGGCATCCTTGTCTTGTTCCTGATCTTAGAGGAAAAGCTTTCAGCTTTTCCCCATTGAGGATGATGTTAGCTGTTGGTTTTTCATGTATTCCCTTTATCATGTTGAAGAAGATTCCTTCTATCACTATCCTTTGAAATGTTTTCATCAATAAATGATATTGAATTTTGTCAAAAGTCTTTTCTACATCAATTCAGGTGGTTATGTGGTTTTCCTGCTTTGATTTGTTGATATTGTCTTTACATTAATTGATTTTCTTATGTTTAACCACCCTTGCATACTTGAACAAAATTCCACTTGGTTGGGTGTATAAGTCTTTAGTGTACTGCTGAATTTGATTTGCAAATATTTCATTGAGGATATTTGCATCTATATTCATTACAGAGATTGGTTTGTAATTTTCTTTTCTTGTATTATCATTGTCTGTCTTTTGCATTAGTGTGATATTGGCTTCATAGTATGAGTTAGGTAGCTTTTCTTCCTCTTCAATTTCTTGAAGATATTTTTTCCAATTTTTCGAAGATTTTTAACAAGATTAGTACTTGTTCTTTCTTGAATGCTTGGCAGAATTCATATGTGAAGTCATCTGGTCCTGGGTTTTTCTCTTTGGGGAGATTTAAATGACTTATTCAATCTCTTTTGTGATTGGTTTGTTGAGGTTGTCTATTTCCTCTTGAGTTAATGTTGGTTGTTCATTCCTTTCTAGGATGGTATTTCATCTGCATTGTCTAATTTAAGTACATATCTTGCTCAGAGTATCCTCTCATTACCTCCTTTATTTCTGTGCAGTCAGTGGTTATGCCTCCTTTTTTATTTCTGATGTTATTTATTTGCATCCTTGCTCTCTTTTTGTCAACCTAGCTAAGGGTCCATCAATTTTTATTAATTTTCTTAAAGAACCAATTTCTTATTTTGTTGATTTTCTTGACTCTTTTCATGTTCTCAATTTCATTTTGTTTCTGCTCTCATCTTCATCATTTATTTCCTTTTGTTTTCTTTGGCATTACTCTGCTCTTCTTTCTCCAGTTCTTCCAAATGAGCAGTTAATCCCTTGATATTTGCTTATTCTTCTTTTTTAATATAGGCATTTTAAGATGGTAAGTTTACCTCTTAATAGTACCTTTGCTGCATACCATCATTTTTTTTTGGCATGGGTGGGCTCTGGGAATCAAACCCGGGTCTCTGGCATGACAGGTGAGAACTCTGCCACTGAGCCACCATGGCACACCTCCCATAAATTTTTATATTTTGTGTTTTCATTTTCATTTGCCTTGAGATATTTACTTATTTCTCTCATAATTTCTTCCTTGATCCACTTGTTGTTTATAACTGTGTTGTTTAGTCTTTGTATGTTTGTGAATTTTATGGCCTTCTGCCCATTATTGATTTCCAACTTCATTGCATTATGAACTGGGAAAATATTTTGCATGATTTCAACCATTTTAAGTTTATTGAGAATTGCTTTGTGACCCAGCATATGGTTTATCTTTCAGAATGATTCATGAACACTTGAGAAAAATATGTATCTTGTTGTTGTGGAGTGCAATGTTCTGTAAATGTCTGTTGTTTTCTCTTGCTGCTTTCAAAATTCTCTCTTTGTCTTTGACATTTGACACTCTATTTAGTAAGTAATTTGGAGTATATCTATTTGGATTTATTCTGCCTGGGGTATGCTGCACTTCTTGAATCTGCAATTTTATGTCTTTCATAAGAGATGGGAAATCTTCAGTGATTATTTCCTCCATTAGTCTTTCTCCTCCTTTCCCCCTCTCATCTTCTTCATGGACCACTTCTTCATGTGTTTCATGTTTTCATTCAATTCCCTCAGTCTTTGCTTGTATTTTTCCATTCTTTTCTCTGTATTTTTTGAGTATGTTGGATTTCAGATATTCTGCCCTTTAGTACACTAAAGTCTGCTTCTTCAAATCTATTGTTTTAGATTTCCATTTGTTTAATCTCTTCTATTGTCCTTATCATTCATGTAAGATCTGTGATTTGTTTTTTTCAAACTCTTAAGTTCTTTTTTTTCACCCAATGTCTTCTTTATATCATTCCTCAATTCATTGATTTGATTTTTGATGCAATTTTCCATGTCTATTTGAACATCCTGAGTAAGTTGTTTCAACTTTTGTATCTCATTTGAAGTGTTTATCTCTTTAGGCCATATCTTCAATTATCCTAGTACGACTCATTTTTTTTTGCTGGTATCTAGGCATTTGATTTCCCTAATTAGTTTATTCTGAAGGTTATTTCCCTCTTTTTGGTAGGATTTTTTTGCTGGATGGCTTTGTTCTCTATCTGTTCTTTGGCATTCAGTTCAACTTATTCTAGATCTCTAGCATAGGTTCTGTTTAAATGATCAGAATTTTTCACTTCTTGTTTCTCTATTTCTTGCCCTGACTGTATGGAGCCTTTATTTATTTATTTATTTATTTTGAGGAGGATCTCTGCAGATATAACAGACCCTAGTTTATAACATTTTTCCCAACCAGACAGGCCAATGTATCAGGAGGAAAATATAGTCAGCATCAGTTTTCCCTAAGGGTGAGACCCAGCAGGTTGAGAGACTTTCCTCTAAAGCCTCTAGACTCTGTGGTTTTGCTATTCTCCCACAATGTGGCACTCATAAGCCCCTGGCTTCCCACCAACATAAAGTGATGTGGCGCCCTTAACTTCAGCACTCTCCCTGCTAGGGGCATGGTTGATACAGAGGTGAGGTAATATGATGGCTTTAATTCCTTCAGTTTCACTTGATATAGGCTACCTTTCTCTTTAGGAAGATACACCCATTAGGGAATTAATGCCTGTCATCTAACTAGTTACTTTGTCTCTCAGAGAAACTTAATTTCACCCTTGCCTGGGGCAGGGCTGGAGCCTGAGAGGAGCCTTTTAGTCCTATCCAGTGAGCTGTTAAGGAGCAGAAAAGGGCAAAAAAGTCTTTTCAGAGCCAGGACTTTACTCCATGGGTTTGTCAATCAAGGGCTTAAGTTGGTTCTTGGCTCCATGTATCTCCAGGTTCTATGTCCCCCTTTCCTTTGGGTCCAGCCCTTTGCCAGTATTTTGGGTCATCCCACTCAAAAAGACTCTTTTTTTCCCATCAGCCCACTCCCATTCTGCTGGGAAAAACTCCAAGTAAGTTTAGTGCATATTCCAAGTTTATCTGTGGTGGAGGGCTATTTTCTGTAGTCAGAATTTGTTAATTAATTCTGCAATTGGTACTTCGTTGAGCTAAGCCCTTACTGCTAGTAAAATCTGTTCCTTTTCTACCATGTCCATGGGGGAGGGGACACTGGCCTCCATGGCTTGGGGGACTTACAGATCTGTGTGGGGTCTGAGATGCTCTACATGGTCCAGACTCTTGTACTCTGTGTGTCTGATCACTGATGTTCCCCCAGCAGTTATTCTATACCTTTACTAGCTTTTATCTAGCTGCTCTGGACAATGAACTTAATTCCACACTTCACTGAGCTGCCATCTTTTCCTGCCTCCAGACTCTTACTGGGGTTCTTTTTAAGAAAAATGACAGGTGAGGTCCAAGGGCAGTAAGAGGATAAGCCACTGAAATCAGAAGCTGAAAGTATTGAAACCCAGGAAAGAAGGACAAGCATATTTTGCAGTTGACAGAGGAGCCCAAGTCTCTGGTAGCTTGTCTTCAGGGAGAAAGCATTATCTCATTTATTTATTTGTTTGTTTATTTATTTATTCATTCACTCATTCATTTTAAAAATACAAACATGAACATTCTTACCATATGATCATTCCATTCTTGATATACAATCAATAACTCACAACATCCTAACATAGTTGTATATTCATCATCATCATGATCATTTCTTAGAACATTTGCATCAATTCAGAAAAAGAAATAAAAAGGAAAAAACTCATACATCCTATACCCCTTATCCCTCCTTTTCATTGATCACTAACCTTTTTTTTTTTTACATGGGCAGGCACTGGAAATTGAACCCAGGTCCTCTGGCATAGCAGGCAAGCATTCTTGCCTGCTGAGCCACCATGGAGCATCAGACACAAGGTTTTCACGATCACAGTCACATTGTGAAAGCTATATCATTCTGCAATTATCTTCAAGAAACATGGCTACTGGAAGACAGCTGTAAATTTTCAGGCCCTTCCCTCCAGCCTCTCCATTACACCTTAACTAAAATGGTGTTATCTGTATAATGTGTAAGAATAACCTCCAGGATAACCTCTCAACTCTGTTTGAAATCTCTCAGCCATTGACCCTTCATTTTGTCTCATTTCTCTTCCCCCTTTTGTTTGAAAAGGTTTTCTCAATCCCTTGATGCTGAGTCCCAACTCATTCTAGCATTTCTGTTCCACATTCCTAGGAAGGTTTACACCCCTGTGAGTCCTGTCCTACATAGAGAAGGAAGAGGACAGTGAGTTTGCTTGTTGTGTTTACTGAGAGAGAGAGGCCACATCTGAGCAACAAAAGAGGTTCTCTGGGGGTGACTCTTGAAAGCATTATCTCTTAATGCTTTGAATTGGAAATTTTTATGGACTAGGAACTGTAAGCCTTTAAGTTATTATATTTCATTGTAAAATTTAACCCATTTCTGGTTTATTGTATTTTATCAGCTTTAGAAAACTAAAACAGCAAGGAAAAAAATTCTCATGGAGTCTCCAGAAAGAACCTGTTGACATCTTGATATTTAGTGTAGGAAAATCCATTTTATATTTTTGTTCTCCAAATTTGTGAGATAATAATTTTCTGTAGTTTCAAGCAATTACATTCATAGTAATTTCTTTTAGCAGTAGTAAGAAACTAACACCTGAGATGAGGTCGTTTTGGAAAATATACATGTGTAAAACAGATAATGAGGGAAAAAATGATATTGTTTTCAGTCTTGGCCTTGGTTAACTTAATGGATTATATAGAATTGCTAATGTTACAATGTAGCTTTGTTGTTCCAGTTCAGTTCACCTAGCCATATACAAAGAGAATCAATTTTTTTACCCAGAAATGTACTCTCTAATTGCAAGTATATGGGCTGGTAAAGACAAAAATGCTCATAATGAATTGAAATCAAACACTCAAAAACATAAATCAATAATATAAATAGCTTAGCATCTAATATCATAAAATTATTGCAGATTTCATGTATTGAGTCCAGAAATAGCCACATGATTTTTTGAATTTTCTTCTTTCAGCTATTATATTTATTCATGATCAAAGTTAGAATAAACATAGGGCTGACCTAAACTCACAGTTCTTCATTTTGGATTATTTCCAAACTGCAATAGGAGTGTCACAATGCAGTCTGTTTGCAGACTTCATTTCACTTTGCATGGCATACCTACTCACCCTCAATGTGTCCCATATTAGATTAATTTTACATATACATAGATGTTTCACATGATTCATAAATCCTGAAGAAATGGTGTCACCTTTAGGATAATTACTGAATAATTACTTTTTTTCTAACCACATTTTCACCCCTGAGCACGTTAAAATTACCAAATGTTTATTTGATGTTATGCTTTTATTTCAAGGGAAATTTTTCAGTAGAGTCTAAATAAGAACATAATGTGGAAAATTTTAATTGTGTACTATATTTGGATGTGCATAAACATCTTGCTTTGTGTACAGGGACTATGAAAAGTAGTATTTTCATATGATTTTTATCTCATGTTGTTACACCATATGCCCTATTTTCCTGTGGTTTAAAGCACTCTTGTGTTCAATTTTTGTTTTCCCAAAAGTTTTTTTCTGTGAAATAAATTTATTTCAAGATTAAAAAAGCCCACATTAGAATGTGAAGTTTATAGAAAATAAAATCACTGAACAAGGATCGGAATGACAAAGAAGAAAATCTGATTCCTGAGTACATCCCAAGGATTGATTCCTGCATCCTTGCAACACAATCAAGCCATTTCTCCTTTGTTCAGAAATTACACACTTAATAAACTTGGATGGTTTTATTTACTTTCAAATTACTGTTTATTAAATATATTTGCTTCAATTATAATATTAACACATTTTTACATCTGGAAGAATAATTTGTGTATTTTTTTACTTGGAATAACATGCATTAAGATTTCCATTAAAATTAAATTACAAAAAAATTTGCCATTTTTTATCTTTTCAATTAATAACTGCTTTTAGTAGTAAATTTAAACTGTTAAAGAAATACAGTATAGTTATAAGTTCACATTTTATTGAAAGTGTAATATGGGCTATTATAGGATATCTTCAGTGTGTCCTTCACACCCTCATTCTCAAAGCTATAAATTAGAGGATTCAGCATTAGTATAACTAGGGTGTAAAAGACTGAGGCTATTTTATCAGTATATAATGAGTGATTACTCCTTGACTGCATCATCATTCATATGTTAGTTGATACAAAAATATTTTCAAAAACCTACCATTTAGGCCAGAAGAACAAGAAATAAACAAAGTCAGGAACTGTAAACACCATCAACGGGACCAAGGCAGAAACATGTCAGTATGTGTTATTGAGTTATTGTTGGAGTCTGAACTTATTATAGGGATATGTAGAGTGGTTCTCTGTGATGAGGTAATTTCAGAACCAAAATCCAAAAGAAGGGATACAACATCAAACCAGGATTTCATTTGTAACCCATTTTTAAAGATTTCCAGACATTTGAGTAAACCCTCCATTAAAATGAAAGAAATAAATAAGCATAATCTGAAATGAAAATTGAACAAAGCCAAGAAAAGGCTGGCAGAAGCACTGGAAGACAATTTTCAAATAAAGGAGGAGGTTCTAGAAGATGTAGGTCTCATAAAATACTGTTGCAGCAACACATAATATCTAAGAGTGAAGTGAAACTTTGGAGATAATGCCTGAATAACTATGGCACTGAGGAAATTCCAGATCAAAAGATTCATGAATTGAACTTATCTCTAAGAGTCAGCTCTAAGCTAAGTAAATATTTTAAGGTCATCATAAAAACATGAGAGAGATTCATTTAGCATGGAAGTAGAATAGCCACCCTGCCTCATTCCAAACCTGAGACTCACTCCAAACCTTCTGATAGAATGCTCATCACGTTTAAACATGGGGTAAACCAATTGCAATTAAATTCTATATAATGTTATTTAAAGTGCAAAAGTTTAAACTTATTAATATTAAAAACCTAATAATCATACAAAAATAGTAACATCAGAGCCTCAAAGGCAATCTAACAAGCAAATGAATAATTTAAAGCTTGTAATAATTGATTATTCACCATAGAAAGCATAGTTAAGGTAGAAGAAAAGGACAAATATGAAGAAAAAATGATTAGAAATGTAGAAGAGAATTAATGAGAGGAGATAGAACTAAATGCTAAACTATAATTTTCAAAATGTTAAAAACTTGACACATACAAATAAAAAATGAATACACATGACAAAAATGCATTTGCTATTTCATTAAGAGAATCAGTAAGATAATAAGTCTGATTGAAAGAGCATTTAAGTATCTTATTTTAAAAGATATAACAAAATAACATTTTGTTTCCTTTTATATACATACAGATAAGTACATATATCATAAATGTAACTGAATTTTCATAAACCAAAAATATTCCTTTAAACTGGAACAAGATGAGGAAGCAGAATACCCATCACTCCAGAAGATTCCTACTCTGGATTGGAAATATATTTGTCTAGAAGGGTCTATGGAAAATGTTTTTGTCTGATGTCTTGGATGCCTTTTAATCTGATGCAAAACCAGCTAGGCTTTGGAGGATTTTGTATGAACAGTTACACTACAGGTTGGACAGAAGGGTAGAGATACATGGCAAAATGAAGAAAACTTTATGTAAAGGGCAGAACAATGGAGTCAGGAGTTTCCACTGAGAAGATCTCCTTGTGCCAAACCATGAGTTGGACAGGATTTTTTATGCCTGTCTTGAAGTTGGTGAACATTCTGCCACAGCTATTGGAGGAAATGGGTACCTGTCCAGATGTGTATGGAGAGTTCAGGTACCACTCCAACACAGTAGAGTATGCTCCAAACCCTAGCCTTCATAGAAAGCCTGACCATCATTCCAATGCTGAGAGAAGGTGGAACCTAAGCCCTGTTTTCAGAGAGCAGGACCACTGTCCAGATGCTTGGAAAGGGTGTTTCTGCCAACCAAGCAGGCCCAGAAGACAAATTATTGATACACAGATAACTCTCAGCACCTTGAGATTTAATAGGCTGTGCCTGATGGATTTCAAACTTGCTTGGGAAACTCAATCCCTTTTTCCTTCCAGTTTTTATCCTCTTGAATGCTAAATAACTATCCAAGGCCTCCTCCATTATTGCATTTTAGAATCAGATAACTAATAGAAAAACTAAAAAACAAATCACACAACTTATGGAAGTGAAGGGCAAGGTAGAAAAGATAGAAAAAACAATGGATACCTACAATGATAGATTCAAAGAGACAGAAGATAGAATTAGTGATTTGGAGGATGGAACATCTGAATTCCAAAAACAAACAGAAACTATCGGGAAAAGAATGGAAAAATTTGAACAGGGTATCAGGGAACTCAAGGACAATATGAAGCGCACAAATATACGTGTTGTGGGTGTCCCAGAAGGAGAAGAGAACGGAAAAGGAGGAGAAAAACTAATGGAAGAAATTTTCACTGAAAATTTCCCAACTCTTATGAAAGACCTAAAATTACAGATCCAAGAAGTGCAGCGCACCCCAAAGAGATTAGACACAAATAGGCGTTCCCCAAGACACTTACTAGTTAGAATGTCAGAGGTCAAAGAGAAAGAGAGGATCTTGAAAGAAGCAAGAGAAAAACAATCCATCACATACAAGGGAAACCCAATAAGACTATGTGTAGATTTCTCAGCAGAAACCATGGAGGCTAGAAGAGAGTGGGATGATATATTTAAATTACTAACAGAGAAAAACTGCCAACCAAGACTCCTATATCCAGCAAAATTGTCCTTCAAAAATGAGGGAGAAATTAAAACATTCTCAGACAAAAAGTCACTGAGAGAATTTGTGAGCAAGAGACCAGCTCTGCAAGAAATACTAAAGGGAGCACTAGAGTCAGAACCGAAAAGACAGAAGAGAGAGGTATGGAGAAGAGTGTAGAAAGAAGGAAAGTCAGATATGATATATATAATACAAAAGGCAAAATGGCAGAGGAAAATATTATCCAAACAGTAATAACACTAAATGTTAATGGACTGAATTCCCCAATCAAAAGACATAGATTGGCAGAATGGATTAAAAAACAGGATCCTTCTATATGCTGTCTACAGGAAACACATCTTAGACCCAAAGATAAACATAGGTTGAAAGTGAAAGGTTGGGAAAAGATATTTCATGCAAATAACAACCAGAAAATAGCAGGAGTGGCTATACTAATATCCAACAAGTTAGACTTCAAATGTAAAACAGTTAAAAGAGACAAAGAAGGACACTATCTACTAATAAAAGGAACAATTAAACAAGAAGACATAACAATCATAAATATTTACGCACCGAACCAGAATGCCCCAAAATACGTGAGGAATACACTGCAAACACTGAAAAGGGAAATAGACACAAATACCATAATAGTTGGAGACTTCAATTCCCCACTCTCATCAATGGACAGAACATCTAGACAGAGGATCAATAAAGAAATAGAGAATCTGAATATTACTATAAATGAGCTAGACTTAACAGACATTTATAGGACATTACATCCCACAACAGCAGGATACACCTTTTTCTCAAGTGCTCATGGATCATTCTCAAAGATAGACCATAGGCTGGGTCACAAAGCAAGTCTTAACAAATTTAAAAAGATTGAAATCATACACAACACTTTCTCGGATCATAAAGGAATGAAGTTGGAAATCAATAATAGGTGGAATGCCAGAAAATTCACAAATACGTGGAGGCTCAACAACACACTCTTAAACAACGAGTGGGTCAAAGAAGAAATTGCAAGAGAAATTAGTAAATACCTCAAGGCAAATGAAAATGAAAACACAACATATCAAAACTTATGGGATGCAGCAAAGGCAGTGCTAAGAGGGAAATTTATTGCCCTAAATGCCTATATCAGAAAAGAAGAAAAGGCAAAAATGCAGGAATTAACAGTTCACTTGGAAGAACTGGAGAAAGAACAGCAAACTAATCCCAAAGCAAGCAAAAGGAAAGAAATAACAAAGATCAGAGCAGAAATAAATGAAATTGAAAATATGAAAACAGTAGAGAAAATCAATAAGACCAGAAGTTGGTTCTATGAGAAAATCAATAAGATTGATGGGCCCCTATCAAGATTGACAAAAAGAAGAAGAGAGAGGATGCAAATAAATAAGATCAGAAATGGAAGAGGAGACATAACTACTGACCTCACAGAAATAAAGGAGGTAATAACAGGATACTATGAACAACTTTACGCTAATAAATACAGCAATTTAGATGAAATGGACGGGTTCCTGGAAAGACATGAACAACCAACTTTGACTCAAGAAGACATAGATGACCTCAACAAACCAATCACAAGTAAAGAAATTGAATTAGTCATTCAAAAGCTTCCTAAAAAGAAAAGTCCAGGACCAGATGGCTTCACATGTGAATTCTACCAAACGTTCCAGAAAGAATTAGTACCAATTCTCCTCAAACTCTTCAAAAAAATCGAAGTGGAGGGAAAACTACCTAATTCATTCTATGAAGCCAACATCACCCTCATACCAAAACCAGGCAAAGATATTACAAAAAAAGAAAACTAGAGACCAATCTCTCTAAGGGATATAGGTGCAAAAATCCTCAGCAAAATTCTAGCAAATCGTATCCAACAACACATTAAAAGAATTATACATCATGACCAAGTAGGATTCATCCCAGGTATGCAAGGATGGTTCAACATAAGAAAATCAATTAATGTAATACACCATATCAACAAATCAAAGCAGAAAAATCACATGATCATCTCAATTGATGCAGAGAAGGCATTCGACAAGATTCAACATCCTTTCCTGTTGAAAACACTTCAAAAGATAGGAATACAAGGGAACTTCCTTAAAATGATAGAGGGAATATATGAAAAACCCACAGCTAATATCATCCTCAATGGGGAAAAATTGAAAACTTTCCCCCTAAGATCAGGAACAAGACAAGGATGTCCACTATCACCACTATTATTCAACATTGTGTTGGAGGTTCTAGCCAGAGCAATTAGACAAGAAAAAGAAATACAAGGCATCAAAATTGGAAAGGAAGAAGTAAAACTATCACTGTTTGCAGATGATATGATACTATACGTCGAAAACCTGGAAAAATCCACAACAAAACTACTAGAGCTAATAAATGAAAAGTAGCAGGTTACAAGATCAACATTCAAAAATCTGTAGCATTTCTATACACTAGTAATGAAAAAGCTGAGGGGGAAATCAAGAAATGAATCCCATTTACAATTGCAACTAAAAGAATAAAATACCTAGGAATAAATTTAACTAAAGAGACAAAAAACCTATATAAAGAAAACTACAAAAAACTGCTAAAAGAAATCACAGAAGACCTAAATAGATGGAAGGGCATACCGTGTTCATGGATTGGAAGACTAAATATAGTTAAGATGTCAATCCTACCTAAATTGATTTACAGATTCAATGCAATACCAATCAAAATCCCAACAACTTATTTTTCAGAAATAGAAAAACCAATAAGCAAATTTATCTGGAAGGGCAGGGTGCCCCGAATTGCTAAAAACATCTTGAGGAAAAAAAACGAAGCTGGAGGTCTCGCACTGCCTGACTTTAAGGCATATTATGAAGCCACAGTGGTCAAAACAGCATGGTATTGGCATAAAGATAGATATATCGACCAATGGAATCGAATAGAGTGCTCAGATATAGACCCTCTCATCTATGGACATTTGATCTTTGATAAGGCAGTCAAGCCAACTCACCTGGGACAGAGCAGTCTCTTCAATAAATGGTGCCTAGAGAACTGGATATCCATATGCAAAAGAATGAAAGAAGACCCATCTCTCACACCCTATACAAAAGTTAACTCAAAATGGATCAAAGATCTAAACATTAGGTCTAAGACCATAAAACAGAGGAAAATGTTGGGAGATATCTTATGGATCTTACAACTGGAGGTGGTTTTATGGACCTTAAACCTAAAACAAGAGCACTGAAGAAGGAAATAAATAAATGGGAACTCCTCAAAATTAAACACTTTTGTGCATCAAAGAACTTCATCAAGAAAGTAGAAAGACAGCCTTCACAATGGGAGACAATATTTGAAAATGATATATCAGATAAAGGTCTAGTATCCAGAATTTATAAAGAGATTGTTCATCTCAACAACAAAAAGACAGCCAACCCAATTACAAAATGGGAAAAAGACTTGAACAGACACCTCTCAGAAGAGGAAATACAAATGGCCAAAAGGCACATGAAGAGATGCTCACTGTCCCTGGCCATTAGAGAAATGCAAATCAAAACCACAATGAGATATCATCTCACACCCACCAGAATGGCCATTATCAACAAAACAGAAAATGACAAGTGCTGGAGAGGATGCGGTGAAAGAGGCACACTTATCCACTGTTGGTGGGAATGTCAAATGGTGCAACCACTGTGGAAGGCAGTTTGGCGGTTCCTCAGGAGGCTGAATATAGAATTGCCATACGACCCAGCAATACCATTGCTGGGAATATACTCAAAGGACTTAAGGGCAAAGACACAAACGGACATTTGCATACCAATGTTTATAGCAACGTTATTTACAATTGCAAAGAGATGGAAACAGCCGAAATCTCCATCAACAGAAGAGTGGCTAAACAAACTGTGGTATATACATACGATGGAATATTATGCAGCTTTAAGACAGGATAAACTTATGAAGCATGTAATAACATGGATGGACCTAGAGAACATTATGCTGAGTGAGTCTAGCCAAAAACTAAAGGACAAATACTGTATGGTCCCACTGATGTGAACAGACATTCGAGAATAAATTTGGAATATGTCCTTGATAACAGAGTCCAGCAGGAGGTAGAAACAGGGTAAGATAATGGCCAATTGGAGTTGAAGGGATGCAGACGGTGTAATAGGACTAGATACAAAAACTCAAAAATGGACAGCACAATAATACCTAATTGTAAAGTAATCATGTTAAAACACTGAATGAAGCTGCATCTGAGCTATAGGTTTTTGTTTTGTTTTCTTTTGTTTTGTTTTGATTTTACTATTATTACTTTTATTTTTTTCTCTATATTAACATTCTATATCTTTTTCGGTTATGTTGCTAGTTCTTCTAAACCAATGCATATGTACTAAGAAATGATGATCATGCATCTATGTGATGATGTTAAGAATTAATGATTGCATATGTAGAATGGTATGATCTCTAAATGTTGGGTTAATTTCTTTTTTTCTGTTAATTAAAAAAAAAGAGAAGGGATAATTGGAGCTGAAGGGATACAGACTGTACAACGGGACTGTATATAAAAACTCAGAAATGGACAGCACAATACTATCCAATTGTAATGCAATTATGTTAAAACACTGAATGAAGCTGCATGTGAGGTATAGGTTTTTTGTTTTTTTTTTCTTTCTATTATTGTTTTAATTCTTATTCTGTTGTCTTTTTATTTCTTTTTCTAAATCGATGCAAATGTACTAAGAAATGATGAATATGCAACTATGTGATGTTATTAAGAATTACTGATTGTACATGTAGATTGGAATGATTTCTAATTGTTTTGTTAATTCTTTTTTTAATTAATAAAAAAAAAGAAAAAAAAAAGAATCAGATAACTAGCATTCTGGGTTTCACAGATTCACAGACTAGAAAGGAATTTTGTCCATGTTTGGATCACATACACAATTGATTTTAATGAGACTTTAGACTTAGAATTGTTACTGAAATGACTTAAGGATTTGGGGATGTTGGGATGGGTGAATGTATTTTGCACATGGGAAGAACATGCATTTTTGTGTTGAGAAAGTGGACTATGGTTCATTGAATTATGTATCCCAATTTAAATATGTTCTTAATCATTATGCTTACTCATGTTGGTGTAAATAAATTTGTACATAGACCCTCTTGAATATATTATTGTCAATTACAGTGTAGCCAAATGAATGAGTGTGTGTCTTAATATTACTGGAGATTTTATAAACAGAACACACTGGAAGTCAGGGGTTAGAAATGGCCACATAGGAGGAGTCCAGAGGTCTGCAGAAATAAGAATAGCCAGTACCAGGAAAGAGATAGAGAACTCCATGTGACAGGAAGCAAAAATAAAAGTCAAGGCACTGTAAAGAGTACAGCAAACCATAAACAGAATACTATAGATTGTGGGAGAAAAAAAGTCTTGCTGATATCTTGAAGTTGGACCTTTACCCTTCAAAAATGATGAGCAATTAAATTCCTATTGTTTAAGTCAAACCATTTTATGGCATTTCTTATATAAATCTTGCAAATTAAGAGGGTTTGTGACAAAACTGGCATATTACACATTGAGATTTGTTATGGAAATTGAGTCACAATGTTACTATGACTCTGAAAAGTCAAAATTCTGTAAGGCAGGCTGTGAGTTGAAAACTCCCATGAGGTGAAGTTGAATTTCCCTATAAAAGTTGGCTGGCTGAAGGAGAAGCAGAAATTCTTTCTGACTTCTGAAACCCTCAGTTTCTAGGTTTTAAGACCTATAGTTGATTGGATGGGGTGATGCCCCACATTGCTTTGGGCAATCTCCTTAGTTGCTTGTAGATGCCATGAGCTGTAAATGCAATAAACAGGTTATAAATGCAAATCCATCAATGAAATATCCTCACAGTGATAATCACGCCCCTGACATCCTGAACAAAGAAATGGACACTGTAATCTGCCAAGTTGAAACATGATCTTAAACATCACAGTCCATTGTTTATCAACTTGACATGTATACACATCTATTTAAGCCATACTTAATTCTCAAATAAAGACATTAATGTAGTCCTACTATTACCTAACATGATACAACTGCCCTGGGTACAATGGAAAATATACTAACCCTTTCCCCAGAAGTCCCCCAGCAATATTCACTGTTATCCTGCAACTTTAGTGCTATGACATAAACTTAAAACTTCTGTTTTGGGTACACAGGTGGTTCAGTGGTAGAATGCTCACCATCCAAGTGGGAGACCCTAGTTTGACCCAGACCATACACCCCCCAAAAATGAAAAAAAATTATACTTTATGAAAAGGGAGTAACAGAGGGGAGAAAACAATTTATTTGCTACAAATATGTGTTTGTATAGGTATAGTCTATGCATATAGATTTATGTATGTAAAACAAAATAAAGGAAATACTATTAACAACTACAGTCTTTGTTTCTGCAACTTGTCCCATGGTCAAAGCTAGTATGGTCAACTTCATCTAATACCCATTCTCTCTACCTTCAGAATGTACCACAGTTGATCATGGTCTTTTCCTTGGCAGGATGACCCAAATCTTCATTCTTGAAAGACTTAAACCATTAGTAGTCCTGACTAGATTAAGTTGTTGTACTAACCAAAAGCTTTAATCATAGAAATTCTAAGAGACACCCTAAGAGAACATCCCCTAAAGGATGTTCTATATTCAGGACATACTCATCCTTACCCTCCATAGCAGACCTATTTCACTTTGGTGAGCAGGATTAATCTCTCCAGCCAGTACAGTAATTCTCTTTTTCCTATTGATTCAGAGGCATGAAGAAATTGAAATGACTGGCTGGTAGTCCTTTGTTCAGTTCCCTGGAACCATTGCTTGTCTCCTGGTGTACATACTCCTTTGTTTGGAGACCTCTAGGCTGCCAGACCATATGATCAGAAGGGCAAGAAGCAAAAATTTTGCTAGTAGGTTACATGGGTGATAGAGAGTGAGGCTACTTCTATTTCCACCCATGATTCCTGGAACCAGAATCCTGGCTATGGAAGAAACAGCACCATAGAGTAGTACACTGATTAAGTGCACTCCTACTAACATTGTACTTGAGTCTTCAATAGTTATTCCATGGTTCTATCAATTAAGCTGATTCATGGTGATGGAGAGCATGGTTAGGTCAGTGAATCCTATGAGCATGGACCTACTGGCTATACTACATTTGCCGCAAAGTTATTTCCTTAAGCAGAAGCAATGTTTGTGGAACACTTTGAGGGAGATAATGCATTCTATAAACCCACAGGCGATAGTATTGGCAGAATCATTGTGTGTAGAAAAGTCATATCAGTATCCAGAGTAAGTGTCTTTTCTATTAAGAGCAAACTACTTTCCTTTCTGTGATGAAAGTGGCCCAATGTAATCAAAACCACCAGATAGCATTTTGATCACCTTGGGAAATAGTGATATATTGGACACTGAATGTTAGTGTCTGCTGCTGACAAACTGGGTACTCAGCAGTGTTTGTAGCCATGTTGGCCTTGGTGACAGAAGTCCAAGTTGCTGAGCCCATGCTTAACCCCCATCCTCCCACCATGGCCACATTGTTCATTAGCCTATTGGACAATGAGCATAGTGGCTGAGAAAAAAGTCTGAGTGGTAACCATACCAGTCATCATATCCACTTAATTATAAAATCCTCCTCTGATAAAAATACTGTTTTACAGGCATTCACATTGGACACAAATATCTTCATGATTTTTTTCTCATTCAGAAAGTTTTATCTACATGCCTCTTCCTGAAGCCATTTAGTTTCTAATTTTCCAATTTTGTTCCACCCAAACTGTGAACATTCAGGCAAACCATTGGCCATAGCCCATGAATCTTTATATGAATGCATCTCTGGTCATTTCTCCTTCCAAGAAAAATAAACAACTAGGGACACTGCTTGAGGTTTTGCCCACTGGGAGGATTTCTCTCCATTATCCTTCAGGAATGCTCCAGAAATGTATGGTGGGTGATGCTCTCGGTATCCACTTTTGGGTGGTGTCTGTAAATTGTAAAACACCCTCTGTATATAAGACCTAATTTTTCTCTTCTTGCAAGGAACTCCCCAAGATGCTATAGCTGTAGGCAGGGAGAGAGAAGGTAAAGTGGCAGCCCTGGAGGCCATGGGCAATTTTAGCCACTTCTTCAGTAACTAACTTGTACCTTCAGTACCTACTAGAGCTAGATTCATATCACCACTTCCTTTTGATACTGTGCACACCAAACTGAATGGCTTAGTGAGTCGGATAGCACCCATTTCACAATGGGAAGCTCAGTTTCCATGGTAATTAAGTGGCCTGTAGTTAAGCATTTAATCTCTCCTAAGGTCTAGTGGCAGAGGAAAAGTTGTTTCTCAAAAAGAGAGTTGCAATCTGCAAAGGATAACAAGTTTTGTCTCAAAATCCCAAGTGTCTTTGCTGTGTTTCTCATATGTAGGCCTGACAAAGGTTCAAAGCAGCATCTCTACTTTCTACTGATGTTTAAAATGCCATTGGATATGCTGGATCATTGTGGCCCAAGTGGAAAGCAGCTTGCACAACAATCTGAGCTGTTACCAAGCTTACTTTTGTTCTGGTCCCCAATCAAAACTAGCAGCTATTTCAGTTACTCAGTATATGGGCCATCGTAGCACATCCATATGGGAAATAAGTTGCTTCAAAAGTCTTCAGAGATCAACTAAGCATAATGTCTCCTTTCTTCAGTTGAAGGGTCCAGATACAACAGCTTGTCCTATACCTTAAAAGGGGTATCTTGACATTGTCTTCTCCACTGGATGCTTAGAAGTTTAACTGATGTTGAAGGATACTGAATGTTGAATTTGCCCATCCCCTGACTTGGAAATGGCTTATCAATAAGTCTAGAGTAGTTGCTACTTCTTTTTCACTAGATCAAATCAGCATAAAGCCATAAAGTAGGGGATAATGCAATATTTTTTGAAAGGGTAGTTCAATTTCTTGAAGATTAGATATGACATAGAGTTGTAAATTTTCTATGCCTGTGTGGGTGTGGTGGGAAAATAAAGTTGTTTTGCTATTGAAAGAAAACTAACATGTATTAAAAAATACCTGCCAAATCCATAGCTGCATAAGAAGTTATGCTGGATGTGTTCATTTGTTCAAGCAATGACATGACATTTGAAAAACAGTTGCAATTGGAATAACCACCTGGGTAAGTTTATGAGAATCTACTGTCATCCTCTAATACCTATCCATTTCCTTCACAGGACATATGAGAGAGTTGAATAGGAATGGAATAGAATCACCTTCCTTCAAGCCTAATGGCAGCACTAATCTTCACATATATGTGTGAATGTATTTATGAACTCTCCAATCAGTGCCACTGTAAAATTATCTATCTTTTCAACAATAACACACTCTTGTTTATTATAGCCTTCTGATAAATCCTAATATCAGATTATTTGATTCCTCTAAGTTTATTCTTCTTTCTCATTTTTTTACAATCTTAGTACTTTCCTTTTCCATTAAAATTGTAAAATCAGCTTACCAATTTATGCAAATAAAACCTGTTTAAATTTAATTGGGTTGCATTAAGTCTATAAATCAACTTAGGAGTGAATTTAATTAATAAATTAATAGATTGGTTGTTCAAAACTGGGCCTCCTACCAGTTTCATATTTTTTTTAGTCAGATTCCATGGCTAACATTACCTATTCACTAAGTTAAAATCTGTGGTGTGGAGTCAAGTCATTGACGTATTTTCAAAATTATTCTAAAAGTGTTTTATGTATATAGTCAGATACTAGTCTGTAGAATAGAATATGATATACACAAGACAAATAAAGACCTTTAAATTCAAAATATATCAGCTTTAACTCTACAAGTCCTCTAGTATGAGATAGACTATTGTAGTTTTCTGTCTACTGCCCAACTCTTTCACTGTTACTACATACTTATAATTTTATTTCTTCTCTGAGATTCTTAATGAGCTTAAAATTTCTATGTCACTTAGAAGTGCAATACCTTACTATTTAATAAGAAACCTAGTGGTTTGGTTAACCAATTATAAATGATGCCATATTTTGTGCTTCCACATTATTATTATTATATTTTTTTTGCATGGGCAGTCTCTGGGAATCAAGCCCAGGTCTCCAGCTCAGCAGGCAAAGAATTCTTGCCACTGAGCCACTGTTACAGTGCCCCACATTATTTTATTACATACATATTTATGGAGTTTTTGAGAAATTAGAGGGTTCATATTCCCAGAAATAGGAAACTGTATTTCAAGAAATTCAACTGTATTTTAAGGAATTATTAACATAATACCACATAGTCAGTAGGAATTAGACCTAGGACTATGTACAAGAAAAATAATCATTTTTTTTCAGATTCAAATTCATTTTTTTTCCTATTTCAAATGGGTTTTTACACTGAGGGATCATATTTTGACTCAAAGCCAAGGCACACTCA
Source organism: Tamandua tetradactyla (assembly GCF_023851605.1). Lineage (NCBI taxonomy): Eukaryota > Metazoa > Chordata > Mammalia > Pilosa > Myrmecophagidae > Tamandua > Tamandua tetradactyla. The sequence continues at coordinate 94,025 of NW_027518268.1, forward strand.
TGTATTAATTTGTATTATATTTTTGTTGTTCCTGAAATTTTCACTTATCATGGAAAAAATATATCATCTTGTTGCTTTTCTGTTGAAGAATGCAGTTGTTGTGTTATCTCCTTGGACATTCCATGAAGACTTTAAAACTAACTTAATAAACTGCCATAAATATCACCATGCATAATATTCACAATGATTGGACGTGGGTGACCAATACAGTTCCAGAGATAAGAGGAATTGTTTTTCATCACTTTCACATTATTTTAGAAACTATAACTCTGAATCTCAAACCAAGTATGAGCTTTAATTTGTAAGCTAGTAGTGTGTACTAGCTCACTGAGACTTCCAGTGAGCATAATAGAGAAAATAGAATGGTCTCTCTCTATATAAAGTCAATAGAGCCACAAATAAGAAATATACCTTAATTATCCACAAGGAAAATAATATTACAGGAGCAGTAGATTAGGGACTTTATTTAAATATTAAGTAATTTTTTAAAGAGATTGGAATTTTCAGTCACCTATTAAATGTATGCCATTATGATAGCTTAATTTTTTTCTAATAAGGAATTATAAATGAATTTTAAATTTAAGTTACAAGATGATATTTAATAAGTATATTAATTTGCCATATACCAAACCTGTGCATAACTTAAAGAAGAAATAGTCAACATATGGTTTACAGCCAGAAAGTATTGCTCAATGCTTTGGTGAAAAAATAATTGGTTTTTAAACACACTGTTTTATTTTAAGTAAACACAATTTGAATGTGATATTTCAATTTTATGTATTATTCACATGTAATCAAAAATTTAATATAGTACAATTACTTCAAAGCATCTCAGAAATAAGCATTCTGCAATAATACTGTATCCAAGAAGTTGTATAGCATGGGCTAGAAAATTTTTGCCAATATTAGTACTTTTTTTATTTGAAAAGATGAAGTTACTTTTCAAAGCTCACACTGCTAAATTTGAGATTTTAATGCTGGGTTACAGAGGTGCTTAATTGTTATCTTATCTGAAACTTGCCAGTGAACTGAAGGTTAGAGTTGTAATGTTGCGGAAATTTCTTCAGTGTGTGTTAGTCAAGATATATTAATTCCTTTAGTAGGCTATGTATTGACACATTTTTCAAAATTTACACAGATAACTTTATTTCCTTTCATGATACTTCTTCTTACCTTCCCAATCCTTGTTTTGTCCCTAACACTCCTAGGTAAATATTTCTGTATGTAGCCCATTGACTATTGGCAAAAAAGAGGGAGGGAGAGAAAGAAAGGTGTAGAGAAGAAAAAAATGAGGGATTTTTGAAAAGAAATGTATATTTGTTATGCCCAACCAATACATTGATGCATAATTAAAATACTGCAAAGCCAAAGATTTCATGCATTCTGCATTGGCAGGTGCTGCATAATAAACTTCTTTCTGGGAGTGTACACCAGCTGACAATTGGGCTTTGTTTGTGGCACCAAAAGGAAAGCATGGTGAAGTGTCAACAATCAGTCTTGGCAGTTTCACTTATTTCATATGCATATTTCTGCTGAAAAATATGTCAGACTCAAGTATGGTTTTATTCAACTACAAAAATATCTGTGCAACTTGTATCAGTATGTTAGTGTAGCACCTTTTACTTTTTTTGAGGAAACATGAGAAAAGAAAGTAAGACTATGCTGAGCAGAGTAAGCATTTTATAATAAATATAAAGGCCAAAATGTCACTTCCTATCTCTATAACCAAGTGAAATATCTTGTGACTCTCAGGATAATTAGTGATGTAGAAATCTACTTTTATATAACTGTGATGTTTGAAGCTGTATATAGCCCAAAGAAGATCATGTTCTTAAAGCTAATCCATTCATATGAGTGTGGATACATTAAAAGTAGGACTTTGGGTGAGTAGGTGTTAAATTGAAATGTGACCCACTGCATTCAGGGTGGGTCTTAATTCTATTATTGGAGTTCTTTTATAAAGGACTCGTATATAGTATAAAAGTAAGAGAGAGGACACAGAAAAAGCCTCAGAGAAGCTCTAAGACAAGGACACACAGAGAAGGTAAGAAAGGAAGCAACTGAAACTGGAAACTCTCTGTAACAACCATCAGAGAGAAGGGAGAGACCAGCCACCATTTCTGTGTGACTAGACATGTGACAGAGGTGGGTGAGGATTCCTTTTGATAAGAAGGTATGGTCCTGATGTCGTCGTGCTTTGGACATTTTCACAAGCTCATTCATTACTGTGAACTTGTAAGCTAATAAATCCTCATTGTATAAGTCAACCCATTTCTCATATACAACCTTAAAAAGTAAAACAGATTTCATAAGTTTTAACAAAATAAGGCAGATTTTGGTACCAGAAAAGTGGGGTACTGTGTTTGCAAATGTCAAATTCCTTGAACAGCTTTATAAATAGATAAGGGTCCAAAGGGTGAAATGTCATGGTTACACACTGTGTGTGCCCCAGAAAGCATCATGCTCATACAGCTACTCCATCTCTCTGAGCATGAGATGATTGTAACCAGGGTCTGTCAGTGAGTTTTGTTAAGTTGAACTGCAGCCCACTTCATTCAAGGTGGTCTGAACCCTCTTCATTCATGTCTTAATCCTTTTACTGGTGTCCTTTATTAAAAAAAATTAAAACAGAGAGAAGACACAGAGAAAACCCTTGAGAAGCTCAGAGATGAGGACCCACAGAGAAGCTCAGAAAGGAAGCCACTGAAACCAGAAACTAGAAACTAGAATCAAGAAGACTCAGGAGACAATAGAGAGACCAGCAAATGTCAGCACATTCCTGGCTATGTCACAGAAGTGTTGAGTACTGCTGGCAGCGGGTCTTCAGGGAGAAAACATTGCCTTTCAAGGCCTTGATTTTCATGACTCATGATTACAATGGCAAGATAATAAATCCCATTGTAGAAAGAAGATATTTCTGTTATATTGCATTTTGTCAGCTTTAATAAACTAAAACAGAAGAGTAGGGAGAGAAATAGAGGATTATAAAAGTAAATGGATGAGATAGTTTTACAATGATTCTAAAAGTTCCAGTACGTTCTCAAATAGGGATAGTAGAATCCCCAATAGATATTGTATTGACAAGTGTGGAGTTACCCAGAAAGGGTATATTTGAAGACAAACAATGAGTATGATTTAAAAAGAAATATAGAACTCCCCTTACTATTTAGACCATAGAAGTCTACAAAGAATGTTTCTTCAAACCTGATGAATTTTTAAAAGTCAATAATCTTAAAAACTATAACGTTTCATGAGCCCAGAAAGATCAAGTCAGAAACATCTAAGAAATTGATACCAAGGTGGCACAAGCCCCTCAAAGAAGAGAAGATGGACAAATAAACTATTTCACTTTTTTTTTTACTGTTTCACTTTGGACAGATAGTGGGAGAAAGATTGGCTACTGTATAAGTGAATTGAGAGAATAGAGAAAATTTTTTGAATCATTAAAACCAAGATGGGCTAAAGTGCAAACTGGGAAATGCACTGAGATATAGACTCAAAGGTTTTGCATTCACTCTCAATATCTTCTCTGCAAATCCTTGTGAGAAAAATCGGGGCAGGTTGGGAGAACTTCAGACAAGTTCATTATGCAACCTACAATTACCAAATATCCTTCTATTTTCTAATAAATGAGTAACTTCTATTAATTTACCAACAATTGTTTTATTCTTACTTTAGTTTGCCAAATGTTAGATAAAATATGTTGATACGCAGTTATGGAATTGCTCCTGCTTTCTGACAGCATCCATTTGAACAACGAACCTTGGCTTCTTTATATCCTCTCCCTAATTACCCAGGGCCTAAATCCTACAATGGTTTCTTTCTAAATCCCTCTTAGATAGAAACTGCTCATTTTCCTATGGCATGTGTTCTTCTTCACTGCACTGAGAAATAAAATCACATTGTTCAACCACAGGAGATTTTGGTGGTCTATGACTTAAGAACTTTGGTAATTACTAGGTTAAAATATCTAAGAGAGAGATCTGACAACATGCATGGATGTATGAATTATTATACCATTGGGGATGGAATCTATAAGACAGTGCCCAAAGCACACACACAGCATATGAAACAAAAACCTTCCATTAACAACAAAGATAAGCAGTAAATCATGAGGGCAGTCAGAGGATGGTACATATCACACAGAGTCCTGGGAATTATACCAATCATGTATATATAAAAAATGACCCAAACCAGAACAAATAAGAGATATGTTTAAAATTCCAAAAGATAATATCCACCTTAGCAATATTCCACACCTGTTGAAATAGCATTCAAATATAAAAACAAAATAAAGACTTTTACAAGGAAAGTAACACAGACACACTCAGAAATGATTACAGCCAGCAAACTTGTGGTTCAAAACTTTTCCATGCAGAAGGAATATGATAATAGAAGGAACTGTGGGTCTACTCAAAGAAATAGTAATATAAAAATGTACAACTGAAGGTAAATATATAAGGTATTGGATTATTAAAAATTATAATTGTTTAAAAACATTATAAAGCAATCATTCTGTTTTTCTCTAGTAAAGTAGAATATTTTTATAGAAAAACAGAAATAAAATAGAGTTGTGGAGAATGTGGGTTCAAAAGTCATACTGTCTGTGTTCAAGTGTGAACTTATCCTTGAAGCTGTTGCCTGACCATGTACAAATTTTGCAATCTCCCTTTGCCCCAGTTTCATGTTTTATAAAATTCAGCTATTCAAATGGCTTTATTGACACATTCTTCTAGGTATTGGAGATTCAGAACTGAAGATAATATGCAAAAATCTTGTGCTTATAGAGCTTTTATAGTAGAGAAACAGAGAGGAAATAAAAGGAATAAACAAAATATATAGAATATGAGAGGGTGGAACTGCTGTAGAAAACAAATGTAACAAGTATGGGGAATGGGGCCAGTGTGATTTTAAATAGGGTGGTAAGACCTGGTCTTGTGAAGAAAAGAGTGAGAAAAGATCCCTGCAGTTATCTTGGGGAAAGGAATTTCAGGAAAAAGAAGTGAAAAAGTCCAGATAGCATTAAGACTAATGAGTGTAGGGAAGTGTGAAAAGATCAGTGTAGCTGCTCCAAAATGAGAGTGACAAACTCAGTGATACTAGATGAGTTCAGATGAATGTGGAGGATGGATGAAATCATTTTGGATATGCAAGTGCTCATAAAAATATTTAATTTTTCTCTCAATATGATGGGAAACTTGTAGGTTATTTGAAGAAAAGTAGCATGACCCAACATACTTTATCAGTATCACTCTGACTTCTACATTGTGATCAAGCTTAAGGAGAATAAGACAGAAAGCAGAGAGAAAATAAAGAATCCTTCCTCAATAATTTAGAGAATGTGATGTGGTTCTTTGGGCAAGTGTGGTGGTGGTGGCTGGGGAGATATTGAGAAACAGTCACGCTCTGAAGATATTCTGCACAGAGAATCAATATGATATGCTCATGGACAAAACAAAAACTATTTGCAAATAAAAACTATTGGTCATATTTTGGTATATAATGTTCCTGTTTCATTGTTTACATCATTAATTGATGAAGAAATTACAATGCATAGAGTGAAATGGCACCAGAACAAAAGGATTTCAAATGTGGTAAAAGGGGAATTTTAGGTAATATTACTAAAATAAAAACTAAATAGGAGTATACAACACAAGCATTGAATCCTAATGCAAACCATGAAATAAAATGAACAACACAATTTAAATGATATTACCACACTAATTCAAAGTGTTGACAGGAGTATTTATTGGAGATCTGCAGTTTATGTATGATTTTCCTCTGAACCTTCAACTTTTCTAATAAAAACAAATAAATAAATAAGCAATCAAGCATTTTTATGGGACATCTGAACAAAAACTTAAAACATCTTCAGACTACATTTTACATAAACATATTATATGCACTGACATAAATATGGATAAAAGAGAAAAGGTACATAGCCTAGTGTTTTAATATTGCTCAAAGGCTATGTTACATATATTTAATAACAACATAATTGCTCACTGGAATATATTATAAGAGGGTATGGTATTCTTAATTTAAATAAATTTAGTATTTCCTGTACTGTCTATATAACTAAAGAATTTGTTGAGTATTGCTGCCAACACATATCAACAAGACACATTATTTTTTATCACATAAAAAAATTGATAATTTGATTTTAATCACATGAAAAACTTTGATAACTTAAGTTTAAAAAAAGAAATTACTGGCACTTATTGACATATCACAGAATGGTAGCATTTTCAAATATTTGCAGGTAGACACAAAATGCATGTTATTGCATGCAGATTTTTAACCTGATGAACTTACATAATTTCAGGTATTAAAATATTGCAGGATGAGCCACTTGATCTCAGCCATGTGCCAAGAAAACATTCATTTGTCAAACTGAGCTGACAAAGTAATAACTAAGCATTATACTGATAAGTGTAAAAATGAAAATTGCAAAAGAAGAATGAAAACAGAGAGAAATTTGGAACATGTATGTAATATAAACCTACACATACATACGTATTAATGTAGCAAACCATGAAAAAACTATCAAAAATGGTTAGGATATTTCCATTTTCTAATATTTAAAATATTTACCAAATTTTCTTTGATGGTCACATATACTTTTTACTATAACTGAATTTTATCTCAATATTTTTGACACTCAGATGTTTAAAGTGCTGTTTTGCCTTCTTAGCTGTATGTTATTAATAGGGCTAACCAAGAAGAGTTATAAAACACCAGTGAATATTTTCATAACAAACATATTATTTATTCAAAATTTTGCAATACTGTACTTACTCTAAAATTTTTCTGATTATGATGATTACAAACTAATAGTTCTTCATTAAATTCTACAAAATAAATGGAATGACCTCTGAAAATCTTCTCCATAATAAAATTCTGTGAAATTGAAACATACATGGGTATTTCTCTGATACAATTTGAAAGGGTGATGCAAACTTTTTTCATAGTAGTTACCATTAATAACATATATTTTAGACTAAAATAATGCCATGTATTTTAGGACTTCCTATGATTATGCAGATTTCTAAATATATGCTTTCAAATATTCTATATCATGTGCTGGGACGTAGAGGATGGTGCAACACAAATGCAAATTAGTTAAAGGATGTCATGATTTTAGAGACTAAGTAAATACCTGAATAGACTGAAAATAAAGATGACGTTAAATGCTCAGCATCTCTGTCATTTCAGTTGCCTGGAACCCTCTCTCTTCTGCATGACTCTAATGAGGGCATTTTTCACTTCTTTATTCCTAAGACTATAAATGAGTGGATTCAGCATGGGAGTCACCATGGTATAAAACACAGAAGCCACTTGATCCTTTCCCAAGGAATAGGATTTCTTTGGTTTTAAATAAATAAAAATTGTAGTGCCATAATAGATGGTGACTCCCAGGAGGTGGGAGGCACAAGTAGAGAATGCTTTTTGCTTTCCTGAGGTGGAACTAATTTTCAGAACAGTTGACAGAATGGACCCATAGGACATAGAGATTATGATAAGAGATAGACCTACATTTAAACTACCAAAAATGAATATCATGATTTCAGTGTCATGAGTGTCAGTGCAGGACAAGGCTAACACTGGGATTACATCACAGAAAAAATGATAGATTATATTGGATTTGCAGAAGTGCAGACTGTTCACGTACAGAAGATTGACTACTGATTCAGTGAAGCCTATCACATAGGACCCAGTGATGAGGGTCTGACAGAGTCTCGTAGACATGACAACTGGGTAGTTTAAAGGATTGCAAATAGCTACATAGCGGTCATAGGCCATTGAAGAGAGAATGAAAAATTCAGTGACAGCCAGGGAAAAAAAAAAAAGCATCTGGGTGAAGCAGCTTATGATTGAAATATGCTTGGTGGACATCAGTAGGTTCTCTAAGGTTTTAGGTGTGATGACTGTTGCATAACAGAGGTCAAGGAATGAAAGATGGCTGAGGAAAAAGTACATGGGGGTGTGGAGCTGGAGATCCAGGCATATTATGAGTATCATCCCTGCATTTCCCAGCACAGCAATCACATACAGCAGGAAAAAAAGCATAAAGAGGACCCGACTGATCTCTTCCGAGACTATGAATCCCATAAGGATGAAATCAGGAGCATTGGTGTTATTCCTACTTCCCGTAGTATCCACTATAGTAAACTGTTGAGAAATCAAAGGTGATACTTCATATAAATATTTCAAGATGGTATTTATTTTGTAAGTGATATGGCATTAAAAAGTAGATTATAGATTCTAGAAATTGAAAAGAAGGAGCATGACTGCCTAATATAATTTAGACAAAAATCATCATTTGACTCTATCAAATAGAATCTCCTATATATTACATACTTAAATTGAATTTGACACTGGGATAAATACTTCCTTTCATTTACCAATTTATCCAGATGAAAATATTATACATGGGTAATAGTACTGTACAATCATTTTAGAAAATAAAAAGGGCACAGAAAGTTAACTTATCCAGATACAACCACTGAGTGTTGTTGGTTCTGATTCTACCAAGGTTATTTGAGCCCAGAGATCATGTTGATACCACTCTATTCCTACATAAAATTAATTTCAGAAAACCATAAAAAAGTACTCAATGTATAGCCAACAATGACAAACTTATGCATCATTTACTGTTCTTTTGAATCCAGTATTATTTAATAGAAATGACAGAAAGAAATTAAAAACTTGAGCAATTTATTGAAGGTATTAATATTATAGCACACACATTACTTATCAGAAGATATGCTTTTAAGGGGTTATTTAAAATGAAATTTCTTCCAAAAACTATGTTTAAATATATATACCTTGCTTGAGGACACTGATTCAATCAATTCTATATTTCTGTTTCTTTAAATCCTGGCATTGCTTAGGTAAAGCCTAGATGATATGTATCTGTATATTCAGACACTTCTAATAATAGTCACATTTCTATTAGATAAACTAAAACACTTTTAACTTTTACAATAATACTTACCATCAGCCAAAGTTGGTGAAAAACTACTTCCAGCATTATTTTTTCTAGATATATGTCAACTTCAACTTTTCTCACAAATAAATCATGTCATCTGTATAAGGAGCCTGAAATTTCAGCAATATAATATTTGTAATATTTCAAAATAACTTGTATTTACTTTTATGTGCATGAATTTTTGTTTTGTTCTGAGGTAAAATATATCAACTTAGACATTCATTTCAAGTCTTGGGCAAATAGAAAGTTCCCAAGAAATTATGTTTCACAAGTTTACCAGAGAGTGACTGTGACCACAAGCATAGCAGAGTGCCCCTTGCCTTCCACTGTAATAATGGCATGGTACCTCCTATATTTAATATTGCTAATGATGCATCATTGGGTCATCTATGGGACCAATTTACAGGATAGAATACTTGGAATTATTCCAAGAATAAAAGGTCAAGACTAATGCATCCATGTTAGTTTTGTCACAGTAAGTTGCCTTCCCCATAGAATGCACATAATGTTGAGAAACATATTTTGGTTTTCTTTCTGATGAGCTCATTTATGAGTAGGTAAAAGGAAAGGTATTTCTCGACATATCCTTAATTAATCTGTGGCTGAAAGTCCAGATCCTTAACCATCAGGGAGAAAATAATACATTTTTCACATTTTACTTTACATTTTATATTTAATTTTTTACATTTAAAATGTGACACTGTCATAAGAATAAACATTGTCTATTGCAAAAAATTAGAATACAAAAAAATTCAAATAGGAAAATGAAATATTGCCAATCTTTACATATATTTTTCCAATCATTTACCTCTGTGCATATAATGCTTATTTTTAGATATGCTTATATATTTACATAATTTTTATCACACTGTATTTTTAACAACATTATGATGTCATTATTAAATATTTATAATACATTTGACATCTGTTTTATGAGACTTTTGTGAAGCCCACAGTTCATGTATTTTGTACTGGCTGGTACAGCATAATCAATTTTTTTCTAGAAATATGCCACAGCTGATGAATGGGCATTTTTATGGCATCAAAAATAAAAAAACAATGGTGGAGTTTCACTATTCAGTTTTGGCACTGCCACCTAATTCATCTATGCAGTAGATGCACTGCTTTATTAACCAAAACAATGTTTGTGCAAGTTGTTCCATTATTTTAGTGCACTGTCTTATACTTAAAAGGCATGAGGGAAGAAAGTGAAAATCAATGTTGGGTGGGCAACAATGGCTCAGTGGCAGAATTCTTGCCTACCATGCTGGAGATGTGGGTTCAATTCCCAGAGCCTGCCCATGTCAAAAAAAAATTAATGCTGCATTGAGTAAGTACTTTATAATTAACTTAATGGCAAAAACCTCACTTCTTCTCTATATGCCAGATGAAATATCTTGTTAATCTTACCTAATAAAGATAGTAAAATCAATTTTTTCTGTAGTTTTATAAACAACTTGTACGAGGAAAACTGTTACACTCCAGAATTTTAGGAGACAATTTGATGGTATGGATCAAGGTGTTTAAAAATATTATGTAGTTGATGAATTTTGGGAAAAAAAATTCTCTTCATCAAATATTCAGTTATACTGAGAAAGTTTCCTTGGAGATCAAAAAGATAACATCAATTTACTGCACAATAGGTATTGTCTGGACTTAATCCAGAGTTTGATGGACATTTTCTATGGCAATTCTTCTTGAGTAAGCTATGTCTCCTCCTTTCAAAATCACCATACATGAGTTTTTCATCACAGCATTGAAATGCATTTTTATAGTTATTAATTACACTTTCAAATATAATTTACAAAATCTGAAGAGAGGATAGTTTTTAAAACTAAAACTATGACTAATGTTTTTTACTGAATCTTTATTGATGAGATTCCACTGTCATCTGTAATAGTAAAATAACTTTGAGGGAAGATCACAGTAAGGAACAGAATGGAAACATGACTCTTTTCTCTAGTATTCTAAAGAATATTAGAACTTTATACCTGACAATTCCTGAATGTCATTATTAAAAATTTTTCTATTTGATTCTGAAAACTGCTTTTTTGTGTTTTGAAGCTGATAAAGATTTTTATACTTTTCTCAAAAATTAGCTCTATTGTATTTTATATTGTCTTTCATATCACTGGAATGCAGAAATCTACTTTTTTAATACTGCTATTTTGTTCAGTAGTATTTATATGTAATATTTACAGGTATATATTTGTACAGCCTTTTACTATTCACTGATTTCTTACAGACATCATATAGTTGGGCCTTTTGTTTTAATAGAGTCAATTATGCCTTTTTAATTGGAGTGTTTTGCTGACTCACATTGAAAATCAGTACTTATATATTTTCAATTTATTTCAAATATTTTTGAAGTTCTGAATCTTCTCTCCTGGCTTTTTTTTTGGGTATTAATATGTTTAATATTATTTTTTTCTTTTTATTGACATTTTAAAACCATATCTCATTCCATTATATAGCTAGTATTTTTCTAAGGAATAAATTCACCTACTTAAAATACCTTAGTGCACTGAACATTATTATAATTGCTTCTAGACAACCAAAGTGGAAACTTAAGACCCTCCAGGACTCTATGCCCACAGAATCCTTTATGACTAGCAAAAACTGGCATTGCAACCTTGATCAAAACTCCAGAATATAGATGAAAGGATTACATTAACTGGGTGATTGCTCAATCAAGAAAATTCTGCTTAAAACTAGTAGCAAAAGCAGGCCTGTTGCCACTCCCTCCTTGGAGCTTTCACTGTGGGTTCCAGGTTCTGTTTTATAGAAAGCTGTGTAACCTTATGTTGAAAAGTGGGGTGCATGTAACTTTCAATCTACCCTGTGGCTGCTTAAAATCCAGACCCAGTACACTTACCGCTTTCTCTCTCCCAGTACTTGCCCTGCAGACAGAAACAGTTCACAGACAATAAAAGCAGTGTGATAGCAATCAACAAAGCAGCCTGAGGGAAAGGATTACTGGCCCTTTATAGCATCCCCTAGAGCACCCTGAAAGCAGTGAAACATTTACATGGGGATAAAGTAGGCCTTCATATTTCCATAAATGGGGATTTCTGAGACAAGGACAAAAATGCAGTATAATACATAGGTTCAAAAAGCAGAGGTCCCCACACTTTTGGCTTGGGTGACTCAAAATGAGAAAAATTTTCAAAATCAATTTTCAAAGACAGTGAAAGGTATTTTTTTTTATTGGTTTGTATGTTTTTCTTAGTTCCTGACACTCAAGAATATATATGTCATATCACTAGCTGGATACAAACTTAAGTAATAGATGTACCAGGGATTAAATACCAAAACTAAAATATTAAGATACACAATGTGAAAAATGTTTAATAAAATCAGCAAGGCAAATTTTCAGCCATCCAAAAGAAGAACATAAAATTACAGAAGTTATCAAAGAATATGACCATATGTTGGAGAGAAAGAAGAAATAAGCAGTGAACATTAAAAGAAGAAATATGATATGATTCAGGCTGAAGACCAGAAAGAAAAATGATGAAATCAGTGAACAGAACCTAAGACCTATGGGACAGACACCTTGAAAAATACTAATGTAAGTAGGACAGACTACTAGGAGAAGAGAAAATGAAAGAGACAAGAGTAATACTAAAAGAAATTGCAGCAAATGTCTCAAATTTAATGAAAAACATGGCCATGAATTCACTTCACCAAGTGAATACCAAACATGGAAAACTTGAAGAGAAATTGGCAGAAATAGAACATAATCACTCTACAGAATCCAAGGACAAGTAAGAATTCTGAAAGCTGCAAGAGAAAACCAACATACTATATAAAAATCTGTCCTTAAGAAATTAAGTGACAATTTCTCATCAGAAACCATGATGGCAACAAGGTAATGAGATGAAATATTTCTGCTCTGAAAGAAAACAATTACCAATGATAACTTTATATCCAGCAAGACTGTCTTAAAAATTAGTGATATTAAGATTTTTTTAGATAAAAGCTAAAGGAAATTGTCACCACTAGACTTGTCCTACAAGCATTACTGAAGGAGTTCTCCCAAGTAAAATGACAAGACACTGACACAGGGATTAAAGCAGTATAAAGGTTAATGATTTCTGGTAAAAATAACCATACAGTTAATTATAAAGCACAGTATTATTAAACCATAAATTTATATGTAACACATCTTTTTATCTGGACAGATTCTAGGAAGTGATTTCTTTAAATGTAATGAAAAATTGATGGATTAGGACATAGAATGCATAAGGATATAATTTAAAACAAATGAAACAATATAGTGGAGAAATGGAAGATTAAAGGAGCAATGCTTGTGTATGTTATTAAAGTTGGGTTATTATCAAGATTGTTAGAGATTCAGGATGTATTTAAGCACCATGGTATCCAGAAAAATATCTGAAAATTAAACTCAAAAAAATGAAAAGTGACTCAAAATTGTATACACCACAAAAAAATAAATATGTAATAGAACTTAATGGAAGTAATGAGGAGAAAAAAGGTAAAAATCTTACAAAGACCAAATACAAAAACGGAATAGGAAAGTCCTGCTGTATCAGTAACTACTTTAGATATATATGGACTAAACTCCAGTCAAAAGGCAGAAATTGACAAAGTTTAAAAAATATGACCCAACTATACCTGGTTCACATGCAGAGACACAGGAAGGTTGACAGTGAAATGATGGGAAAAATGTATCATGCAAATTCTATACAAAGAAGAGCTGAGGAAGCTACACAAATATTAGATAAAATAAACTTCAAATCAAAAACTATTTAAAGGAACAAAGCATACACCATGTACTGATGAAGGAGTCAATTAAACAAGAAGACATAACAATTTCAAATATTTATGCATCAAAACAATGAATCACCCACAGTGAAGCAAATATTGATAAACTGAAACTGAAAATAGATGGCTCTATGTTAACACTAAGAGACTTCAATACACCACACTAAATAATGAATAGAATATATAGATGAAAGATTGACAAGGAAAGAGAAAAACCTGAATGCTACTATAAAAATTAGAACTAACCATGGACAGAGGAACACCAGATGCCAGCGACCTTTCCTAAGAGAGGGTATCCTCCTTTAGTGCCTTAACTAGGATATTTCCATGGCCTCAGAGCTGTAAATTTGTAACCTAACAAATTTCCATTGAAAAAGCCAACCCATTTCTGGGATAATGCATTGTGGAAGCTTTAGCAAACTAAAAAAGATTTTGGAACCAAGAGTGGGTTGCTGTGATTTGCAAATACCATAATTGCTAGAACATCTTTATAAATGGATAAGAGCAAAATTCTGGAAGAATTGTGAGGAATTTGATAGGAAAGATCTAAATTGCTTTGAAGTCTATTGGTAGATATATGGACTTTAAAGATTTCTGAGGAGGCCTCTGAAAGAAATGGGGAAAGTGACATTGCAAACCTGAAGGAAACCATCCCTTGTTTTAAAGTGGCAGGAAATTTGGCAAAATTCAGTACTGTTGTTGGGTCAAAGGGAGACTTTGAAAGTGACAAGCTGGCATATCTAGCCAAGGAAATCTTCAAACTAAATGTTGAATATGCAGTCTGGCTTTTCTTTGTAGCTTATAGTAAAATGTGAGAGTAAAGGGATTAGCCAAGAGCTGAACTTCTGAGTGCAAAGAAACCAGAAGCTGATGGTCTTGAAAATTCTGGGCTTCCAGCTTAGTGCCTCATGTTGGGATTGAACCAAAAATGGAATCAGTCAACCATTTTAGAATGAGCCAGGCTTGGAGATGAGGTTATCCAGAAAGGATTTGTGGAAGGTCTTATGGTCTGATGATTGGGATCCCTGTAATGTGCATGCTAAACTGGCAAGTTTTTTGCAATATCTGTAGAAATGAAACCACTACTAGTCTGGGCTAAAATGGAATGTTGTGTGACAGATTGAAGAAAAACTTACTTCAAAGGAAGAAACATAGTGTTCTAGTTTGCTAGCTGCCAGAATGCAATGTACCAGAAACAGAATGACTTTTAAAAAGGGGAATTTAATAAGTTTCTAGTTTACAGATCTAAGGCCAAGAAAATGTCCCAATTAAAACAAGTCTATAGAAATATCCAATCAAAGGCATCCAGGGAAAACTATCTTGGTTCAAGAAGGCCGATGAAGTTCAGATTTTCTCTCTCATCTGGAAAGGCACATGGTGAACATAGTCAGGGTTCCTCTCTCTCATCTGGAAGGGCACGTGGTGAGCACAGCATCATCTGCTAGCTTTCTTTCCTGGCTTCCTGTTTCATGAAGCTCCCCAGGAGGTATTTTCTTTCTTCATCTCCAAAGGTCGCTGGATAGTGATCTCCCTGCTTCTCATGACTATGTCATTCTTCTCTGGCTTTCTCTGAATCTCTTTCATTCTCCAAAATGTTTCCGCTTTTATAGGATTCCAGAAACTTATCAAGATCCACCCAAATGGGTGGAGACATGTTATCACTTAATCCAGTTTAACAACCACTCTTGATTAAATCACATATCCAGGGAGATGATCTAATTACCATTCCAAATTTATAATACTGAATAGGGATTAGAAGAAATGGCTGCCTTTACATGGTATTAGGATTAAAACATGGCTTTTCTAGCTGATACACATCCTTTCAAACCAGAACACATAGACACTAAGGTCTGGTGCAAAGAAACCTCAGGGCAGGGGAGTGGACTGACAGATGCATGTAGAGATGGTGAGTTTGCCATGGAGTGTGCAGAGAATGGGCCTTTGTCCCCTTGTGCCAGATGAGTTCTACCTTCTCAGGGCTCTCAGACATCTGGGGAATTGAGGAGAGCCCAACCACCCTGCTCCCACTGTTCTAAAGGGGTTTAGAGTGTGTCCTGGTGATGGCAGATATTCCAGGTGCTGCCATAATTCTTGAAGAGGGTGGAGTTCAGAAAAGGGTGGCCTTCTCAAAGATTGGAGACAGCAGAGATGCTGCATATGCCTTTAGAGAGGTTCAGACTGCTGCTATCTCAAACCCCAAGGATAAAACATCTTTCTGTAGATGACTCTCGGGCTTTGAAATCTAATAGAGTTTGCTCTGCAGATTTTGGAACTGTTTGGTAACTTGATGCCAGCTTACCCTCCAATTTCTCCCTATAGAAATTGGAATGCTTTTTCTATGACTGTTCCTCCTTTGTATATTGGAAGCAGATAGCTTGCCCTGAGTTTCGCAGGTCCAGGGCCATAGGAGAAATTTACCTTAAGGCAAACTATGCCTATTACTGATTTGATAGGAGTTTGACCTTACTAATCATTAATGAAATTATTTAGGCATTTTTTTGTTATTGTGATGGTATGCCAGTTTGAAAGGATTATGTGCTTATGTAGGCCATTTTGTAGAGACCTACATTTTGTTTCTTTTAATCCCTATTTGGTGAGTAGATTGGAAACTTCATTAGGTTATCTCCACAGAGTTGTGACATACAAAATTTTGGGTATTAAAATCTGATTAGAGGGTGTGACTCCAACCATTCCAGGTGGTCTTGATTAGTTTACTGGAATCCTTTAAAAGATGAAACATTTTGGAAAGAGCCATGAGGGAGCCCACACAGTCAGAGACCTGTGGAAATGAAAAAGGAAAACACCCCTGGAGAGTTTATGACAGAAGCCTGGAGAGAAAGCTGGCAAATGTCACCATGTGTGCCATGTGCCTTTCCAATTGAGAGAGAAACCCTGAATGTCATCAGCCTTCTTGAACCAATAAATCTTTCCCTGATGCCTTAGATTGGATTTTTTATAGCCTTGCTTTAATTTGAATATTTTCATGGCCTTAGAACTGCAAACTTGCAACTTAATAAATTTGCCTTTTTAAAAACTGTTCAGCTGAAATCTCCATCAACAGAAGAGTGGCTAAACAAACTGTGGTATATACATACGATGGAATACTATGCAGCTTTAAGACAGGATAAACTTATGAAGCATGTAATAACATGGATGGACCTAGAGAAAATTATGCTGAGTGAGTCTAGCCAAAAACTAAAGGACAAATACTGTATGGTACCACTGATGTGAACAGACATTCGAGAATAAATTTGGAATATGTCCTTGATAACAGAGTCCAGCAGGAGGTAGAAACAGGGTAAGATAATGGCCAATTGGAGTTGAAGGGATACAGACGGTGTAACAGGACTAGATACAAAAACTCAAAAATGGACAGCACAATAATACCTAATTGTAAAGAAATCATGTTAAAACACTGAATGAAGCTGCATCTGAGCTATAGGTTTTTGTTTTGTTTTGTTTTGTTTTGATTTTACTATTGTTACTTTCATTTTTTTCTCTATATTAACATTCTATATCTTTTTCGGTTATGTTGCTAGTTCTTCTAAACCAATGCATATGTACTAAGAAATGATGATCATGCATCTATGTGATGATGTTAAGAATTAATGATTGCATATGTAGAATGGTATGATCTCTAAATGTTGGGTTAATTTCTTTTTTTCCGTTAATTAAAAAAAAAAAAGAGAAGGGGTAATTGGAGCTGAAGGGATACAGACTGTACAATGGGACTGGATATAAAAACTCAGAAATGGACAGCACAATACTACCCAATTGTAATGCAATTATGTTAAAACACTGAATGAAGCTGCATGTGAGGTATAGGTTTTTTGTTTTTGTTTGTTTTTTTTTTCTTTTTCTTTCTATTATTGTTTTAATTCTTATTCTGTTGTCTTTTTATTTCATTTTCTAAATCGATGCAAATGTACTAAGAAATGATGAATATGCAACTATGTGATGTTATTAAGAATTACTGATTGTACATGTAGAATGGAATGATTTCTAATTGTTTTGTTAATTCTTTTTTTAATTAATAAAAAAATGCAAAAAAAAAAAAACTGTTCAGTTTCTATTATATCACATTCCAGCACCTAGCAAACTAGAACAGATTTTGGTATCAGAGAAGTGGGATGTTGTGGTGGTTTGCAAATACCAAACATGGTAGAATGGCTTTTTCAGTGGATAAGGGGAAGAATTTGGAAGTGTTGTGAAGAGTTTGATAGAGAAGGCCTAGAATGTTTTTTAAAAACTGTGGGTAGAAATGTGAAATCAAAAGATACTTCTTATAGGGTGTGGTAGTTAGATTTAGTTGTCAACTTGGCCAGGTGAAGGCACCTACTTTGTTGCTGTGGATATGAGCCAATGGTATGTGAACCTCCTCTGTTGCTGATTGCATCTGCAGTCACCTAGGAGGGATGCCTGCTGCAATGAATGATGTTTGAGTTAATTGGCTGGTGCTTAAATGAGAGAGCTCAATGTAGCACAGCCCAAGCAGCTCAGCATACCTCATCTCAGCACTTTCAGCTCAGCCCAGACCTTTGGAGATGCAGAAAGAAATTACCCTGGGGAAAGTTGTTGGAACCCAGAGGCCTGGAGAGAAGGCCAGCAGAGACCATCCTGAGCCTTCCCACATAAGAAAGAACCTCAGTTGAAATTTATCTGGCTTTCCTCTGAAGAACTAACAAAATAAATCCCCTTTTATTAAAAGTCAACCTGTCTCTGGTGTGTTGCATTCTGGCAGCTAGCAAATGAGAACCGCTTTGGTACTGGAGAGTGGGGTGCTGCTGCAGTTTGCAAATACCAGATATGTTGACCAGATATGTTGGAACAGTTTTTTGGATGGCTAAGGGGAAGATTTTGGAGGAACTGTGAAGTGAATGATGGAGAAATCCTGGAGTGCTTGAAGAGACTGTTGATCTAAACGGAACCACTGCCAATCTGGACAAAGGGGAACACAAAAAGAAAAAATTGGAGTTTGCAGAGTAAGAACCATGGAAGCTCAGGCCCAAAGCCAGGAAACTTCAGCCAGGAGAGTGGGCCCACCGATATACATGGAGAGGGTGAGTTTACCTTGAAGGGCAGGTATGAATCTCCCACCTTGTTGCAGTAGAAGACTCATACAGCCTCAGGCATTGGAGAAGGTACAGCACACTCCTTGGGGGACTGGCTGTCACCACATGGAGGAGTTGAGCATGTGCCCCAGAAATGGTAGAGAGCCCAGGTGTGGCCCCAATGCCTGGAGAGAGTGGAGCTAAGGAAAGGTGGTCTCCTCAATGTTCCCCGAGGTTGATTTGGAAAGAGGTGGGCCACTGCATAGGCCCTTGGAAAGGATGGAACTGCCATTTTCTTAAGCCAAAGGATAAATGACTTTCAGACTTTGAAATCCAATGGTCTTTGCCCTGCAGGTTTCCAGAACTCTTTAGGTCTTGTGACTTCTGTGTTCCTTCCAATTTTTCCCTAAGGAAATGAAAACCTGTATCTTGTGAATATCCTCATTTGTATATTGGCACCAGACAACTTGTTTTGAAATTCACAGGTCCACAGCCAGAAGAGAATTTTTTATACCTTAATATTGTTTAAGGTCATGTGTGTAGTTGCCAAGTTGACAAGTGGTGGACATGTGGTAGTTAGATTCAGTTGTCAGCTTGGCCAGGGGAATGTACCTAGTGCTGTGGCTGTGGACATGAGCCAATGGTATGTGAACCTCATCTGTTGCTGATTACATCTGCAGTCGGCAAGGAGGTGTGCCTGCTGCAATGAATGATGTTTGAGTTAATTGGTTGGTGCTTAAATGAGAGAGCACAACATAGCACAGCCCAAGCAGCTCAGCATAGCCCCTCTCAACACTTGCAGCTGAGCTCAGGCCTTTGGAGATGCAGAAAGAAATCACCCTGGGGAAATTTGTTGGGACCCAGAGGCCTGGAGAGAAGGCCAGCAGAGACCATCCTGATCCTTCCCACATAAGAAGGTCTGCTACCTTTCTCTCCAGGCCTCTTGCTTCATGAAACTTCCTGGAAGCATTTTCCTTCTTCATCTCCAAGGGTGGTGGACTGTGTAGTTCTCGCATCCTTCAGTCATGGTTTTACAGCCCTCTACTCATTCTCAAAAGGAACTCTCTCCAAACTGTCTCCTCTCTACAGGATTCCAGTAAACTAATCAAGACTCACATAGAATGGGTGGAAACATGTCTCCATCTGATTAAATTTAATACCCACAATTGATTGAGTCACATCCATGGAGATAACCTAATCAAGTTTCCAACCTATAGTGCTGAATAAGGATTAGAAGAAACTGTTGCTCTCACAAGATTGAGTAGGATTAAAACATGGTTTTTCTATGGTATGTAGTCCTTTCAAACTGGCACACAAGGCTACCACATAGAAAGCCAACAAGAGTGTTGTGGGATCTGTATAATCAGAACTACTGTCAGTCTGGACTGAGAGGGACAGAAGATGGACACATTGGAGGAAGAATAACTTCAGAGGCAGAACTATGGGAGGTAAAGTCTAAGGTCAAGAAAAATCTGGCCAGGAGAAAAACCCATCCAAGTTCTTGGAGATGGCAAGTTTGTCCCAAAGGCAGAGGGTGGGCCTTCCACCTCATTCCAGTGAAAGAGTTGTGCTGCCTCAGGCCTTGGGGAGTATGGACCACATTCCTTGGGGATTGGGGAAAGCCAGGCTGCCAGCACATAGAGGGGTTGAGTATGTGTCCTGGAGATGGCAGAGAGCCTGGATAGAGCCCCAAACGGTGGAACCAAGAAAAAGGTAATCTCCCCAGTGTCCACCAAGGTTGTATTCAGAGAGAGGCAGGCCACTGTATAGGCCCATGAAATGGTGGGACTGCTGTTGTCTAAAGCCCTGATAATAAATGACTCTCAGACTTTGAAATCTAATGGACTTTGCCTTGCAGGTTTTCAAAACTGCTTGGGCCCTGTGACCCCTGTTTTTCTTGCAATTTCTCCCTATAAAAATGGGTATATATACATATATATATATATATATACTATGACTGTTCCTCCTTTCTATGAGGGCCGCAAATAACTTGTTCTGAGTTTTTACAGGTCCAGTGCTAGAGGAGACTTCTGCCTCAAGACAGACTGTGCCTGTAATAGACATTGATGAGATTTTGTACTGATTTTAACATTGTATTGTATTTGTATTGTTACTTAAATGGTTTAAGGCTTTCATGGTATTATGATGGAGTGAATGTATTTTGTATATGTGAAAAAGATGTCTTATTTAAGGTTCAGAGGGTGGAATGCACCAGTTTGAAAGGATTATGTACCCTAGAAAAGCCATGTTTTAATCCTGATCCATCTTGTGGAGGCAGCCATGTATTTTAATCGCTATTCAGCATAGTAGGTAGGAAACTTGATTAGATTATACCCACAGAGATGTGGGTCAATTTGATTGGGGAAATTTGACTCCACCCATTCCAGGTGAGTCTGGATTGGTTTACTGGAATCCTTTAAAAGATGAAAAATTTTGGAAAGAGCCATGAGAGAACCCACACAGCCAGAGACCCTTGAGATGAATAAAGAAAACACCCCTTGGAATCCTCATGAAACAAGAAGCCTGGAGAAAAAGCTACCAGACATCACCATGTTTTCCATGTGCCTCTCCAGCTGAAAGAGAACCTTGAACTTCATTAGCCTTCTTGAACCAAGGTATCTTTCCTTGATGCCTTAGATTGGATAGTTTTACACCCTTGCTTTAATTTGGACATTTTCATGGCCTTAGAACTTTAAACTAGCAACTTCATAAATTCTCCTTTTTAAAAAGCATTCAGTTTCTGGTATATTGCATCCTGGCACCTCACAAACTAGAACAGATGGAATGAATGCATTTTGCTTATGGAAAGAGCATATCTTTTTGTCATCCAGTTAGTTGAGTATTCTAGCTTGAATCTTTATTTACCCCCAGAAATGCCAAATTATTTTAATCCAATCTTGTGGGAGCAGACCTGTTGTTGGATCTAACATTTTGTTAGGTTATTTCCATGTAGATGTAACACAATCTATTCAAGGAGGTACTTAATATCATCAATGGAGTCATCTATGAGAGGATGAAACAGATGAAACTGAAGGATCTCAGAAATGCTTAGAGAAAAAATACCAAGATATATTTGACAGAGAGCTGATTTGAGACCAGACACTGGAAGAGAAGGGCCATCAGACATTACCATGTGCCTTCTCATGTGACAGAAGAACCTGAGATGTTAGTGCATTTCCTGAGAGAAGGTATCTTATAGATTTCTTAATTTGGATATTTCTATAGCCTTAGAACTGTAAATCTGTAACCACATACATTTGCAATGGGAAATCCAATTCATTTCTGCTATATTGCATTCCAGTGGCTTTAGCAAACCTAAACACCCTCAAATAGGATTATAAGAGGATTATAAACAACCCTATCCCCCAAAATTAGGTTACTAGGTGAAATGGAAAAGTTATTAGATACATGCCAACTGTGTAGATTTTCTCAATAATAAAGATGATCTAAACAGAAAAAAAAAGAAAAACCCAAAACTAAAGGGTTCAAATCAGCAATAAAAAAACTTCTCAACAAAGAAAATCAGAAGATCAAATGGGTTCACACTTAACTTATTCCAAACTTTCAAAACATCTATCTCACTCAATTTGCCCCAAAGAGTGGAATAAGAGGAAAAATTTCCTAATTCATTCTATGAGATTAGCATCCCACCAAATATCAAAGCCAAAAAAGATATCATACTATAATTATGGACAAGTATCCATTATGAGTATAGAAAGAAAAACACTCAACAAAATACTAGGAACATAATACACCAGCACTTTTATTGAATCATACAATATGATTAAGTGGGAATTATTCCTGGTGGACAATGATGGTTCAACACAGGAAACTGTTTAATATAATACACAACATTAATACAAAAAGTAAAAAAAAGAAAATATCATCTTAATTGATGCAGAGAAAGTCATTTGGCAAAATGAAACCCTTATAGATATAAAGAAAATGCAGTAAAGTAGGAATAGTACAAAATTAAATCTATACAATAAACATTGTAATTGAAAATTCCACACCATATTATTTGATGAAAATCTGAAAAATTTTCCCTGATCAAGAATGAGAGAAGGATGTCCTCTGTCACCAACATTATTCAACATTGTAGGATAAGTACTAGTCAAAAATATTAGGAAAATGGAAGAAACAAGTCATCCAAATTGAATAGGAAGAAGGAATACTTTCCCAATATGCATTTTGCATGACCTATAAATAGAAAGGTCTGGAAAATCCACAACAAAATGAAGAGCTAATAAACTAATTCAGCAAAGTTGCAGAGTAAAGAATCAATAAGAAAAATAACTGCTGTTTCTATTCAGGAGGAATGAATAATCTTAAGAAACAATCAATAAAAAATCCATTTACAATAAGGAGTGGAAAAATCAAGTATCTAGAATTTAGATAAACTAAATTTAGTTTTTGTAGAAAACTACAAAGCTTTGATAAATGTACTCAAAGAAGACCTAAATAAGTGGAAGGACAGTTCTTAATTTATCATTTGGAAGAATAAATATAAGATATCAATTCTGCCCAAAGTAATTTACAGTTTCAATGCATTCCCAATCAAGAGCCATCATTTCAGAAATGGAAAAGCCTATTAACAGATTTGTATGGAAATTTAAAAGCTCAAATTAAAAAAAAACTTGAAAAAGAAGAAGGATGTTGTCACACTGTCATGTTCCAATTTTAACTTATTATAAATCCACACTAACCATAACATTATGATACTTTTACCATGGCAAATGTGTAGACCAATGGAATTTAATTCAAAATAAAAAGTAAATCTTCATGACTATGTTGGCCACCTGATTTTTATAAAGGGTGCCAAGCAAACACAATGGGGAAAGAATAGTTTCTTCAATGAATGGCATTTGTAAAAGAGGATAACTATGCAAAAGAATGAATATGAACCCCTACTTCTCATGATATTCAAAATTGAACTCAAATTGAATCAAATACCAAAATACAACAACCACAACTATACTGTCTGTTGGGGGATGAATTATTTATCCCCACTCCCCACCCCAAAATTATGTTCTTAAACTTAATTCAGTCCTGTAGGTGTGAAGCCATTTTAATTATAAAAAAACATTATATTTTTATTAAAGTGTAGACAACTGTATCAGTTTGAACATAGGGAAACTCACAGAAAAAGCTGAAATTCAATAGAACCTGAAGAAGAAAGGAGAATCACAACACCATGTGTATTTCCAAGTGACAGATAAACCAAGGATCAATGATTACTGGCAGCCAGACGCAGAATGCCATGGTCTTTAGGGGAGTAGAATTTCTTTCTCACACCTCAATTTTGGACTTCTCAAAGCCTCAAAACTGTTAGCCAATAAATTCCCATTTTTAACCCAATTTATTTTTTGGTATTTGCTGTACCAAGCAGGAAATTAAGTCAAAATCTTAGAAATATACAAAAAGAAACATCTTCATGATCCTGTGTTAGGTAATTGTTCTTTAATATTTACACCAAAAGCACAGAAACAAAAGAGAAGAATGTAGACAAGATTTCATCAAAGTGTAAAACTTTTGTTCAGCAAAGTTCCTTATTGTGAAGGAAAAAACTGCTGCAAAATGGAAAAAATATTTTGAAATCATGTATCAATTAATAATTTATTGGGGGGGCCAAGATGGCGGCTTAGTAAGGTACGTGCATCTCAGTTCCTCCTCCTCCAAAGCAACTACTAGGTGAACTGAAACAGTGCAGAACAGCTTCCGGGGCTACGGCAGGGAATGGACACACAGCATACCCCAGTCTGGACTGGCTAGTCTGACTGCGAGACTTGGCTGCAGTGAGATCCCCGAGTGGCGCACGATTTCCCAAGCAGCGGCAGCTGCGGCGGCTTGAGCTACTCCCTCCCTCCTTCCCGGGCTGGCTGAGAGTCTCGGACAGGCAAGTTTCCCAAGCTGAGGCGGCCGGCATCCCTCTTTTGCGGGCGGCTTTGAGTCTCGGCTTCGAATCCATGGCTATGAGTCTCGGATCAGAGGGCTATCCAAGCGGCGGTGGGCCCCCCCCTGCGGACGGCTTCCTGGTCCGGTGGGGAATTCCCTAGGCCGCGGCGGCCGGGGACTGACACCCCTCCCCCACGGGAAACTTCCTGGCCCGGTGGCAAATTCCCCGGGCCCGCTGTGGCCGGCGACCAGCCACAGGGTCCCCTCAAGCCATGGCAGCTGACGCCCCCACCACACGCGGCCCCTGAACCAACGGAGAGAATTGGATCAGAAATCCCCAGGCTGCGGAGATCGGTGACCAGGGAGATCCATTCCAAACACGTGAGACAAACGTGTGCCACGAGCGCCACCTACTGGGTAGGATAAGAAAAACAGAACCCAGAGATTTCACAGAAAAATCTTACAACCTTGTTGGGTCCGACACCCAGGGAAATCTGACTAAATGCCCAGACGTCAGCAGCAGAAGATAACAGTCCACGCTCGGAAGATTGAGAATATGGCCCAGTCAAAGGAACAAACCAATAGTTCAAATGAGATACAAGAGCTGAGACAACTAATGCTGAATATACGAACAGAAATGGAAAACCTCTTCAAAAATGAAATCGATAAATTGAGGGAGGACATGAAGAGGACATGGGCTGAACATAAAGAAGAAATAGAAAAACTGAAAAAACAAATCACAGAACTTATGGAAGTGAAGGATAAAGTAGAAAAGATGGAAAAAACAATGGATACCTACAATTATAGATTTAAAGAGAGAGAAGATAGAATTAGTGAGTTGGAGGATGGAACATCTGAATTCCAAAAAGAAACAGAAACTATAGGGAAAAGAAAGGAAAAATATGAACAGGGTATCAGGGAACTGAAGGACAATATGAACCGCACAAATATACGTGTTGTGGGTGTCCCAGAAGGAGAAGAGAACGGAAAAGGAGGAGAAAAACTAATGGAAGAAATTATCACTGAAAATTTCCCAACTCTTATGAAAGACCTAAAATTACAGATCCAAGAAGTGCAGCACACCCCAAAGAGATTAGACCCAAATAGGCATTCTCCAAGACACTTACTAGTTAGAATGTCAGAGGTCAAAGAGAAAGAGAGGATCTTGAAAGCAGCAAGAGAAAAACAAGCCATCACATACAAGGGAAACCCAATAAGACTATGTGTAGATTTCTCAGCAGAAACCATGGAAGCTATAAGACAGTGGGATGATATATTTAAATTACTAAAAGAGAAAAACTGCCAACCAAGACTCCTATATCCAGCAAAATTATCCTTCAGAAATGAGGGAGAAATTAAAACATTCTCAGACAAAAAGTCACTGAGAGAATTTGTGAGCAAGAGACCAGCTCTGCAAGAAATACTAAAAGGAGCACTAGAGTCAGATACAAAAAGACAGAAGAGAGAGATATGGAGAAGAGTGTAGAAAGAAGGAAAATCAGATATGATATATATAATACAAAAGGCAAAATGGTAGGGGAAAGTCTTACCCAAACAGTAATAACACTAAATGTTAATGGACTGAATTCCCCAATCAAAAGACATAGACTGGCAGAATGGATTAAAAAACAGGATCCTTCTATATGCTGTCTACAGGAAACACATCTTAGACCCAAAGATAAACATAGGTTGAAAGTGAAAGGTTGGGAAAAGATATTTCATGCAAATAACAACCAGAAAAGAGCAGGAGTGGCTATACTAATATCCAACAAATTAGACTTCAAATGTAAAACAGTTAAAAGAGACAAAGAAGGACACTATATACTAATAAAAGGAACAATTAAACAAGAAGACATAACAATCATAAATATTTACGCACCGAACCAGAATGCCCCAAAATACGTGAGGAATACACTGCAAACACTGAAAAGGGAAATAGACACATATACCGTAATAGTTGGAGACTTCAATTCACCACTCTCATCAATGGACAGAACATCTAGACAGAGGATCAATAAAGAAATAGAGAATCTGAATATTACTATAAATGAGCTAGACTTAACAGACATTTATAGGACATTACATCCCACAACAGCAGGATACACCTTTTTCTCAAGTGCTCATGGATCATTCTCAAAGATAGACCATATGCTGGGTCACAAAGCAAGTCTTAACAAATTTAAAAAGATTGAAATCATACACAACACTTTCTCAGATCATAAAGGAATGAAGTTGGAAATCAATAATAGGCGGAATGCCAGAAAATTCACAAATACGTGGAGGCTCAACAACACACTCTTAAACAACGAGTGGGTCAAAGAAGAAATTGCTAGAGAAATGAGTAAATACCTCGAGGTGAATGAAAATGAAAACACAACATATCAAAACTTATGGGACGCAGCAAAGGCAGTGCTAAGAGGGAAATTTATTGCCCTAAATGCCTATATCAGAAAAGAAGAAAAGGCAAAAATGCAGGAATTAACGGTCCACTTGGAAGAACTGGAGAAAGAACAGCAAACTAATCCCAAAGCAAGCAAAAGGAAAGAAATAACAAAGATCAGAGCAGAAATAAATGAAATTGAAACATGAAAACAATAGAGAAAATCAATAAGATCAGAAGTTGGTTCTATGAGAAAATCAATAAGATTGATGGGCCCTTAGCAAGATTGACAAAAAGAAGAAGAGAGAGGATGCAAATAAATAAGATCAGAAATGGAAGAGGAGACATAACTACTGACCTCACAGAAATAAAGGAGGTAATAACAGGATACTATGAACAACTTTACGCTAATAAATACAACAATTTAGATGAAATGGATAGGTTCCTGGAAAGATATGAACAAACAACTTTGACTCAAGAAGAAATAGATGACCTCAACAAACCAATCACAAGTAAAGAAATTGAATTAGTCATTCAAAAGCTTCCTAAAAAGAAAAGTCCAGGACCAGACGGCTTCACATCTGAATTCTATCAAACATTCCAGAAAGAATTAGTACCAACTCTCCTCAAACGCTTCAAAAAAATTGAAGTGGAGGGAAAACTATCTAATTCATTCTATGAAACCAACATCACCCTCATACCAAAAACAGGCAAAGATATTACAAAAAAAGAAAACTACAGACCAATCTCTCTAATGAATATAGATGCAAAAATCCTCAATAAAATTCTAGCAAATCGTATCCAACAACACATTAAAAAAATTATACATCATGACCAAGTAGGATTCATCCCAGGTATGCAAGAATGGTTCAACATAAGAAAAGCAATTAATGTAATACACCATATCAGCAAATCAAAGCAGAAAAATCACAAGATCATCTCAATGGATGCAGAGA
The DNA here is from genome assembly GCF_023851605.1 of Tamandua tetradactyla. Taxonomy (NCBI): domain Eukaryota; kingdom Metazoa; phylum Chordata; class Mammalia; order Pilosa; family Myrmecophagidae; genus Tamandua; species Tamandua tetradactyla. The sequence goes on from NW_027518268.1 coordinate 122,087, forward strand.
AGGCATTTGACAAGATTCAACATCCTTTCCTGTAGAAAACACTTCAAAAGATAGGAACACAAGGGAACTTCCTTAAAATGATAGAGGGAATGTATGAAAAACCCACAGCTAATTTCATCCTCAATGGGGAAAAATTGAAAACTTTCCCCCTAAGATCAGGAACAAGACAAGGATGTCCACTATCACCACTATTATTCAACATTGTGTTGGAGGTTCTAGCCAGAGCAGTTAGACAAGAAAAAGAAATACAAGGCATCAAAATTGGAAAGGAAGAAGTAAAACTATCACTGTTTGCAGACGATATAATACTATACGTCGAAAAGACGGAAAAATCCACAACAAAACTACTAGAGCTAATAAATGAGTACAGCAAAGTAGCAGGTTACAAGATCAACATTCAAAAATCTGTAGCATTTCTATACACTAGTAATGAACAAGCTGAGGGGGAAATCAAGAAATGAATCCCATTTACAATTGCAACTAAAAGAATAAAATACCTAGGAATAAATTTAACTAAAGAGACAAAAAACCTATATAAAGAAAACTACAAAAAACTGCTAAAAGAAATCACAGAAGACCTAAATAGATGGAAGGGCATACCGTGTTCATGGATTGGAAGACTAAATATAGTTAAGATGTCAATCCTACCTAAATTGATTTACAGATTCAATGCAATACCAAGCAAAATCCCAACAACTTATTTTTCAGAAATAGAAAAACCAATAAGCAAATTTATCTGGAAGGGCAGGGTGCCCCAAATTGCTAAAAAAAATCTTAAGGAAAAAAAAACGAAGCTGGAGGTCTCATGCTGCCGGACTTTAAGGCATATTATGAAGCCACAGTGGTCAAAACAGCATGGATTAGCATAAAGATAGATATATCGACCAATGGAATCGAATAGAGTGCTCAGATATAGACCCTCTCATCTATGGACATTTGATCTTTGATAAGGCAGTCAAGCCAACTCACCTGGGACAGAGCAGTCTCTTCAATAAATGGTGCCTAGAGAACTGGATATCCATATGCAAAAGAATGAAAGAAGACCGATATCTCACACCCTATACAAAAGTTAACTCAAAATGGATCAAAGATCTAAACATTAGGTCTAAGACCATAAAACAGAGGAAAATTTTGGGAGATATCTTATGAAACTTACAATTGGAGGCGGTTTTATGGACCTTAAACCTAAAGCAAGAGCACTGAAGAAGGAAATAAATAAATGGGAGCTCCTCAAAATTAAACACTTTTGTGCATCAAAGAACTTCATCAAGAAAGTAGAAAGACAGCTTACACAATGGGAATCAATATTTGGAAACGACATATCAGATAAAGGTCTAGTATCCAGAATTTATAATGAGATTGTTCAAATCAACAACAAAAAGACAGCCAACCCAATTACAAAATGGGAAAAAGACTTGAATAGACACCTCTCAGAGGAGGAAATGCAAATGGCCAAAAGGCACATGAAGAGATGCTCAATGTCCCTGGCCATTAGAGAAATGCAAATCAAAACCACAATGAGATATCATCTCACACCCACCAGAATGGCCATTATCAACAAAACAGAAAATGACAAGTGCTGGAGAGGATGCGGTGAAAGAGGCACACTTATCCGCTGTTGGTGGGAATGTCAAATGGTGCAACCACTGTGGAAGGCAGTTTGGCGGTTCCTCAAAAAGCTGAATATAGAATTGCCATATGACCCAGCAATACCATTGCTGGGAATCTACTCAAAGGAATTAAGGGCAAAAACTCAAACGGACATTTGCACACCAATGTTTATAGCAGCGTTATTTACAATTGCAAAGAGATGGAAACAGCCAAAATGTCCATCAACAGACGAGTGGCTAAAGAAACTGTGGTATATACATACGATGGAATATTATGCAGCTTTAAGACAGGATAAACTTATGAAGCATGTAATAACATGAATGGACCTAGAGAGCATTATGCTGAGTGAGTCTAGCCAAAAACTGAAGGACAAATACTGTACGGTCCCACTGATGTGAACCAACATTCGAAAATAAACTTGGAATATGTCATTGGTAACAGAGTCCAGCAGGAGTTAGAAACAGGGTAAGATAATGGGTAATTGGAGCTGAAGGGATATAGACTGTGCAACAGGACTAGATACAAAAACTAAAAAATGGACAGCACAATAATACCTAATTGTAAAGTAATCATGTTAAAACACTGAATGAAGCTGCATCTGAGCTATAGGTTTTTGTTTTTTTGTGTTTTTTTTTTTTGTCTGTCTGGTTGTTTGTCTTTTTTTTTTACTATTATTATTACTTTTATTTTTTTCTCTATATTAACGTTCTATATCTCTTTCTGCTGTGTTGCTAGTTCTTCTAAACCAATGCAAATATACTAAGAAATGATGATCATGCATCTATGTGATGATGTTAAGAATTACTGAGTGCATATCTAAAATGGTATGATTTCTAAATGTTGGGTTAATTTCTTTTTTCCATTAATTAATAAAAAAAGAATGTTTGAATTTGTATGTTTTCTTGTCAAAAAAAATATTAAAAAAACATCCATTGTCCATCCTACACAATCTCTATTGGATTGTGACCTCATTACTTAAAAGAAACTTCCAACTTACAAGGGGCTCTCTGACAGCTTCATCCATTATTATTTCACACAAGGTTCAACTTCCAGGCACTGGGGACTTCACACAATAATAGATTTTGGAAACCAAGTATTGTGGAAAAGTTTTTTTAAAAAATCTAAAATGGAGACTAACATATAAATTACATAATTTCACAAATTCTCAGATATTTTCCTTCTGCTAACGGGGAAAACCATTATAACACAGCAACCTGGGAAGATTTCTCTAAAGAAAATAATATCTCAATTCAAGTCAATTGGGAAAGTTTTATAAAAATTGATATAGTGTCTATACACTTAGGTTGGACTGTGTGATGTGTGAATAAAAAAAATTGCTTCTACAAAAGTCTGAATGAAACACATTTAAATACTTTGCATGTTTGCAAGCTGCAAGAGTAGGTTTAAGCCTACCCTTCATTTCAGAACTGCATCTTAAATATGTTCTAAATACGGGATGAATCAGTTAGAGGGAGAGTTTTGAGGCCATTAACAATGAACGTATAACTTCATGACAGAATTTAACTCAAAAGAAGTTAAATGGGAAAATGAACAAGTCATAACAGAGCTTTGTTTTAAGGATGAGAGATAAGGAACGGATAAGGAGCAACTCACAGTAATTCTAAACAGGAAATGCTTATGCTTAGATCTTTTAGAGTTTTGTTTGGTTCTGCTGAACAGTTGGCACATGTTTTAAAATATATATCATCTAAAACATCTTAATAAATTACTTCTCTTTCAGCTTACTGAACTGAAAACATTCACAAAACAATTACAAAAATAACTTGCTGGTTTACTCAGAGGGGAAAAGAGGCAACTTGTAAGAACAATTCTGATGCTGATGAGGAAAGTGATAATTAACATACGTTAAGATTAAAGTACAGATATAATAGGTAAGTGAAATATGAGTGACCAAAAAGACTGTTAAAATCCTTTCTGATTACCAATTGTCACCCACTATAATTAAACACTACTACACTTCCCAACGCCTGAAAGAAAACACAAAACAAAGGTCATCACCACCACCACCACACAGAATATTGCCAAAGACAGTTTCCACTAAAGTTACAATGGATTTGGCCACCAGTGATACTGGACCATCAGGCACTTAAGCAAGCAGTACTAAAAGGGAAACGAGCTTTAGGTTATCAAGTCACATCGATTACACTACAATGCATTGAAACTCCATTGTATAATGTGGAAGTGGCCGAAAAGGAAACCTACTAACTCAGAGCAGGACTGGTACTAAAAAGAGGCTTAAATGGCACAAGTGGGAGAAAATGACCATAAAGTCAGGGAAGCCTTTGCATGCATCTGGGTTTCAAGAGTTCTTTAATACTTGCAACTAAGAATCCACAACCCAGAAAAGAAGGCAGTGGCAAAACTCTGCACTGTCATCTAGGATGACGGGATTCAGGTTCAAATCAAACCCACAAGGTGACAAGTTGTCAACAGAGAACACACCTCAGCACAAACCATCCAGTGAGGTGGCAAACATAACCATCACTGATCTCAAACCAAAGCCCACCTTGCTCTTCTGCCCCACACCCCTGGATTTCCAAGGCACGAGGGTCCCATATTTGGCCCGTGAGCTTACAAAAGGGGTGGGTGCTTGGGATGCCAGCCACGTAGACAGAGTTTGTGCAGTAAGAGTCTCATGGCCACCACCCAGCCAGGGCCACAGCACAGTCGGCCTTCGTGATTCCAGGTTCCGTGTCTGCAAGTTCACCCACTCGGTAAATGTACTTGTAACCTCGAAATCAGCATCCACGACATGGAGGGCAGCAGGACACCTGAGTCACCCGCACACGTGTTCCCAGCTGGCCAAGCCCTCTGGATTCAGCTCTCATTCTGCAAACCAGTGTCTTCTCCTGGTGTCTGCAGAGCTGTGCGGCCCCATTTTTTCACTGCTTCTTGGAGACTTCACTGTTCATGGTGGCCTGTGCAGTGGCCCCATGCAGTGCCAAGAAGCTGTCTAGTCTTCCCACATGCAGGAAGCTGTGCCTTACAAAGAAAACACATGTGCCAGATGTTTTGTTCAGGCATGAGTTATAGCACTGTGGGCTGTGAGTTCTGTGTTAGTGACCAAACAATATATACTAAATGAGGTGTCTTTAGACAGAAAGTAAGATTGTGTATGTATCAGTTGACAGCAAGGTCGTGGCCAGAGGCTTGCCAGGAGGTGACCCTGGGTTTCCCTCGTGGGCAGTCTGAGCCGGACGGTCATGGCGACTTTGTGTCTGGACTCACACGGGGGCCTGCAGCCCTTCGAATCCTGGAGGATTTGCTGTTTCATTTTGTTTGCTGTCCTTTGGATCCCTTTGTGGCACAGAGATTTGAGGTCCAACGGCCACAGCTCTGGTGAGAATGCAGTGCAGCTGCTGAAGCACAAATGGCCCCGGAGGTTCCATCCCCCACCCCACCCATGTGTGTCCCACAGACCTCCCCATGAGAATCCAGGTTTCAGCTTGACTCACGGCAGCTCTGCCAGAAAGGAAAGTAGCAGTACCCGTGGCAGCAGCAAAGGGCTTCCATGAAGATGGGGGACATGCTCCATCTCAGGGCTCGTTTCTGAACATCTGTGTTTTTGGCACATGTCTGATTGCAGGTAGGGCCACCTCTGCCTCAGTGTTCTGATTAGGCTGTAGCAATAAAAGCAGGGGACCACACAAGCTTCCTGGTGAAATGCTGGGTTTCCATTCATTACACTGTCTGGTTATCTGAGGATTCAATTTTCTCCAGTCTCCGGGTTTACAAAAGTAAGAAAAATGATGGGCCAGTATCTTTCAGATTAGAAGTCTGGCAAACCAATTTCCATGTCACCCACAGCTGTCCTGTGATGAACGGGGAACAACAGGGGTGTCGGGGGGCCTGGGAAGGCCTGGTCTTGGAGAACCACTGGGGGCTGAGCCTGCGCTCACACACCTGCCAGGTGGGAAAGAACGAAGACACCATGGCTCTGGGTGGGCTGAGAGTCTGGGGAGGCAATGGACATGGGACATGGGGCAAGAGCCTCGTGGAAGCTGGGAGTGACAATTCCTGTTCGAACATTACCATCATCGCATTGGTTATGATTCTTTGAACCTCAGAGTCTCCTACCATAGAATGGGCAAAACCTCTCCACTCTGTCCAGGGCCGTAAAGCCCAAGGCAAACAACACACAGGGAAGTGGGATGCCAACTTCACAGCAAGCGTAGGGATTCGTGGTTTCACCACCCATGGCTACATTCAGGTGGGGATGCCAGGACGTTCCTTAGAAGAAGCTTCTCAGACATGTAAATTCCCACTGAGCACGTGGTAGGTCGTGGTTCGTGCCTCTTCCTCCTCCAAGAAGCACTCTAGGAGCTTCCCACACATGTTTTCCCAGAACAGTGCACAGGTTAAGCCGCTGCTCCACAGGTTCCCAGCTCAGGGAGCCACACAGTGAGGGGGCTGGGACAGCGAGGCCCCAACTCACAGCTGCTTGGCCAGCAGGCTGGGGCCAGAGGGACCAGGGGTCTTGGGGAGGCAGCCACAGAGAGGGCAGCTTCTGAGCCGGTGAGGATGTGGCTCTGAGATGAAAAGGGATGGCTTCCAAGTCCTGTGGATGTGGCCAGGCCACAGAGTGGCAGCAAGCATGGGGCTGGCTGGAGCCACGTGGAGAGGATGAGGTCCTGCTGAGGCGTCTCACTGACCCCACAGAGCTTGGCTCTGGGGCCCACAAAGAGGGGGCGTGAAAGCCCTAGAGAAGATTCATCCCAGGGAAATTGCTTTAATCCACTCCCAAATGGCTCCTAATCTGTAGAGGGTGCAGCTTCTCACCCCTGCTTCCTCTCTGGGGCGTTAAGTGGAAAAGACAGAACAGCTACTCCCCACATCCATGGGGGTGTGGCTGGGGGCTTTTCCATGTACCATTGCCCCAGCCCGACACCCACAGATAAGGAAACTGAGGCTCAGAGACAACGTGAGAACTGCCCACCAGTACACAAGCCAGGCAGCTGCAGAGAAAGCCCAAGTAAGGCTGATTGTTGAAGTACGGCAAGCAGGGACCCAGTTGGGGATGTGGGGATGTGGCCATGTGGGGATGCGGGGATGCGGGGATGCGGGGATGCAGGCATGCGGGGATGCAGGCATGCGGGGATGCGGGGATGCGGGCATGTGGGCATGCGGGGATGCGGGGACGCAGGCATGCAGGGATGTGGAAGCTCGCCCTGCCTGATGACTATGGGAAAGGATGGAGGCAGCCCCCGGGCCCCTCGGCTGACACATGGAGGAGGCCGTGGGGTCTGTCGACGCTGTTGAGCAGCATTCAGTCACAAAAAGTCACCAAGATCTGAACCCCCTACAGATCAGCAGATCCTTGGAAGCAGCATGCTCGGTAAAACAGCCAGACGCAAAAGGACTCACTGTGCAATTCTATCTATAGGAAACACCCAGGACAGGCCACTCTGCAGGGAAAGAAAGCAGGTTGGCAGTGCCAGGGGCTGGGAGAGGGAGACACAGGCACTGCTTCCTGGATCTGGGGTTTCCTTTGGGGAAGATGAACGGTTCTGGAAGGAGGTGGAGGTGGCAGCACAAGATTGTGAATGACGAAATGCCACTGAGTTGCACATTTTAAAATGGTTGGTGTAATATGCAAATTTCACCTCAATGCAGGCATTCATACATTCATACAGAGTAAGCGTAGGCTGAGCCCGAGTCCCTCCAGTGAGAAGCACAGTCCCCGGGGCCACCGAGATGGAGTCCCACTTGCTGGGGAACCGTAGGATGGACTGAAGAGAGGCCAGCTGAAGAGCCGTCTCAGCTGCAGCTGCCTCTCACAGCGGCCAGAGCTAGGCATAGAGCCACTCGCTGGATGAGTGAGTGAGGACGAAAAGCTCACCCTGGAGAGCACAGTGCCAAGCAAGAGTCAGCTGTTGGCCCGCAGAGGATGGATGGACGCACTGCCCGTGGGTCTAAGCCAAGCTCCTCCTGGGAGCCTTCGGCACCCCGTCCTGACGCAGCTGACCTGGGAAAAAATCACATAACCAGGCTCTGCCTCAGTTTACCCATTTGTGAAGCAAAGGCAGTGACAGTTCCTGACCTAGGAGCGCTAAGGCATCTTGTGGATGAAAGTTTCTGAATTGCTGAGCCAATGATGGACGTAAAGGGCAAGTGTGCATTAATCAGTATTTTCACATCTATGGATGTGTCACACACTCACATCACACCTACAACCACTGTCAGGCACATGCACATTATACACATGTTCGGACACACTCACACAGACACTCATGGACAGTCACACGCACAGACATGCATGCTCATCTGACAGATGCTACACTCAGTACAAATTCACAGTCACAAATGGTCACGGAGACACCCTCAGTGTCACACCATCATACTCATACATTATCACACAGTCACACATATTCACATGCTCACATACACTCTTGCACAGACACACACACAGAGACACACATGGCACACAGTCGCACAGGCTCTCACAGAGACACACCTGCTCTACACTCTTCACACAGTCACAACTGGGTAGCCACACATACACACACACGCATAGACACAGACACAGTCACACATTCATGCACAAACTCACACACATTCTCACACATGCACACACACGCGCATGTGCACCCTCCTCTTTCTGAGCTTCCCTGGCTCCATTCCCACCCTGCCCCAGCCACGCACAGGGACTAAGGAGGCCCCACCTCAGAGACCCTGTCTGGGGAGGAAACTGGCTTCCAGGTCTGCTTTTCCTGTGGGAGCCCCTCCACGCCAACACCCCCCCCCCGGGCTCAGGGCCTTGTCTTCATGGGTGGGGCTCTTCCCACACACCCAGCGTGCAGCTTGGCTGTGGGTGGGGATCCGCTTCTTTGCCGTGAGGTGGTCTCAGGGCTGGGCAGAGTTGAGAGGGGAGCTTGAGGTGGTGGGGAGCTCGGGGAGGGGCCTGAGGGCGGAAAGGGTGCAGGGTGCAGAGGAGGGCAGGGAAAGAAGGGGCTCAAAGCCCATCCTGCTTTCCCAGGCATTTCCAGGGCATGGTCAGGCCATGCCCCCTCCCCTCGGTCCCTCGCACCCGGGACCTGGCCAGGACCCCGAGATGGAAGCCCTTCAGGCACCTCGTGCCCTCTGCCGCCCCAGGCTCGGGCCCCCCAGCAGCCGACAGTGCTGACCTCCCTCCACACCTTACTCCCCAGGGTCCACCTGTCCTGGCGGAGGGAGCAGGGCCTCCCGGAACCCTTCCCTGCCAGCTTCCCACACCCAAGAGTGGCATGTGAGCCCTGGGCTTGGCGTTTGAGGCCTCAGCACGCTGGGCTCTGCTGATGTGTCCACTCTCCTCCTTTCAGCACCTTCCTCACACAGAAAGCTGAGAAGCACACCCCTCTCACTTGGGACAGAAGGTCCCTCCACAGCAATTCATCAGCTGCCCATTTCTGACTGTGGCACGTTTTCTTATCCAGACTCTCATTCCTGGGAACAGCAACAAGTTTCCTTCTGCAAGAGACATTTCATTTTTAAAAAACGCTGTCTTGACCTGGGGTTGGAACCCCTGAGGGTATGTGCTCTGAGGCCCAGCAACCCCCAACCCCCAACCCCTTTTCTGGAATGAGGGTTGTAAACACGTTCATTGAAACCAGACCTTGGTGAGTCACAATCTCTCCCCCACCTCTAAGGCCCTACATGGCCTGGCACTCCTGGGCTCCCTGTGGCCCAGCATCTCTGGGGCCCACACGGCCAGGCATCTCTGGGCCTCAGCAACAGGTGCCGGGGTAAAGGACAAAGAACATGGATCCTGGCCAGACCTGGAGGGTGGCACCACCTTGGGTCAGAATGGCAGCTGGAGTTGCCTGAGCCTTTCCGACATGTACTCATTCAGGACTGGCTTAATCCAGGTCCAGGACCAGCTCTGAGGCCTGAGGAGCATACTGGACATGCTTCTCCAAGAGGTCAGCCCCCCCCTTCTGGTGGGTGGGCCCTCTGTCTTGCTCCTTCACTTGCTGGTTTGGCCTCACCACCAACTGAGACTGATGCCTGACCTCAGCCCTGACTCCTCTAGGTGAGCCGGCTGTGCCACTCTCTGCCCGAGTCCCCAAAGCACATCCTTGTACACTGGTGTGAGATGCACTGGGCAGATATGAAGGACTGTCCAGCATGGCCATACTCTCAGCAGACTGGGGACCCCAGAAGCAAGTGCTGCGCCCCCACTCGTGGGTCACCCTCCAGCCCTGGCACAGCCCTGGTGGTCAGCACCCATCCGCCACAAGTCAGGACAGCCGCTGGCCAGGCTGGCCTCCCCAGAGGCCTCCTTCCCTGCCACTAAGTGGCAGGCCCAAAAGCAGACCGTGCCTGGGGAGGCGGCAGGGGCTAAGGAAACCGCTGTCACCCTCAGATTTCCATAGCAAGCACCCACAATGGTAACTGCTAATCCCATGTGGACACTGGTCACCTGACACGTGAGTAAGCCAAAGGGAGAAGAGCTTGGGGCACACACTGAGCACCTGATGGTGGAGACTTATGGAACAGAATTGTAAGGTAGCTCATTCATGCTGTTCTATATTGATCACATACCAAAATAATCATATTTGGGTTTTATTGCATGAAATGAAATATATTATTAAAATTAATGTCACATCCTTTTTATTTTTCTGATGTGGCTGCTGGGAAATTTTTAAATGCAAATGGGGCTCATACTGTATTGCTACAGGCCGGCACTGGCCTCTACTGTAATAAGCGTGTTTTTATACCACACACATTCCCCCACCAATGCTGGGTCCACAAGGGCAGAAATTCACTCATTTCTGGGTCTGCTTCAGCAGCTCGCAGACCCTCCCTAAGCGAATGAAATAATCATTTTAATGATAATAATACTAATAATCGAAGGTGTCTAGAGAAGAGCACTCATCATAAGGCATGAGACAGACTCTCCCCGACAGCACCCCAGCCCACCCCCTGTGGGCTTACAGACTGACCGGAACCTTCTCTTTTAAATGAACTGGTCCCTCCTGGTCACCCTTTCCCTAGCAGGTGTGTAAATAGCCCCATGCTCCAAGAACACCAAGGACAAGCGGGTCCTCAGCCCATGGCAGCTGGTAAGTTTGCCCTAGGTGCCCCCTCCTCCATTGGTGATGCTCTCCTACCCCAGCCCCTGCCCCCTGCTGGATTTGTGCCACTTGCCATCATGTTCTCTTCCTATCCACACCCTCCCCTCCTACCACACACTTAACAATCTGACATTGTCACTGATGCTGAACTGGTAATGACTGAAGGAATCTGATGGATCATTTTCTTGAGCAGGTCTGCATTCATGATAACTCTAAAGGAATGAATCTCTAATGTTGGAATGCTAAGCATAAGTAAGTCGAGGTGAAGAGCTAGCATATATTTTGGGACCAGTGCCTAAGGTTGGCCCTGACTCTACACCCTTTCTGGGATTCAGAATGCAGATAAAGAAAGGGCACTGTGCCATGGAGACACAAGTTATCCATCCCATGGACTCTACCTGAGCACCTACTATGTGTCAAATGCTCTTATCAAGATGCAATGAAGAGTTAGGAACCCACAGGCCAGCATAAAACAGGACACACACACATTCCTACCCTTTCTTTGACAGACCCGCCCCCTTTAGTCTCCACCACAAGGGCAAGCTGCCAGTTCTGCTCCCCTTTCCAGCAGCCGGGCTTGGAGCACTGACATTCCTAGCAGCGGCACCATCCAGGAGACGACAGCCCAGGCCAATGCCAGCCCTCCATGGCAGGCCACCCTGGAGAACATGCAATGGATGCAAAAGGTCCAGCAAGTAGAACAAGTCCCATTAGTGACAGGGAGCAGGCTGTGACTATCATGATGAATCCAGCACAAACGAACTAGCATCTCTGCAGCCTAGGGGTTTTACTGGGGGTGGGGTCACTCCCCACCCTCACCTCCTGGGTCGAGCAAGTAGTGAGGCTCATCCCCAGGCAACATGGTAAACAGAGGACTTTGTGAAACCCAGAGCACAGCAGGCGGTCTTTTGGCTGCTTGGGAGATATTTATCAGCCATGAAGATCCCGCGGTCAGTTGGTGGCTTCTGGTCCCTCTGCACCCCGGACTCCTCCAAAGAGAGAGGCAGGAACCCCCAGCAAAGTTTGACCCCAGCTTCTGTCCTGCAGGCCAGGCCCACATCTGCTAGTGCCAGTGAGGCTGCTGCTGCCACTCCCCTACATGGAGAGAGAGCCCTCACGGAGGTCCCAGCCTGGAAATGTCTTTGGGGAGCTGGCACTGGGGAGCTGACTGCTGGGGCAGAGTGCTGCCTCTGAAGAGGAGGGCTGGAGGGGGCCAGCAACCCTCTTCTGGGCAGCCAGGGATGACGCCAAGCCCTGCATGGGGACAGCCCGGGGACGGGGGTGGGGTCAGGGGCACCCCCAGGCTCCGCAGCTCCAACCAGGACACACGCCAGCCTTTGACTTTCTCTTCAAGCCCAAGAAGCCGAGAGTTAACTGAGTTATATAACCACCACTCCTTGCTCCAAGGCCTCCTGGCTCCCTGGAATTCCTGGAGGGGGTCTTGGGGAGGGAAGAGCCAAGGAGAGGCCTGTGTGCTTGGGCAGGAGAAAGCCCCTGGCCCTGCCTGCCCCTTGGGTCTGACTGGCTTCGGAGGAAGAAACCCTCGGGTCAGACTTCAAACATGAAAATCTAGATCAAGGATATATTTGGCTTTCTAAGCTAATCTTTACATCAGTTTGATCTCTACTGACTTGTAACACTTTGAAGGAAACCTGGCAGCTACGTACTTAAAGCTGATGACTCTTATGTAGCCCCAGAGCAGGCCCCAGGGTCCGGGAGGGCCTGGGAGCAGGCTGAGTCCCCCACTTCACTGTGACCAGGGCATTTAGGAGTTAAAAGGTTGTTTAACCTAAAGCTTGCAAACTGCAAGTCTATGAGGAAAGGCAGACTTGAGCTTTCAGATCTGGAATTTCAATAGAAACTGAGATATGCAGATAAAGCACAAAGAGGGGGAAGAGACTTGCTTAAGGGAAATTAACATCCTAGCCTTAGAAGTACTTACTTTCTGGAACTTGTTTTTGCATTGTTTAGCTTTTACATGCAAACAACCTTTATCACCTTTCTTGCTAGTATATAATTTTGTACTTGGCTGAAAATAAACTTGTCTGAAGACTGATGTCTCCAGATCCCCTGATCCCAGTCTCTCTCTCTCCTTTAACATTCCTTAGGGTCATAGCTGCAGCCAACAGGGGTGCCCAGCCCTCCACCTTCCCCAGGAACGCTGCTGCCTCCCAGCAGGGGCCCAGGGATCTCAGGGAGCAGGGGGCAAAGCGAGCCAGCACCTGCTGGACCTTCATGTGCATCAGGGTCAGACTGGCCAGTGAGGATGAGGCCAGATCCCAGCCACACCCACAGCCTTCTGGCTGCCCCAGCTCCGAGGAGGACGCTGAGTGGGGAGCAAGCTGTTTCTTCTCGAGGGATCCGGAGACAGACATCTCAGGGAGGCGGGGAGCTGCCTCAGCTGGTTGTGAGCTGAGGACACCAAGCTGCCTTGCCCTGCTCCCCTCTTAGTGCTCTCTTGCATATGCCCAGAAAAGGCAAGCAGATGATTAAAACAAATAAACAAAAGGCAGATGAGACTGGAGTGAATCCCTGGTTGGGGGTGGCCGCGAGAGGAGGGAGAGGCACTGATGCTGCCAGAAGATCTGAGCTGCCTCCTAAAACCACGACTGATGCAAGGTCCATGGTTTCTGAGGAGTGCCCCAGCCCCTGTCCCTGCCCAGATTCCAGCACAATCAATTGAGAAGCCATGGTCAGGATTCACAGGGAGAGAGTGTTTGTGCATGAAGTGCCCACTGCATCCACTAACCCCCCCCCCATTAAGGTCCCAGGTGCTGGGGACTTGGCAGGAGGTGAGCACGAAGCCGCGAATCCCCACAGGGTGGCCCAATCACAGTGCAGCCTGCGTGAGGGCGTGGGGAACTCAAAGTGCCCCACAAATAAAGAGTGTCATGTTTTTATTTGACATCATCCCCACCCAGTGCTTCCCAAGAGAAGGGGCATGAGAACGGAGCCACTCCAGGGGACAGAGTGTTAGGGTCACACTCCTGCAGCTGGGGAGGCCACTCACACCCATAGAGCAACACCCCAGCTGGCCCGCCACGGGCTGAGCAAGCCCCCCTTCCAAGCATCTCTGGGCTGTCCCTTTATGTGTGAGCTCAAATGCAACTTGTCAAGCTGCTGGGTCTCCCTAAAGAGTTAGCCTTATCTGCACTGATGGAAAGTCTCTTCCAAGCTTTGATACAGTGACCACACAAAAGGCATAGAAAAGCTCTTGTAAGCCTCAGCCAGCCTCCACCTGTCTCTCCCTCGTAAAAGAAAAAAAAGCTCCATTCACAGGCAGAGCCAAGCACAGACTGTCTGCAAAGCTGGAGCTGAGAGGCCCCCAAGGTAAAAAAAACCCAGCCTCTGCCTCATTTGGCATGGTGATCAGCTCCAGGTTCAGGGTCACCCACTTGGCTTCAGGCTGCCTGGCCTCACTTGGTGGCCATGATGTGGCCCTAAGTGAAGGTGAGAGACAAGTAACCACTCTGTCTTCGGGGGGAAACACATTTCCACCACGCAGCTCTCAGCCCTCCTAGCCTGGCTGGACACAAAACCACACAGGCCCTCCCAACCCTGACCCCTGCCCCTGCCCAGAGACCTCACTGCCAGGCAGGAGCTCTGCCAGGAGCCCAGGAAAAGCTCATCCTTACAGGCACCACAGCAAGTCTCCTATGCTTAACAGTAAGGGGGAAAAATAAAAGGTCAAATTTCAAAATCATCAAAAGAACTATTTTCTAAAGCAAAATCCCAAGTAAACCTCCCTTGGGGATGCTTCAGAGGAACTCTTTTAGTGAATTTCCAGCCAACAAAGAGGTTTCTTTCCATGCCATTTACTCCCCTCTCTCCTTATTGAAGTGTAATAATCTTCTCATCTAGCAACTTAGCAATAAAAAATTGTCCACCCCAATAACTTGTCAGCAAAGACGGGGGGTGTGCCCAGGACAGCTCAAAAAGTGTCCAGAAGCTGGAGGGGGCGTGTCCAGCCAGAGCCGCCCAGGGTGGGGAGTCTCTTGGGTCCTGCTGGGACCTGGGACCGGCAGCGGGAGGAGAAAGGAGGACAGAACAGAAGGGGTGGGCAGCGCACCTAACACCAGCCGATCCCTTATTAACCTCTAAGAATCCACAGCAGGAGCAAGATCCGCTACCAGGAGAAGTGTAGCTTCCCCCCAGAAGGCAAATCAGAGCATTCGGCGATTTTCACTAGACGTTTTCAACGGTATTTACTCCAGGAGAGCCGGATCCTCTCCCAACCCAAGGGCAGCTAAAAAAACTCTTGGGGCGCCTTGTCTCTTCCGATTTCCCGAAATCGGGACGCGCATACGATTCTCCCTTGGGCCGCTTCTCTCGGCTTGTTACCGGCTGCGGGTGGGGGCACTCGCAGCTAGCGGTCCCGTTTCTCCCCACAGCGGGCGTGCAGTGCTTCCCAGTGGAAGAACTCGAGAACCGCACGTTGCCTTTCTCCGCCACCGCCTGCTTCCTCCCTGGTCTGGGTCCAACCCGGGACCAAATGCATCGGCCCTGAGAAGCGCCCCCACCCCCACCCCCACCCGGGCAGGAGGAAGATGGCTCTGAGGCAGCCTACCTTGGAAAGGGGGACAAGTGTGTCCCGGGCTCTAGGCACCGACGGGCAGGGGCTGGAGAAGCCCGAGCGCCATGGCGGGGCAAAGTTTGCGGAGAAGGCTCTTGCTGTGCGCCCCCACCGCGGGTTCCCGGGCTCGAGCCCCGCGGTTCTCTAGCGGGCCCTGGATTGCCAGCACAGACAAGCTCCGGGGCGGGCCTGCGGGCTTGGAGTTATATCTGGGGGTGGGGGTGGGGTGCGGCCAGGCTCCCCAGAGCCCAAGCGTCTCTCCGCTCCGGCTTCCCGCCAGCTGTGCGCGCCCGTCGGACCCACCCGGAGGTCACCGGCAAACAGCTGGGTGGGCAGCTGGGAGGGACCGCGCTCAGACCCGAGAGAGGGAAAGGGCCGGCGGAGTGACTGTTTGATTTTGTTTTTCCCCAAATCCCGCCGGCAAGGCTTTCACCGGGAGCCAGAGCCCTGGCTTCCCCGCGCTGCCGGGGCCCCAGCCGCGAGTCTCCGACCCGCAGCGCCCAGCGGCCCGCACCTCGCTCCGGGCCCGGAGCAGGAGGCACGCCGGGGCGGCGGGCCAGGACACTGAGCTGCCGGGGAACTGGGGCGGGTTCCCCTGTCGGGTCCCGGACGCGCGGAATCCGGGAGAGGCGGCCGCTCCCTGCGAGGCTGCCGGACGCGGAACCCCGGACCAGTCCTCCCCTGGCCGCCGGTCGCTCGCTAGGAGCAGCAGGGGTCCCTTTATTTGCAGCACTGAGGACCCAACGCGGGGTCCAGCCTGACACACGCACACACGCTCCCCGGCCCGGGCCGCGCCGGGTTGCTCACCTGAGTCCTAAAAGCTGTTGAATCCACATGGTCACGTCTCAGGGAGCCGAGCTTCAGATCTTGCTCGGCCCGGCCGTCTGCGCGGCGCCTGCCCGCTGCTTCCGTCCCGCGGGTCTCGGCTCTCGGTCTGCCGCCCGCCGCCGGGCGCAGAGCGGAGTTCGAGCGTGGCGGCGCGGGGCTCCATGCCGGCCGGCGCGCTGTCGCGTGGGGGCGCATGGCTCAGGCCAGCGGGGGCGCGCATTCCTCGGCCGGGCGCGGGGCTCCCAGCCCCCACCGGGGGGGACCCTGCCACGGCGGCGGCGAAGCGGGGGCGCCCGCGGCGGGCCCGGGAAGGGCGCGCTCCGACGCTGTCGCCGCGAAGCGAAAGTCCGGGAATCCGTGCGAGGCTGTGCCCTCCGCGGCGACAGGAGGGAGGCCGGACGGTGCCGCCATGCGGGATGCGGCCCGCCCCCTTCCCCATCCCTGGCCTCATCCTGGTCCCCACCTTGGGAAAGGCTCGAGAGAGGCCGCAGGCTCCGATTGGACGGCCGGGCGCCGACGAATGGTGTTGCCACGGTAACCGATGGCGTGCAAAGCAGTTCGAAGTTCCGACTCGGTTACGGGTACGCCCAGGGGATCTTGAGAACTGCTTTGGGGAGGGGGCGTTCCTGAGGGAGGACTTGGGGTGGGGGCGCGCACCGAGCGGGAAGTTCCCTCCAGGCGGAGCTACACAAAGGGGGCGCGCTGAGAGTCTGTGCTCGGCCGGGGTTGTTCTTGTAGGAGTGACTTCTCGTCCCGCTGCCTGGGCCCCCTGCCTCGGGCCTGGGGACGGTCCCCTGCGTTCCTCGTCAGCTCTGTGCACCTCATGCCCTGCCCAGTGGTCCCTGGCCTGGGTGGACGGCCCCTGGCTCCTCATCCTTCAGCCGCCGCCGCTGCTCGGCCAGACCCTCGCACCCAGAGCCACCGGAGAGCTCAACACTCAGCCGCCTCATTCCGCCCCTTCCTCCAGCCCCACCTTGACCTCCCTCGGCTTAGGCTGTGACTAGGGAAAGAGGGCGCCTGGCGGGTGGCCCCTTTCACACTGAGCCAAGACACACGCAGCCCCAAAACTCCTCACGGAACGCCAGAGCTGGGGCTCCCTGACAGTGCATGGACGCAGTCCTGGTTTCAACCGCCCTGGAGGGCGGCACCAGTTCAGGGGCCTTTGAAACTCTGCTTGTCAGTACTTCCTACTGCCTCCCGGACCCTGATCCAGGGAGGGCAGGGGGGCCGCGATTACTGCACATCTGCCCAGCAGGTGCTGGGTCCCTCCATCACGTGAGACCGGCCGTGGCCCCACTTTGCAGATGAGGCCTCCCTTGGGGAGCTGGCAGCTGTTGGGCCGCAGGGGCAGGTGTAGGGCTGGGCCTCCCAGCTGTGCTGGGGCTTGCAGGACACTTGCCAGAGGTCTTTGAGAGGCCCAGGGATTCTTCACGCACTAGGCCTCCAGCTCCATCCGGATAGTGGGGGGGGGGCATGGAGCAGGGCAGGGAAGAAGGTTGCCGAGAGCGACGGCCCCAGGTGGGCAGGCCAGCACCCCCTGTGTATTCGGTGGGGGTGGCTTGGGGCATTAGTTCACCTTTCTGACCTTCAGGGTCCCCATCTGTAAATGGAAGCCTGGAACAAATCGCCATCCAGAGACTTTGCCTGTCTTGAAGCAGACGTGCACCAGGGTGAGTCAACACTTTGCCGACCTGGCAACTCCTGGGTCATCTTCCCCTCCGTCCCTCTCCCCTAGGGTTTTAGAGGTGCAGACCCCATTAAAAGGCAAAGGAGCTGCAACGCCAGGAAGGACTGGAGCCGGCAGATAGCATGTGGGAGTGCAGGATGCCCCGCCCCACCCCCACCCCCGGAGCCAGGCTGGCCACTGGGAGAGTGCAGGGCTGTTCTCCAGGGTGGAGCGGCAGGCTCAGGGTGGGGGCCCAGGGGCGAGGAGGGGGCTTCTGGCATGCCTCCTATCACGGACCCTTCCACAGCCTTATGGAAACCCGTGCACCTCGTCCCAGAACAAGTTTTCAATGCTTAAAATAAAATTCTAAAATGCACAGGGTTATCAGGAAACCAATTATATGGAAATGCGTTATCAAAATGTGGATACAGCAATTTTTATATAGCAACATAGTGCTTTTTATTAATGCATTAGGTCTAAGATCTAGGGGGAGGTGTATGTCCAAAAGCTACCCAATACTGCTATCCTGGTATGGAGCAATGGGATTTGAAGTGACATGGGACGTTACCTGTGCTGGGACGTGGAAATGCCTGTGACTTCCCAAGCTGGCCATGGAAAGAAATGCGAGATTGAAGTGAGAAGTTAAAAAAAGGAAAGTTGCCCTTTTTTTGCTCATCCAAGTTCAAGGACCCTGTGAATTTTACCCACAGACCTTGAATGTCCCTTATATTCTTCCTACAGACCTTGGGAGTAGGAAGAGCTGCTGGACAGCACCACAGTAGAAGGAAGTGTTTTCTGAGAGCCGAGATGGCCGTGAACTCTGATAGACGCAGGAAGTGAAGGCAGAGCCTCAAACACACACACACACTTGGGGGGAAGGAGAGTCCACCTTCTCCCCCAGGCTTGAAATGTTGGGGGGGAGTCCCTCCCTGTCCCTAGAGCTCTGGTAACGCTCCTCCAGTCTCGTCCCAAGGGAGCATACCCTGTGTTGTGTTTTTATTTTCCCTTTTAATTTTTTTTACATGCTGTAAAACAATAAAACCAGGGTTTGTATTTCACATTGATGTAACTAATTTCCTGTACTTTGACAGGCCTAACAGGGAGGATGGACATGTGTCACTCCCCATTCCCCCCACTCACTCATGCATGCACACACGCACACACCCAGACACAGACACACATGCACTTACACACCAATCCCTTCAACATGTGCCAATGGGGATTTCCAGATGTGCCCACTGTAGAAAGCTCTTCTGGTGCTCTTGCCCCTTTTGGCCTCTTACCCTGTTACCCAGCAGAAATCTGTACTCTGACCCACCGGGCGTGCACCGAAGTCCTCTCCCATCTGCTATTTTCCCAGCCAAGCAGCCGGTGGGCCCGGCGGGAGCGCCCCTTGAAGCCTCTCAGACTTGAGTAGCCCCTATCCACATAATGGCCTTCACAGACTCAACTATTTTTAAACCTATCCACAGCCAAATTGACCTGCCATTGTTCATTTCTCTCCCAAGGAGGTAAATGTGTCTTAGGCATGACATTTGATTAAGTAGCTAAGTTTGTGATTTTAAATGGAAGGGGAAATGCTGATTAAAATTGTTGTGAGTTTCTTTACAGGGTCCACTCCCCCACCTTCTCCACCTCCCCTGCCTTCTTGGCTCTTCTCTCCCCAAATAAAAAGGAGGGTGGGAACTCAGGGTTGCTTCCTTTCCCTGGGAAGGTGAAGTGCCCGGGCTCTGTGCCTCTCCCAGGGACCTCTGAACTGAGCATACCAGCGGGGAGCCCCAGAGGTGGAGGAGGAGGAGAAAGACAAGGCTCAGTGACACTCACAAACAACAGACTCCAGAGCATTCAGTCAGGTGGCCAGCCGAGGTCCAGCAGGCAAGTTAACTCTTCGCTGCCCATTAAGATCTGTGTGCATCAGATGGAGTTACAATGCATGTGTGCATCCGAGTTAAAACCTTGGTGCATCAGAAGAGGATGCCACCTCTATGGCTGAGCACGGGGTCCGCTCTCAGTGTGGGTGGACCCGGGGTGGGGGCACCGGGCAGGGGGAGGGGCCCTGCGGAAGAGCTCCATCAGGCCAGAGATGGGGAAACCCCTAATTGCAGGATCTTTACCTTCTCTGCTTTCATGGATTCGCCTCTTCTACCAGGGACAAGGATGTGGAGGATTCATTTACAAAATACAGTGACTACAATTTGAAGGCCATGTACTGAGGTGCTGGGTCCAGAGATGGGGGTAGGGGGTACCTGAGGTTGGAGAGCAGAGGGCAGGGTCCTGAGGTGGACAGCCACGTGGCAAGAAGCCCAGGAAGGGGCACGGTGAGACCTTCCCGTTTTCTGTTTAATTTGGGTGACAGACGTGTAGATTTGTTGTTTAAGTGCAGGTCCCTGGGAGCCCTTCTGTTCAGCTGGCAGCAGAGCCGGGGCCAGGCCTTGTGTGAAAGCCATGGTGGGGAGCCGTGGAGACCCCACCGGGAGTCCAGCAGGGGAGAGGGGCACCAGCGGTGGGGGGGAGGGGAGCCAGCGGTGGGGGAGGGGCACCAGCAGCCAGGCACCAAGGGGGGCACAGAGCACCCGGACTCCCGCGGGCACAAGCGGGGAAGGGCCTCCCTCTCTCACTGTCCAGTGGAGTTGGGCCTTGGAGGAGGAGCAGCCGGGCTGTGAGCTCATCACTGTTCTTGAGATGGGGCTGGAGACAAACTATTTGGACACTAAGGAAGAAGAGGGAGCCAGGGGCCCTGAGGGGTCAAACACTAGGGTTAGGCTGGTGAGCATGTGCAAAGCTGGGGGCTGAGTCTCTCGCTGGCCCGAGAAGCTTGGGTTGCTGTGAGGGGGGTGTTGGGAGGCCTGAGGGTTTGCAGGAAGCGCCCGCGGGTGGGGTCTTGGGGCACAAGCATGACCCAGCAGAGGAGCCCCCAGTGACTGTGCGAGGGTGGAGGGAAGGCGCTGTGGGGGGAGCGGCCCCACCGCTGGCTGGTCCCAGGATCCTGGGCTCCAGGCACACGAGGGCAAAGATGGGCACAATGAGCTTGCGCAGGCCAGGCCTGCCCTGAAGCTGCCCACCACACGGTCAGTGCAGGCCAGGCCAGCCGTTCCCTCCCAGAGCTCATGGCTTAACCCAACAGAGGCTGATTTCCTCCTCCAGCTCTAAGAAGTTGGTATCAACCCCACCAGCCTTGGCTTCATCCTGGGACTCAGCCTGAAGGCACTGCTTGGATGGGTCCCTGGCACAGCACAGAGGACAAGGAGTCACAGCGGAGCCTCCCACGGGCTCTCCAAGTTCTCGCTCTGAAGAGACAGAGGCCACCTATGCTCACATCTCACTGACCAGAGCAGGCCTCGTGACAAGCTGACCTGGGGGGATGAGGAAGTCAGGGCCTCCCACTGTGGGGCAGGGGATGGGACAGGAGGTGGGGGACATTTTGAAAAATCATTTAATCTTCTGTACTTATAGGTGCCAACAATGCAAGAAGATTTATATCTTGTTTTCAATGAGGCCCTAAACTTGATAAAGCCCAAATCTGATAGAATGAGGCAAGCACATCCAGCAAGCATACTGAGCTTTGCTCTGCTCCAAACTCCTGCACAGACCCTCAAGTCTGCAGCCTGGGTGGGTCTGGCCTAGACCTTGTTACTGGTCCAGGAAGCAGGGTTAAGACTGAAGCTGGGACTGCAGAGGCAGAGGCTTGCAAATGCCAGCTTGGGGTGGGGGGACTGACTCACCCTGAAACTGTCAGATGGCCAGATAATGCAACTTTGGGGGCTGTGCTTCTATCAAGAAAATTCATCACCGTCATCATCATCGCCATTTCCATCATCATCACCACCAACTTCATTATACATCATTTTTTCAAAGTTTTTTTTGCACAGAGGATTTTCCGAGAGACTCATTCTTACACCAAAACCAGCTGATTCCACGATGACTCCTTCTTGGCCAGTGATTGTTGGACCCCTCTTTCCAAAGCGGCTCAGCTCAGGTGGCATTTGGGGTGGCCACTTGCTGCCAATCTAGAGGGTAATTGAGGGGAAAGCCACATTCACTAACAATGCCTCGTTGGAGCTGGTATGCGCTGGCTTGGAGAGGCTTCTGGAACTCGTGCTGAGATGAGAGGAAGACATGTCTCTTACTAAACGCCCCAGTGCAGGACAGAGCCCCAGCTGCTTCATCCAGCTGGGCCCACTTCACCACGGTCTCTAAGATCCGGTACCACTAGTGCACTTGACATGTCTGGTCTCTCTGAATGGCATGAGCCTTTCTCTCCCTCTCTCCTTCTGCCCCATAAGGACCCCCACCACATTGGATTGCAGCCCACCTTACTCCAGTGTGGCCTCATCTTAGCTTGAGTCCACCTGCAAAGACCCCAGTTCCAAATAAGGTCTTTGCAGTCTCAGGTACTGGGGGTTAGGATTTCAACATGTCTTTCATGGGGGGACACAATTCAACCCCTGTCACAGGGGGTGATAAACATGCCTGGCCAAAATGTATATTCTCCAGCCTCCCTCTTAAGAGTGGCCATCTGACACAGTCCTGGCTGATAAGGTGCAAACAGAAGTGACTCAGTAAAACTCTTCAAAGGGAGCTGACCCTTTAGCATACACCTTTTGTCTTCTTTCTTGTTCTTATTCCCCCCAGGGGTATAAGTGGGATGCAGGTGCTGGGGTAGCCATACCACAAGGTGGCAAGGATGAGGAGGGAAACTGCATGCCAAGACTGCCAGAGCAAAGGGACAGAAGTTGTCCAGCCCAGTGTGGCAGTGTGGATGTCCAGAGGTGCCCCACATTTCCCACTTCCTGACTTACTAATAGAAAAGAAAAATAAATCCATCATTAGTTCAACTTTATTCTAGTTTTCTGCCAAAGGCAGCCAAATGTAAATATAACTAATAGAGTGGGCAAGTGCTTATCTGTGAGGGTGGTGGAACTCACAGGCAGGCCCTCGTTTCATCAAGGATATAAATTGTCTAGGGAGGACTATGAAGTGTCATAATCAAAGAGGAAGGCTGAGATCAAGCTGGACTCAAACGGCAAAACAGAAACATAACACACGACTGTTGGGTTGTCTTTACATTCTGATGTGCGTCTATTTTGCCAAAGGTCTGCGTCCCATTTTTGACCAAGCTCTGTATTGGGATGGGAGTGGGGAAGCCAAAGAATTTATTTTCCCTTTGTTTCAGTGTTTCTGAGAATGTCACTGAGAAAGAGGCACACGCTGAGTCTCCTGAGGCATTTCTGGCTCTGGGTTTTGGTGCCTCTACTCAGGAGTCTCCTTTGCTGCAGGAGCCAGCGGGCAGTCCTGGAGAAGGCCACGTGGACCTCCAATGCCAGGAGCAGGGGCTTGGAAGCTGAATCTTACCTGCAGCCTCCCAGATGAGCAGGAGAAGGTTCTTTTCTCCTGGCTCTATAAAGCAGTGACTGAAACGCACGACATTGATTTGGGGAGGAGCACAACCAGGAATCTTCCTCCCTGTGTCCCACCTCTCCTCTCAGGGCCGATGGAGATCCCTGGAGTCAGCATGGCCATTTGTCTTAAACAAAGGGAAGCTTAAGGTAGTCAGAAAACAACCCCCCCCCTTTTTTTTAGGAGCCAAGCAGATAATTTCAAGTCCTACCTCCACTACTTACCAGCTGCATAATCTCAGACAATCACCATCACCCCCATGACCCTGGTTTTCCCATCTTTAAGGTAGGAGGAGAAAGGCACGCTTTCTACCTTGGCCACATGGTGTGGCTTGCTGCCCCCTATGGCTCTCTCTGATGTCTGGCATCCATGTCTTCTGGATGCTTCAGGGTTCTGCCTGCCTGCCTCTGAAATGCCTCCCTTTTAAGGCCTCCAGTCACAGGGATCAAATCACCCTGATTCAGTCTGGCAATAGCTGGCCTCACACCATCTTTGAAGGGTGATATTTACCATGAGGTGTGGACTAAGATGAAGAATGCACCTTCTCCTGGCTGCATGATTCATCCCAACACAGCCAGGCACCAAGATGGGCCCTTGGTCTTGTCTTCCATTAACCAGAAGCCCCCTAAGCCAGGTCCTCCATGGCCCCAGGCCACTGTGCTTATGGCAAGCACACATCTGACCGGTTTGAGAGCAGTTCTGTTCCCATGAAGGTCAAAAAGATGGGTGAAGACACCCCAGCAACACCCCAGAGGGGATGCAGCCTTCTTGACAAGCCCCATCTTCTCTCTCCTCATCAGGCTCTGGAGGGTCATGGGCCTGTAGGCCGCCCCCCACTCCATACCCTGCGTGGGTCAGGAGAGGTGCACTGTCAGGGAAATGCCATTTTGAGATGCCCGACAGGTTTTCTGGCTGTTCCTTCTAAGGTAATTCCCCACAATGACCATGAATAATAGAGTTCCAGGGCTGGAAATTACACCCCAGGTCTAAATGCCCAGTTTCCTTTATTTCCTCAAAGATGACCCTTATTTTCCAGCAGCCCGACAAGGGCAGCCAGCTCCATGAGCGCCCTGTGATCTGCCAGCTCAGCCTGCAGAGCTGCTTCCTGAGCTCCCAGGAGACACGGAAGTCCAGCCCTTCCATGAGCAGAGGGGGTGGCCATATGAGAGGCCATCCCAACACGGGGGCCACAGAGGTCCAGGCAGGTGAGAATCCACTCCCTCCCCTCCTCTCCAGGGACCTGCAGCTTCATGAACCTTTCCTCTCTGTACTTGGGGTGAAATGTCACCGCTGCCCAAGGCCAGCCATAGGGCAGCCCTGCAGGTCTTTGTCTTGAATTTCAACATGTCCCTGTCCCTGGTGGTCTCAGGGTCACTGTTGCACACTAAAGTATTTTTGTGATGTCTTCAAAAGGGCCAGGGCAAGGAGAGGCCGACTGGGTATGACCAGGACCTTATTTCCTTGCAGGCCCAGTTTCTAAGGAAGCAAGTTTCCTCGGCCTAAGATATTTCTGTTTTTAGAAGGGGCATGGCTTGGGCTGGGAGCCTGAAGTTAGAAGGCACTAATTAGCCCTCCCCTCACTTCCAAAATAAAATCATGGTGCAGGATGACAATTAAATTATTGTTGTCCTTTATTATCATGGATGCAGTCACTCATGCTCTGGGCTTTTCATCCCCGAAATTCAAAACAGATACTGTGTAAGGAGACACCCATGCATTTCTACAATGAGGAGCCTCCTTTGAAAATGGGGCTTTCAGTCTCATGATGGAAAAAACTCTGATTTCTACCTGAAATGATTAAAAGAACTCTAGACCTTGAAGTCTGGGTCCAAACTTCTGAGTAGCTCTGCAGCCACCTCAGCCCCACTTGGGTCCACCCTCTTCCCCGGGGCTGTTGGATCAGAGGCCAAAGGCCTCTGATCAAATGCACAGGTCTTAGCCAGAGCTCATGCGTTCCCACCTGGCTTTGCATGGGACATTCCAGCTGTGTGTCTTAGGGTGCCTCGATTTCCCCCTCTGTAAAGTGAGGTTTCTACCTCTTGGTGTTCTAAGTGTTAAATGGGTCAAACAGGGTTTGGTGCAGAGTGAGTGCTCAGTAATGGGTGGGGGCCATAGGGTGCCACTTCCTGGCATAAAGTTCAGCAATGGCCCATTCTATTCCTGGGCATAGAGTCAGAGATGCCCCTGGACCTAGCCCTTTCCCTCCCCTCCAGGTTCTTCCTTGGTGCTAGCTGCTACCTATCCCAGCACCCACCCACTCCTGCCCTGCACACCCATGGCAGCTCGGACTGCACATGTCCCGAGACCCTCCACGCTCTCTCACCCCTCCACTGACCAGTGGCTCCTCTGGCTGCTCTTCCTCCCTGCGCTCACTGTTCTTGGCTCACTTGTTCTGGTCTTTCAGGGTCACTTCCAAGCCAGCTTCTCCAGGAAGTTTCTCCGACCTCCGTGTCTGGACACCTCTCCCTTCCACTCTGCCTCAGGCCTTCTCTTCATCACCATGATCCATGCCAGGGGCTCTTTTCCTCCTCCTCTCTCCTCTCCCTCCTCCTCTTCCTCCTCCTCTTTCTCCTCCTCTTCCTCCTTCTTCCTCTTTCTGCGATCTCCTCCTCCTCCTCTTCCCTCTTTTTCTTTTCCTTGCCACTGGTCATTTTCTCCAGGGCAGAGCTCACAACTGGCCCCTTTCTCGCTGGCCCTTGCAGCTGGCCAGCACCTGCAGAAGCTTCCCGGCCCCTCAGGAGTGCTGGGCCTTGTGGAGGCTCGTCATCTGCAAACAGAGCAGGCGCCCCACTTCTTGGGCAAGCCGTTCCTTTTGCATTGGGTACTTAGGGGACACAGCAGAGACAATAATTTGGGGTCTCCCTGGCAGGCCTCCCCCACTGTCTGGCAGTCACCAAAAGGCCTGAGCAGCTGTATATTGAACAGACAGATGGATGGACGGATGCAAAGAGGAACAGACGGCTAAGGGCACAGTGCACAAGGCCAGAGCCAGCCTCCCTAGGCCTTTATTTGCTCTGCAGAACCCCAGGGCCACCTCAGCTCACTTAGGTCATCCTAAAACCCCACGATTTAATGAAGAGTACCCAGTCGTTCCCAGGGAGCCTCCAATGAGGAGAGAACCCCTTTGTTTGTCGTTAGATATTGTAAATGGCAAAGGCATGATGGAAACGCAAGAAGCTTTCTAGGCACCAAGCTCCTGACCGTGCTTTGGCATAGCCAGCTGAGAACAAGGAGTTGGATAAAATGAGAGGAAAGCTGGGTAAGGCTGCATCCTGGCATCTGCTTTGAAGATTGACAAAGCAGTTGGGTGTCTGTTTTTAATATTGATTAGTTTATTAGCTAACATATTGACTCATTTATTTAATAAAAAGTGTTGTGCATCAACTCTGCAGGGGGTCACCAGTTATACATAAACATGAACCAAATAAAAGAGGGAAGAACCAGGTATATGGAGAGCTATAAAAGAATCAAGATTCAAAGTTGGACACATCCTCTGGAGGCCACCTAGGCTTGTCCCCTGTTCACAAGTTCATGAATACGAGGTTGAGGAATCAAGGCACAGAGAAGCTGAGAGTCCAGCCTAAGGTCACACAGCACCTGAGTCTGATGGCTCCGCAGTGCTGCTGCCCAGTCCTGCCAGTTCCCACAAAACCGTCCCCCAGTGAACAAACCTCAGGAGCTTGTCCGGCTGGAAGGCATGGCTCTCCTCAGGTGGGAGCACAGGCCTCTTTGTATTCAGCCTCCTGTAAACAGCCAGACACACCCTGTAAAGCCTCCCCTACCTCACTGAGGGCTCACACCCAACATGCTGCTTGGCGCTGGGGACCAAAGGGACCAAAGAAATGTCCCTACTTCTTGGGGACTCGCTTCCTTTTGTCGTGGGCTTGGAGGGGCCACGTGAGCCTCCAAGCTTCTCTCAGGGCAAGTTAGGAGGAGGCCAGGCCTGCAGATGGGACTTCCAAGCCCTCCAGCCTTTCTGAAAGAAATAGTTGAGACAGAAAGATTCCCACTAAGGGTCTTTACATGTGCAAGGAAGATGATGCTATTTGGGGGTCCTGGAGACTTTCAAATACAAATTAACAGCGAAGCACAATAGCCTGGATGTGTGACTTACTCGGGAGGGGAGCGGAGGGGCCACGGGAGGGGGAGCAGGTGTGGCTGGTTTGTCTCGCACTAGCGTGGGCCCCACCCTGCTGCTTTCTGCACTTCCATCCCAGCTCAGGGTCCCTGGGTGACAGAGGAGCCACGAAGCAGCACCAGAGAGGAAGCTGCTGCGGTCGCGGAGATTGGCACCCATAAACCCTCTGATGTTGGGTAGCAATGCTGGGGAAACCAAGGCCTGCCTCACCCTCTTCCTGCCCAGAAACTGACTGAAAAGACTGAGCACCCCAAAGTCTGGGCCCCTCCAGGGGTGTCCAGGTACCACAGGCCTTTGTGTGGTCACCTGTGGCTCCTGTCTCCATACCGTGCCTGGGAGGCCGGCTGGAGGGCAAGTGGGGATGCGGGGGGACGAGCAGGTGGGGACACGGGAGGAGTCCCCACAGGAGTCCCCAGGGCCTCTCCGACTGCCCTGGTGGGTGGCTCATCCCTCCTTGTGCTCTTTGCCAGCTCCTCCTGCAAGAATAAAATTAGGTTTAGCTGTCACGCAAAATGACACAGAGTGGGGAAAACACAGCTAATGAAACAAAGGGCTGCAAAGCCAGCCCAGGCCAGTCTCATGGACAGGAAAGGAGAGGGCCTCTAGCCTAAGCCCCAAATTGGCATCAGATCCTTACACGAATAAAAACACATCTAAACTAGTAATGACCAGGCTCACTGAGAAAAACGTAGTCAAAGGCAGGAATTGCTGCAGAAAATTTAAAATAGTTAAACTTCTCGGATAAGCTGTAAACTCTCCAGTGTCCCATCAGCAGAGAGACAGAGGGACCCACGTGCCAGGCTTGGGGAATAAACACTGCTGCTTCCCACAGCGGAGCACACCAGCCACCACGTGTCAGGGGCACACCCGCTCTTCTGAGATCGAGAGTCATTCTTTTCTTCTCCACTATTGGCGAAGCGTTTATTCTCTTTCAGATGCGGCTTTCTTCCTAACACTCCATCCCCCAGGCCCAGAGCCCACTTTGTCCTGGAGCCTTTCTCATGAAGCTCAGCATCTGCCACGTGGTGGTTTCCCCACTGCTTCTGAGTTAATTCATGATGTCATTCCTTGCATCTGGCCTGTCCCCTGGGCTGCTTTGGGCTGGGGAGGAGCTGGGGCCCCATGCTGAGGAAGCGCCTGCCCTCAGGAAATGTCTGGTCTGTTCCGGGGGTGGGAGGGCAGCTGCTGGATGAGGGGACAGCAAGGACTAAGCAATATACCCCCCCAGTGGTCAGGTGAACAATGACTCCCCAAAGCCGAGCCTGTCCTGACCCCCAGACGCTGTGACCACAGCACCCCTCATGGGAAAGGGGGCTGGGCAGACGGGACAGAGTCCCGGCATGTGATAGGAGTTCCCTGCATTATTGGGGTGGGATCTGGGCATCCACGTCAGAAGGAGGCAGGGTCAGCATTGAAGAAGCAGCCAGAATGAGGCCAGCAGGGGCTGGAGAGAGGCTGGAAGATGCCCCACTCTGATGCAAGAAAGGGAGGGAGGGGCCATGCCCCAGAGCACAAGGCAGCCTCCAGAATCTGGGAAAAGCAGGGAACAGAGGCTGCCCTGGGGCCCCCACTGGAGCATGGCCCCACCCACACCTCCATTTTAAGATGTCTCGCCTCCAGGACAGTAAGAACAGAAGTCTGCATTGCTTGACGTCTCCAAATTTATGGTGACATGCTCCAGCCACCGTAGGAGAGCAGTGCCTCCCCAGGCCAGGGGCCTGTGAGTGAAATCACAGGGTCCTTAACACCGAGGGGCTGGAGGGAGGCAGGGGGATTGCCTCCAGCAGGATGGCCAAGGACAGGTGGCCTCAGAGGTGAGCCTTGATCATTTGGGGGATGGCCAGCCATGTGCACCAGGGGACATGGAGGCAGCAAGGGCTGGGAGGGCTAAGGGCTGGGTGGCAGTGCGCCACTTCCTTGTCTGGTTTCAGGAGCTTTTATTCCTCCTGTCCGTGGGCAGACAGAAGGCCTCAGCCCCTGCCCAGGGGTGGAACTCAGGAGACTACTTCCCAGTTGTTCCCAGCCCACCTCCCTCCAGCCTGGGGGCAGAGCGCTGCAGGGCTGAAGCCCCCAGGTGGCTCTGGGGTCCCCGCAGTGGGGAAGGCCTTGCCCCTCAGAGGCAGGATACCTGGGGCACAGAGCCCACGTGCCTTTTGTAGCTCATTGTCCCCGCTCACAGCTGCCGGTCCCCTCGCACAGAAGCTGGAGTTGGAAGGTCCGCTCCCATCCAAACTGCCGTCCGGTCAGACCTCCAACCTGAGCGACAGAAATGCCCATTTCCTACCTCAGGAAGGGTGGGAAGGAGGGTGGCTCTTTGAGAAAGAGCACTCAGCACGCAGGAGCTCCTTTCTGCTTCCCCAGTGTCATTGGCTCCTGAGCAGGACCAGGTGAGGGTGTGGCCAGAGTGCGTGGCCAGAGGCAGCCACGGTAATGCCCAGATACCCCCTACCAGTGAGCTGGGGGCCCTGGAGGCTGGGAGGGGCATGAAAGCTTTCCTGGGCCTCTTTTCTTTCCTTATCCCTCCCTTTTTCCCCTTCTCCCTCCTCCAAGCCCTAAGTGAGAACCTCGTGCCCTGGGCTGGGTGAGGGAGCCCCGAGGGACCCTGATTCCAGCCGGTCCACCCCCCAGAAACCCTGAGGGCACTTTGCCATCACCCCAGACCCAGGTCTGTGTGTCCCAAAGCGCATATACACCAGGGGTGATGCCAATCCGAGCCAGGCATCCCCTCCCTCGGGGAAACCCCCTCGACCCCCGGTGGGGCCAGTCCCCACCCCGCTCAGTGCACCCCCACCACACACAGGCTGCACCGTGTGTGTTTAACTTCTTGTCTGGTAACTAGTTTCTGTCCACTTCTCCATCTACGGCTAAGCTCCTCAAGCTTCCAGTCTGGTTTTCACGCTTATGTGTTCTTTGCACAAAATGTATCTAGATGAATGAATGTAGATACTTATCTACAATGACTTATTGTAATGACAATGACTTATCTTCCGTGTTCCCTTGTCTAGATGATAGCACCCGATTATTTAATATATGCTCACCTCATGTGGCTGAGAAGGTGCTCCTTGGACATGGTTAGCACCTCCAAACCATCAGCTTTACTAATGGAGTCCACGCACCATGGCAGGGTGAGCCTTGTCTCATCAGTTGGAGACCTCGAGCGCAAACAGCTAAGGTTTCCCAGGGAGAAAGGCATTCTGCCCCAAGACCGAGCATCCACTCCTGCTGGAGCTCCCAGCCTGCTGCTGGCCTGCCCTACAAACTTCCAACTTGCTGACCACGCAAGCCAATTCCTTAGAATAAATCATGTATGTATATACTCTCCCCTTGGTTCTGATGCTCTAGGGAGCATTGTCTGATCTCACCTGTCCAAGAGACTCACACTACTCGATGACAGGCTCTCAGTGCAAGCAGTTTAGTCCACTCTTTCACCCAGACAGGAAGGTCTGCTTGAACTCCTCCAGGGAAAGGCAACTCAGTACCTATATTAGTTAGCTATGCTGCATAACAAATCACCATAAATTTAGTGGCTCAGTCAGCATCCATTTGTCATCTGACAGCTTCCTCATGGGTCAGGATTCCAGGCATGACTTAACTGGGTCCCCTGTGCAGGCCCCAGAAGGTACAATCCAGATGTTGGGGGTCAGGGACTCCACTTGAACCCAGAGCTCCCCTCGGTGCTCATGTGTCTGCAGGCTGAGTTAATTTCCTGGCAGCTGTAGGATGCCTGGCAGCTTGCTTTATCAGGACCATCAGGAGAGAGATCCCCTTTCTCAGGGAGGCCCCAGCTACTCCTGCTAGGATGCTTACCTGATTAGGTCAGGCCCACCCAGAATAACCTCCATTTTGACGAAATGAACAGAGATATTAATCACATCCACAAGATCTTGCACTTTTGCCATATTGTCTTGACTAGAAGCAGGCCCCAGGTTCCCCTGCACTCAAGGGTACAGCCCCTGGGGGCAGAGACCATGGGGCCATCTTAGAATTTGCTCTGCGACCACATCTCACACGGCTGCCATTCCATTGCTCTCTCGGACTCTTGGAATTTCCACATTTTTGAGGACACCACCTCATCCCTTGACCACTCCCAGAGGTCCTGGCCTGAGTGTCCCTCTGTCCCCTTTCCCTCCTGACCCAGGACACCCCTTGGGCCCCATCCTCTGCTCTCAGCTCTGTGCAGCCCAACAAGCCCCACCCAGCTAGTGATCCCCACATGCATTCCAGCCCCTGGCCCAGAGTTGCACCCCCAGCTGGTCTCACGGCCAGTCTCAGCACCCCCAGAGCCTTGCTTTCCTCACCTCTTCTCCATTCTCTATCCAGGAGCACAGCCATCCCCAACTTAGCTCCCTTCCTCTATTTTCATCCAGGGTAGCTCCGGCAGCCCCCTCCAGGCTCAGCACTCAGAAGCTATTTGGCCACCCACCTCTCAGAGGCATATCGTACCCTCACTTCCCCCTCCTTCACTGCAGCCCCCGCCGGCCTGAACGTGCATCTCCATCTCCGTCTTTCACCCGTCCTAGTGCTGTTGCCTTGCATGGCTTTTCTGGTTGCTTCCTGAGCTCTGGGGAGCTGGGGAGGACCCCTACCAGACGGCTGCACTGGGCTCTGCAGCATGTTTCTGGAATCATCCCCCCTTGGGCAGTGGATGTGTTCCCCGATTTAGGGAAGAAGAAACGGAGGCTCAGAGAGACTGAGACCCGCCTGGGTCTAAGGTTGCCACAGAAAACAAAAGACACCAGTTCATTTTAAATTGCAGAGAAGCAACAAATGATCTTTAGCATAAGTATATCCCCATGGCGGGATGGGGTATACTTACACCTCTTAAAATGACTTTGTCGTCATCACTCATCCTGTTTTCCTCCCCGTGCAGGTAGGGCACTCTTGGATGGATAGGACCAGACCACAGGTCCTTGCTGGACAGCAGAGTTGGGGGAAGACTGTGGTGACATTTGCACAGGCCCAGGCATGGACCTTTCCTGCAGGCCTGGCCCCAGCGATGTTATCTCCTCGATGGGCACTCGGCAGCAGGCGGCTGAGCTCCCAGCATAGGCCTTGCCCACTGCACCCTTCCTGCATGCGGGGCATCCACGCCCATGGCCCTGGCTCTCCACCAGCACCGTGTGTCCGCGGCGAGCAGGCCCCTCCATTCTAGCCCAGAGGGAGAGTCCTTGGGCACCACCGTTTCTGTGATCCATCTGTGCTGAAAGTGGAGTGACTTTGACTCCTCTGCCTGTCACCACCCATCTTGCAATGTCATATTTAAATGATTAAGCCAACAAACGGTTTTATTTCCTCCAGCAGCCAACAATTCTGCAAAAGGGAGTTATTTTAATTTAAAGTGGTACCATAAAAAAATAATAAAAATAAAAAGGTCTTCTCTGTTACTTTGAAACTCAGTGAGGAGGCCCGAAGGGAGGCCTGGGGGGCATTTTCAGTAGCTGCGGAAGACCCTGCCCTGGTGTGGGTTGCAGGCTGATTCGGACCCAACTGTCACCGGTGGAAGAGTGGAGACCCCCAGCATCCTCTGACCTTTGACCCTTGGTTAGTCCCCCCCAGCCACCCCCCAGCACCTTCTCCTGCTGGAACATCCCAGAATCCATGTTGCCTTCCTTCCTGGGGCTGTGATGGCGAACACCATCGACCGGGCTTAGAGAGCAGGAATTTATCATCATGGCTAGGGAGGCCTGAGGTCCAAACTCAGTGTGTCATCTGGTTCGAGTGTTCTCAGCAGCTGGCAGGGCTCGGTGGGGGCCAGCCCTGCTCTGCCTGTCCCCTGGCCGTCTATCCCCTTCCCTCCTGCTGCATCCGAATTTCCTCTGCTTCGAGGGTGTCCTGCCCCATGGGACTAGGGCTCCCCCTCATTAATTTTGCCCCCTCCTTAACTAGCAACATCCTCAAGGATCTGATAGACGAGGGGATTCACCCTTGCAGGGATGGGGTTTCAGGCTTGACCGCACATCTGTGGGGTACACGGGACCACCCTGGCCAGCAGCCCCTTGAGATGCGATACTGCTCCTCCTGCAGCATTTCCAAGGTCCGCTCAGGTGGGGCCCTGCCTTCCCATTTGGAGGTGATCAGGACTTTGGAGCCCACCTGCCCCCCAGGTGCAGCTGCAAAGCCACTGAGTCATCCCGGGAGTCACTCCATCCGTTCCCACGTGGGAGCCCTGAGACAGAGCCATCCCACACGGTGCTAGCAGAGTGGGCAGAGCCTGTGAACTGACTGCCACCCACGGGGGCCCCTGATGAGCCTCCTGGGCAGCCGCTCGTGCTTCTGTCCCCCAAGAGCCCCGGAGGACTCTCTTGGCTGCTGCGCTCCAAGCCCAGCCTGGCCTGCTGGCAACCAGCTCCCCAAACAACCACAGGTAGGACAAGCCCTGATGTGTAGTGTTTGCAGAGTGCTGTGATGTAAACACTCCTACCAGCCTGACTCTAGCTACCAATTCCAGCAAACTGCTAGCTAAATTCACCTCAGATAAGCCTGCCCATTCTGGGTGCAGCCAACCAGCAGATACAAAGGGCAGTTGTGGGTGCTTCTGCCTGCATGCACAGGGCCTGCTAGGAGGGAAGTCCTGAGTGGACGAGACTGACCCTCAGTCAGCAGGGGCCAGCAGCACCCCACCCACAGTCTGGACGCTGGGCCCATGAACCCCCTTCGCTCAGGGCATTTGGGTCTCAGTTTTCTACCTCCAAACTCCAGCGTCCCACAGGTGCACAGTCCCCAGGGTTGCCGTGGGAACCCGCGGTGGTGGTGGGTGTGAGCTCACACGGCCCCCCGAGGGTGATTGTCCATGGAAGTCTGTTCCCTCTTCCCAGCTCCTCCCATGGCCTGGAATTAGCAGCTCCAACCTCTCCAGGGCTCGGAGTCAGGTAGAGAAGGCCGGTGCCTGTCTCAGAGCCACTGCAGGCAGTGTCTCTCTCCCAGGGTTTGACTGAAAGGGCCCTGGGCTGTGACCTGCACTCCCAGCACCTGGGGCAGTGTGCAGGTAGGGCACAGGTGATGCGGTCACTTGGCTACCTGTAAAGGCAGTGGTGGGTGAGCAGGACAGGGCCAGGAGGGCGGGGCAGCAAAGCCAAACCAACGGGGCTGGCGGGAGGGAACAGGTCAGGTTTGCTCACCGGTGGGTGGGATCCCCTGGGGGTCTTGAAGTGAGACTCATGATACCCACCCCCAGAGACCCCAAGTCAGGAAGCTGGAGATGGTGTGGACTGGAATGGGGTGGGGGAGCCCAGAGCTGCCTGGGAGGACAGAACCTGAGGGTTTTACTTGCAGGGCAGCAGTTCTGGCAGACACGACGTGCCGGCCTCCGGGTGTGCAGGGCTGGCTGAGAGACGGGAGGAGGAAATGGGCTCCAAGTCCTGGGGCTCCCGGAAGGAACAGCATCCCTGCAGGTGGCCATCAACCTCCTACATCCTACTTTCCCAGTGGTTAGGGGTTGAACTGCGACCCCAAAGGACAGGTTGAGTCCTAATCCCTGTCCTGTGAATGCAACCTGGTAGAAATTGGGTCTGGGAAGGTGCTGTTACTTCACATGAGGTCAGGGCCAAAGGACTAGAGTCCTTGTAAGAGGGGACATTTGGACACAGAGACAGACAGACACACACGAAAGAGAAGGCCTTGTGGAGGTGCAGAGGTCAAGGCTGCAGCAGTTCATCTGTGAGCCAAAGGATGCATGAGGCAAGGAAGGAGTCTCCCTTAGAGGTTTCGGGGAGCAGGGCCTGAAGGCACCTGGATTTGAGGCTTCTGGCCTCCAGATCTGTGAGACAATAGCACTCGCTGCTTTAAGCCTCCCAGTTTGTGGCACTCTGTGGGGCAGTCCCAGGAAACAGACACAGGATGTTGCACCTCACTCCACCCAATTGGCATCTGTGCCATATTTTTCATTCTTTATTGAA
This sequence comes from Tamandua tetradactyla, assembly GCF_023851605.1. Taxonomy (NCBI): domain Eukaryota; kingdom Metazoa; phylum Chordata; class Mammalia; order Pilosa; family Myrmecophagidae; genus Tamandua; species Tamandua tetradactyla. Next base: position 157,269 of record NW_027518268.1, read on the forward strand.
TGGAAAGTATCACATGAAGAATTGTGTTAACATAAGCCAGGGGCCTTTTGGAGACTGCCCCTCAACTCCCAGCTTCTGCAATGGTCTTGCCTGTCAGTGAGTGGGACAGAGGGCAGAGTGTGGCATAATTTTATTCTTGGCCTGGTGGCTTAGTCTCTTTCTCTCCCTCCCTCGCCATTTTGGCACGTCCGGTTCTTCTAAGCCTCTGAATTACAAGCCTCACCAGCGACTAGTGATGATGCAGCCTTGTCTCTCTAACCCTATTGGCCTTCTCCTTAGTCCTCCACCTACCCAACATCCTCTGCTATGGGTACACTCAGGAACAGCATCTCTATGGTCACAGTCACTCATCCATCCTCCCTGTATGATTGGCTACCCTCCCCTGGAGGCCACACCCTAACTCCGCCTCTCCTCAAACTGTATATAATCCAGGGCTCATCAAGCCTCGTGGTCTTTAGCTTCTGGCAGCCCTGGCATAAGCGTCTACCAAGAATAAAGCTACCTTGCTTCATGCCTTAATTGACTCGGCCTCCAGTCTTTTAGACCCGCAGCGAGGTCTCCTGTGTGCGCCCCTTGGACCCAGACCCCCGGCTCGAGCCCCTTTTCTGCGTGCGGCAGTGTCGTCTAGCAAGCAGTGAGAAGCTGAGGAGTAGAGGGTCCCCGATAGCTTAGCGGTTGGGCAAAACCGCAGCAGAGTTTTCAGTTTCTCAAGTTGTTAAAGCTGAAAGACCACCCATAGGTAAACGGATAAGCTTGTCCTCACCACTTTTCAACCCAACACCTCCCACCCCTCCCTTTGAAGGATGTCGTTGGGGCACTGTTGGTGAGGCTGAGTGAGCTGGACAGGAGAAGCAGGGGACGAGCTCCTTCTGACCTCAGGTGAGGCTGGGAGAAGGTCTCAGGTTGCCACTCCCATCAGCTGGTTGCAGTGGCCCCACCCACTCCTGCCTGAAAGATATCAAGGCCACAGGATACTATCCACGGGATTCATGGGACATGATAAACACAGTATGTGTGAAATGCAAGGAAGAAAATAGAAGCTGAGTGAGCCATCCAGCCATAAACACATGGATAAGGAGTAGCCTGTATGCTCTCATGACAAATGACCCTTTCTTTGTTGTGGGGTAAATATGCACCAGATTATGTGTCTTATTTGTTAATGCTTTTGAAATTTCATAATAACTTCCCTTGGCATCAATGAGTTAAAATAATGAATTGCATGTTTAATAAGAAAGCAAGTACTGGCATTCCATTTGTCCATGAAGTTGATGATGAAGCTATAGCTTGCATCAAAAGTTCAACAACACTGTCCGTCCACCTGGAGCTTTTGGTCCCACAAACACCAAAGGAGAATCTTGATCTGCTGAAGTAGGAGCAGCAATTACTTCCAACATCAGCGGTCATTTTCAGAAGACTTTTCCTGAATATGAGAATTTAGCATGTGGTCTTTTGTACCTCACTCTCTGAATCTTGACCTTTCACTTAGATCAAATGGCTGTACTTCTCCACTTGGTTCACTCCTTTTCAATTGCAAATTTTCTCATGCATATATGCAAAGTGAAGCAGCAGCTGTTGCTATGTCACCTCCACCAGCAAAAGCAAAACTGAAAGCTGTAAAAGGAAGCCAGTTTTAAATGAGGACATCAGCTACTTCAAATGGAAAACCAGTTCATTCCAATATTTGTTCAATTCTTTCAATCTCAATTACACAAATACATCTCATCTAATACAGCTTTTAGAATTTCATTCTGTTGTAGGTAACATTTCCAACTCTTGTGAATGCTGTTGCAAATTCAATCAGAAAGCTCCACATTGATGACAAATTATTTGTTTCATTATGGTGATATGTCCACATGTTTGACCAAAGGGTCATGGTATGTCATGGTTTACTAAGAAACCCATAGAGTGAACGTAAGTTTGTAATTGGTTGTAGGATGTCTGCAATTCATAATCGTGTCCACCATGAAACAAGTTGTAATTGTCAGATTTTTCAAATACTTAAATGTGATTAAAGCAACGGAATTACACCATTCTGTGACAAAGATACATTGGAGAAAAGCATTTTATGAAGTATTACAAGGGATGCTGCCTCATAAAAGTGAATTAACATGGCTTTAGGAACATCTCAGCATCCGATGAGCTGCTTTGGAAAGCAACCTGCAGTTCCCTCAAAGGTATAGTCTTTTTCTAAATAAATCCTCTAAACTGGTTACATTTTGTTTAAATTGGTTGGAGATCTCTAATCAAATAATTCAATGAACAGCACAACCAAAATCTTTAGCTTTTGAAGCAGTTAGAAAATTGCACTTATTATAAACAAAGCTTACAAACTGGAAGGCATTAAATTTGCCCCTCTAAAAGCAAGGGAGAGCCAGAACAAATTAAACAATGAGCATTCCAACAGCATATAAGATTTAATTTTGAAATGACATAACTGTGCTTTGGAATATCTCAACTTGTGGAAAACGTCTTTAAATGGAGCTCCTAACTTTAATTAAACAAATTTGTATGGAATGGAACAAAATTAAAAGATCTATTTGTAGCATCTAAATTTGGGGAATACATTAAAAAGACTCATATAGACACAATTTCAAAATAGACAACTAACTTGACAAGTTTTATAAAAGTATCTGTCAAAGGAAGATTCTCTGAATGCAGATGAGATGCCAACATCATCTGTAATATACATTTGGGTGAAATAGTTATACATTTCAATGTGGGAAAAACAAAAGAAATTAATATTTTCTCCATAGAGCAAAGTGCCCTAAGCTTACCAGGTAACTCTTCTCCTATAGAGAGAAAATTGTCTCAATTAAAAATGTTCTGGTTGAACAGAGAGAAGTTGATTTAAAGTGTCAACAATTTCAGATTTATTAACAACATAAAACGCAACTTTGAAGAAGAGCACAAGCAATTTTACAAAAAAATTTATAACTGCTATGACCGAATTGAAAAAAAATCATTCTTCAGAAAAATACCTAAGAATCTGCCAAAATAATGAAGTCAACATGTCAGCCAAAACATATTGAAATATATATACATAACTTTGATTATCTCCAGTGACCCCTTTCACTAAAAAATGTGTCCCAGTTTGAATGACAGATTGAGCAGTGACCCCTATGCACAGACAGGTTTCCTGCACAGATGCTTCCAAACCTTAGACTCTTTTGGGGCTTTCATTCTAACACAGGGGTCTCAGGCATCATTTTTCTGTTTTTTTTTTTTTCAATTGAGGAATAATTTATGACAGACAATTGCAAAGGTGTTAGGTGTACAATTCAACAACTATTTTTTTTTTTTGGTTTTTAAAGGGGGGAATTTATGATGTTGCAAGTTTACAGTTCTAAGGCCATGAAAATGTCCCAATTAAAGCAAGTCTAAAAAAATGTCCAAATTAAGGCACCAATGAGAGTTTATCTTTAAGCACTAAAGGCTGATGATGTTCAGGGTTTCTATCTCAACTGGAAAGGCACATAGCGAATATGGTGCCATCTGCTAGCTTCATGAAGGCTTCTTGCTTCATGAAGCTCCCCGGGGGCATTTTCCTTCTTCATCTCCAAAGGTCTCTGGCTATGTGGGCTCTGGTAGTTCTCATGGCTCTCTCATTTGTTACAAATGTTTCCTCTTTTTAAGGATTCCAGTAAACTAATCAAGACCCACCTGGAATGAGTGGAGTCACATCTCGCTCTAATCCAAGGTGACTACCCACAATTCAGTGACTTTTGACACAAGACATGACCATCACCCAATACGACTTAGAATGTTTCCATCATTCTAGAAAGTTCTCTGCTGCCCTTCTGCAGTTATTTCCCAATCTCCATGGGTAATGACCTTTAGTGCATTGAACTGTATCCCAAAAGAGATGCCCTGAAATCCCAGCTCCCATTTCCCATCAATGGGACCTCACTTGGAAACAGCATCTTTGCAGAAATGGTTGAGTAACGATGAGGTGAGGCTGGAGTAGGTGGGTCCTAAATCCTTTGAATAAGAGAGATTTGGACACAGATGCACAGATACCCACAGAGGACAGATGGCCATGTGAAGACAGAGGCAGAGACTGTTCGATGTGTCCACAAGTCAAGGAACATCGAGATGATCAGCAAACAGCAGACACTGGGAAGAGGCAAGCAAGGGCCCTGCCCTACGGGGTCCAAGCGGCACAGCCCAGCTGACACCTTGATTTCAGACTTTAGCCTCCAGGGCTGGGAGAGAACACATGGCTGTTGTTTTGAGCCCCTGTCTGCGGTGCTTTGTTGCAGCAGTCCCAGGAGACTAAGATACCACTGTTCTGATTTCCCATGGCAGTGGATTCTGTTTGCCTGTTGAGTTCTATACTATGAGAAATTTGGGTCTCCTGTTTTTGCAAGGCCCAGCAGTAGAAATGTGACGTGGTTTATTGTGTTTGTTTATTGCAGGGTTCAGGGGTGCAGTGGAGACTGCGGAGGGAGGTGTGGGCAGGGCAAGCTCAGCCTCACTGGCCTGAGATGCCCAGAAATAGGGGCTCTGCCTGGTGCCTCCCCTCCAACCTGTGCATAGGTCAGGGGCCCGATCAGCACCTCGGGGGCCGGCCTGAGCCTCCCTGCTGATGCCCAGGTCTGGGCAGAATGGAGGGCAGCCATCAACCCCCAGGCCCACTCGCCTCTTCCCTGAGGCACTGGGGCCAAGAGCTGAGGTCCAGGTGGATGACAGCATTTGAGCCAGAGCAGAGTGTGGTGGGATGAGCTGGGTTGTTGAAGAAACAGGCAAGTAAAGGAGCCAGTGCAGAGAGAGGCATCACAGCCACACGTGCCTCTGCCCACAGCAGGGCTGGGTGGAAGGCAAGATCTAGGTGCCCAAGTTAGGGCCAATCATGCCTGAGACCCCAGGCAGGGTGGGTGCCAGGGACAGGGAAGGGGCTGCCAGACCCCCCAGAAGCAAAAGGGGTGTTGGAGGGTCCTGGGGTGCAAAGAAGGGAGTCTGTGCCCAGAAGGCTCTGAGTTCAAGTCCTCCCATGCTGTTACCATCTATGACGCCTGGGGAAGTTGCCTCAACTTCCCCAGTGCCAACTGCCCACCTGTGGAGCCACTTGAGTGGACCAGGCTGTTGGGACTATGCTAGGCAGGAGTTCAGCAAGTGAGGTCTGGGGACTGGTTAGAGATGGGGAGAGACTGGTGCCCACCAGTGGGTTTCCATCACCAAAGAGGGGCCAGGATGCACCAACTCTGCAGTCAGACCTTATGCAGGTACTCTACTTTTCCATACCTGGCTGTCCAAGCTGGGGCCACAGTCCTTCAGAAAGCCCATGCCCATCTCCACGGTCTGGAATCCATCAAGTCCAGTAGAGCGCTCCTCCACCTGTGATGACCCCTCCTGTGCATGGATTGCTGCCTCTATAAATGCATCTATGGGGTGGTTCTAGGGAAGTTCAGTGGTTGAACTGTCACCTGTCATGTGGGAGAACCGGGTTCAATTCCTGGCCCATGCACTTCCCAAAAAAAACAAACCAGCAAGGCAACCAACCAATCAACAAACAAAAATCTCAACAAATGGTGCTGCAATGACGGGAAACTCACACGAAAAAAGAAAAGAATAAATGTGACCCTCCTATACAGCATACAAAAAAAAAGCATCTGTAGGGTTTTGGTGTACATTTTACAAGTAAATATGAAACAATCCTACAAAATAAGCCTTAGCATGCCCATTATATAGATGATAAAAACTGAAGCTCAGAGACACGAGGGTCTCCTCTCACCCACCAAGGTACCCACCCAGCGTGAAGTACTGAGACAGCACTTTGACTGTCTCTGTGACCCCAACCATTGGCCCCACCCCTATGCCACTGACTCTATCCCTTGCCACTGACTCCACCCCTCACCCCTGACTCCACCCCTTGCCCCTGACTCCACCCCTCACTGCTGACTCCACCCCAACAGTGCCCACCTTGTCTGTTGCTGGACGACGGTTTGTACCACCTCCCTCATATCAGAGCCCTGGACCCACTCTTTGCTGGGCGGCAGAATCCCCTGGCCCCCTTGCCCATCCCCCTGGTGGGTCTCAGAGTTTACGTTTTGGGAAGTCCCCAGAGCCCTCATCAAGTGGAGCATGGTCTCTTAGCACCTTGAGGACAGGTAAAGCGCCCTCAACTGACTCACCAACTGATTCTAGTTTGCTAGCTGCTAGAATGCAATACACCAGAAATGGAAAGGCTTTTAAAAAGGGGAATTTAGTCAGTTGCTAGTTTACAGTTCTAAGGCTGAGAAAATGTCCCAATTAAAACAAGTCTATAGAAATGTCCAATCTAAAGTATCCAGGAAAAGTTACCCTCGTTCAAGAAGGCTGATGAAGTTCAGAGTTTCTCTCTCAAGTGAGAAGGCACATGGTGAACATGGTGTCATCTGCTAGCTTTCTCTCCTGGCTTCCTGTTTCATGAAGCTCCCTGGGAGGCATTTTCCTTCTTCATCTCCAAAGGTTGCTGGCTGGTGGACTCTCAGCTTCGTGGTGCTGCAGCATTCTCTGCTCTCTGTGAATCTCCATTCTCCAAAATGTTTCCTCTTTTATAGGACTCCAGAAATGTCTCAAGACCCACCCAAATGGGTGGAGACATGTTGTCACCTAATCCAGCTTAACAAACACTCTTGATTAAATCACATCTCCAGGGAGATGATCTTATTACAGTTTCAAACATACAGTATTGAATAGGGATTATTCTGCCTATATGAAATGGGATTTAGATTAAAACATGGCTTTTCTAGGGGACATACATCTTTTCAAACCAGCACACCAACCCCCATTCCCATCCCAGCAGTCCCACATCACTGATGCCCAGTTCCTGAGTGACACCCTGAATGGGAAAGTGAATCATGGGGCTCACATGTGCTGGCCAGAGTACAGGAAGCTTTCAGAGCCCGAGTGCCCAGCTATCCAAGCCAGGACCCTGGGAGCCCCTCAGCCCTCAGCCCAACCTTTGGCCATCTCTGAAGCTCCCACCCCAACATAAGTGCCACTGGGAAAGACACTGTGGGAAGCAGCTAGTGCCTTTCCAAAAACTGATCTCACATCTGTGCTCCAAAATGCAAATGCTGAGGGGCTTATTTTTACCTGCAAATGCTGAGTGTGTCTAATATATTTATAATGCCTTGAGTAGCTCAGCTGGTAGCAACTGCCCTGAGTGACAAGGGAAATTGTTAGAAATTGTTCCCTGTAAAAATAATGAGCCCTGCTGAAACGAGCCAATGAAAACAGCCTCCTAATGGCGTCCTGCCCGAGTCAGGTGTGCCAGAGCTGGGGCTAGGGCTCTTCCCTCAGGAAGGTGGCCCCTGCTCTGTCTGTTCTGGGCATGGTTTCTGAGCCAGCTCTGGGTGAAAAGGGACCTCAGGGCCGGGCTGGCAGCGTCCTGGACAGTGACCGTGTCCAAGGTCTACATTCACTGAAGCCCCCAGACATTAAGGCAACCCCCTCTCTGGAAGGGTGCCATCCTCGGCTCATCTACCCTAACCCAGTGCAGGCCAATCTGTCTCACCATTCCAGAACGTTCTTTCATCCTGCCCAGTCCATCAGGCATTCACAAACACTCTTCCTTCTACCAGGAACATCCCTGCACCTTCCTCACCTTCTCCCCTCACCTCTTACTTCCCACCAGACTCAGCTCAAAGGGCAGCTCTCAGGCAGTCTCCCTCACCACCCCAGGGGACAGGCACCCCCACCCCACACCACCCACAGTGAATGGCTGTAATTGCTATGTCTGTGATCTTCCATCAACCTGTCTGTCACCCCAACCAGGTCGGAAGCTTCAGGGGTACTAAGGCCATGTTTGTTTCCCAGCTCCCTGGAATTATATGGGGTAGAGACTGGGTATTCAAAACCCAAGCAAAGAATAAATGAATGAATGAAAAAATTGGAGTTAGTGCATAAAATGTCTATTATATCTTGTGCATTATATGTTTTTTATCATGCACCACATACTCTACAATATGTATCATTATGCATTTGACTCCTCCTGCCCTCCTCACCCCTGATTTTCGATGCCAGCTCTGCAGGTCCAGCACTATAGTGCCTACATTTTTTCCTTGTCACCCTTTCTACTGCGTTGGGCTTTGTTCAGGGCCCATTGATGCTCACCTGCCCCATTTCACAGCCTTCTGCCTGGTTTCCCTGCCTCTGCCCTCCCCCCTTCAAAGCTCTCCTCATTGGGGTTGTGTTTGACAAGTCACTGCCCTCTCTATAGCGTCTTCCATGGCTCTCCATTGCCTGGACAATAACGGCGTCCCCATGTGTACACAAAGCCCCCCACGGTCCTGTCCGCCCCCTCTCCTCCAGCCTGAGGGCCCCCAAAGCCCTTCTTCAGACCTGATGCTCTACACCACCGAATTCTCGTCTTGGCGCTGCATGTCACACAATTTCTTACCTGGGAGCCTTGGCTCACGTGGTCACCCCTGCCCCAGATGTCCAGCCTGTCCTTCCACCCTCCAGCACTCAGTCTTGCCTTGTCATTCTTATAGAATCAGCTCTGACACCACGTCCTCTAGGACCCTTTTCCCCCACCGGTGTGAGCAGATGCCCCTCCTCTGAGCGCCCACTGCAACTGTCACAGGTCCTGCCCTCGCACGTGGGTTTAGAGCGTGCACACATCCTCACACCTCTTGTGCTGGACCCTGATGCCCTCCTGGGGCTGCCTCTCCACCAGCCCCCGGCGTGAGGCATGAGAGCATGTCTCTGTGCCTTTCCAACCGTGGCACAAACCCACCCCCAGACGGTGTTTCAAGATGCCGTGCATTCCCCAGTGTAGGTTCACGCTCCCAGGGCAGGTACTTAAGTCACCTGGAAAGCCAGAGGCTGCCGGGTGCGGAGCCCCGGACCGGTCCTCCCCTGGCCTCTGGTCGCTCGCTCGGAGCAGTAGGGGTCCCTTTATTTGCAGCACTGAGGACCCAACGCGGAGTCCAACCCGACACACGCACACACGCACACACGCACCCCGGCCCGCTCACCTGAGTCCTAAAAGCTGTTGAATCCACGTGGTCACCTTTCAGGGAGCTGAGCCTCAGATATTGTTCGCCCCGGCCATCTGCGCAGCGCCCACCCGCAGCTTCTGTCCCGCGGGTCTCGGCTCTCGGTCTGCCGCTGCCGGGCACAGAGGAGGCGTGCGGGGATACTGGGGCCCCGCCGCCCGCGCCCACCGTGCCTGCCCGCCCACTACAGAGCCATCCGCACTGCTCGGCCGCCTCCCTTCGCGCGCCTGCCTCGCTCTTCACTCGCCCCCGCCTCCCCGAGCGTGTCCCAACTCCCCCCACCGCCCCCCACCTGGCTCATGTCATTATTTGTGTATAGAAATATTACTGAATTTGTACCTTAACCTTGTATCTCACCATTTTGATGAATTTGTTTATTAGCGCTAATGGTTTCGTCAAAGATTCTTCAGTGTTCTCCATGTATAGTATCATGTCATCTGCAAATAATGAAAGTTTACATCTTCCTTTCCTATTTGGGTGACTTTTGGGTCTTTTTCCTTTCTAATTGCTCCAGCTAGGACTTCTAGTAAAATGCTGAATAATAGTAGTGAAAATGGGCATCCTCATTGCATTCTCTATCTTAGGGAGAGTGCTTTCAGTCTTTCACCATTAAGCATGATGCTGGCTATGTGTTTTTATACATGCCATTTATGATATTGAGGAAGTTTCCTTTAATTCTCACTGCTCAGAGTTTTTTTTTATCAGCATCAATCTATATGATCATGTGATTTTTCTCTTTCAATTTGTTAATGTGCTTTATGATATTGATTTTCTTGTGTTGAACCACCCTGGTGTAAACCCCACTTGGTTGTAGTCTGTAATCTTTAAGTACATCATTGGATTTGATTTAATGTTTTGTAGAATTTATTGAGAAATTTTGCAACTATGTTCAATAAGGGAGATTGATTCGTCATTTTCCTTTCTTGTAGCATCTTTATCCTTTTTTTTGGTATTAGAATGATATTATTTTCATAAAATCAGTTAGATAACATTCCTTTTCCCTGAAAATTTTGGAAATGTTTGAACAGGATGGTGTTAATTTTTTTGGAATGTTTGATAAAATTCCCCTGTAAAGACATCTGGTCCTGGGCTTTTCTTTGGGGAAAGATTTTTGATGACTGATTGAATCTCCTTCCTTGTATTTTGTTTGTTGAGAGCTTCTATTTATTCTGGAGGCAGTGTAGCTTGTTCATGTGTTTCTAGGAATTTGCACATTTCATCTTTGTTTGGGATTTTAGGCAGAGGTGTTTTGGAATGCAGAGTAAACTCTGCCATCATTTTCTGTAAAGTGATCACTCATCATGGATAGTGAAAATGCCTGCAATGCTTTATTATCAGAGAAATGAGTAAGCACAACAGTAGCAGTAAGGATAGTAATGATGACTAACAGCAGCCACGGTGGCAAGGAAATGGATAACATTAACAAACATAAGGGTATGAGAGAATCCACTACACACATCTGGAGTGAGTGGTCTGCTTCTGGGATTGCCCATCTCCAGATTCTTGTAAGGTAACTAGGAGGAGAATATCAGAAAGTGCACAAACTGAGAGACACATAAATTGCCAGAGAAGTTGCTCCGAGTGGGGTGCTGTTCAGGGGGATTGGCCAGCTAATGCATAACGGGTCTAGGTGTCTCTCTGGAGAGATGGGAAGCCTTTAAGTGATGGAAGGTGGGGTGGGCCCAGCAACAGTATAAATCTGAGTCATCTGACTGAATATTATCCTTGGTTTAACTGCGGATCCTTGAGAGGGGTACAGACAGGAAGTTTGATGTGGCATGTGTCCTTCCAGGATTGGAAAAAAGAGAGTGGGCAAACTAATGATGCAATGACTATTAGATGCCATGGTCATGATCCAGACAGGAACTCTGAGGCTGAAAAAAATAGGACCAGGTTGTAACGGGTCAGAACACAAATGGGAAAACTTGTATTGATGCTAATTTGCCCAAAGTTGATAAGTGAAATTAGAGGGGTTACCAAGTGGAAGGTCTTTGTTTCTAGGAGACATGGCTGAAGCATCCATTCTTCAAGAGCAGAGATGTAAGCAGCCTACACTTAAATAAATGCCCAGGAAATCAATTGAAAGAGAGAAAGTCACAAAGGGACAGCTGTTGCATGCTTCTCATGATAGGAGGGAGTTGGACCATGCAAATAGACAAACAGGAACTGGAATACAAAATTACCAGGTGTGGGGGAAGTGGGAGTAGGGCATCACTGTGTAATGGGCATGGGGTTTCCATTCAGGACCATGGGGAGCTCCTGGTAATGCTCAGTGGTATGCAGAGGGCAGCACTGCAGTTGTATTTATTCCCTTTGAATAGGAGGCATTGGGGGCACTGTTGTAGGACTGTTTATGTTTACCATGTGGTTGGTTTGTTAAGGCTGCCAGAATGCAAAATATGGGAAATGGAATGGCTTTTACAAAGGGAAATTAATAAGTTACAAGTTTACATTTGTAAGGCCATAAATATGTCCAAACTAATGCATCCAGAGAAAGATACCTAGGATCCAGGAAGGCTGATCTAGGAAGATACAAGTTTGGTGTCTGCTGGTCCTTACTCTTGATTCCTTTTTTCCATTTCTGATGCCTACAGTATCCTCTCTTCGAGTTGGTAAGCCTCTACTTGGTTCCTCCAGGACCCAACTCTGGGTTCTGGCTTGCTTAGCATCATGTGGGAAGGCACAGGGCAATGTCTGCTGGGCTCTATTCTTCATGAACAAGCTTTTTAAAATTCTTTCTATTTTATTTTTTGTTCTCAAGTTCATTTATTTCTGCTCTGATTCTTATGTTTTTTTTATTTGTTTTGGGGGTTGTTTGCTCTTCTTTATCTAATTTCCCCAGGTCAACAGTTAAGTACTCAAATTTACTCATTCTCATTTTTTAATATATGCCTTTAGGGCATTAAATTTCCCTCTCATTGCCGGCTTTATTTCATCTCATAATTTCTGATATGTTGTATTCTCATTATCATTCATCTCCAAATACTTATGATTTCTCTAGCAATTTCTTCTTTCACTACCTGATTATTTAAGAGTATATTATTTAATTTCTGGACATTTGTGAAAACTCCATTTCTTTGTTGATTATTAATTTACATCTTCATAGCATTGTGGTCAGAGAAGTGCTCTGGATAATTTCTATCTTATTACATTTATAAAGATTGTTTTTTGTATTTTGTTTTTTTGTCCCAGCATATGATCTGTCCTGGAGAATGCGCACTACAGAAGAATGTATACCCTGATGTTTTGGGGTATAGTGATCTATATATGTCTACTAGATCTAACTTACTGATCACATTGTTTAGGTTCTCTATCTCCTTGTTGATTCTTTTTGTTTTATTATTAGTGGAGAGTGGTGTATTGAAGTCTCTTACTGTTATAGTTGAAGCATCTTTACCTCCCTTCAGTTTTGCTAATATTTGATTCAGAGTGTAAATATTTATAATTGTTATTTCTACTTGGAGTGCTGTACATTTTATTAATCTGTAGTGTCCTTCTTTGTCTCTTATGATGTCTTAACATTGGAAGTACTTTTTATCTGATACTAGTGTAGCTACTCCTGCTTTCTTTTGCTTACAGCTTGCATAGAATAATGTTTTCATCCTTTCACTTTCAATCTATTTGTATATTTGGGTCTAAGGTGTGTCTCTTTTAAGCATCATATAGATAGATTATATTTTTAAATCCATTCTGTCAATCTGTATGATTTAACTGGTGAGTTTAGTTCATTAACATTTAAAGTTAATACTGTAAAAGGACTTCTTGAATCTACTGTCTCATTATTTAGTTTTTATTTGTCAGATCTTTACATACATTTTCCTCTCTCTCCTTTTATTTATTAAATTACCCTTACTGGTTGTTTTAGTTTGCTAGCTGCCAGAATGCAATATACCAGAAATGAAATGAGTTTTAAAAAGGAGAACTTAATAAGTTGCTTGTTTATAGTTCTAAGGCTGAGAAAATGTCCCAATTAAAATAAGTCTATGGAAATGTCCAATCAAAGGTATCCAGGGAAAGATACCCTTCTTGGTTCAAGAAGGTTGATGAAGTTCAGGGTTTCTCTCTCAAGTGAGAAGGCACATGGTGAACACAGTCACAGTTTCTCTCTAGGCTGGAAGGGTGCATGGTGAGCACGGCATCATCTGCTAGCTTTCTCTCCTGGCTTCCTGTTTCATGAGGCTCCCTGGGAGGCATTTTCCTTCTTCATCTCCAAAGCGCTGGCTGGTGGACTCTGCTTCATGGTGCTGCAGCATTCTCTGCTCTCTCCGAATCTCTTTCATTCTCCAGAGTGTTTCCTCTTTTACAGGACTTCAGAAACTATTCAAGACCCATACAAATTGGTGGAGACATGCCTCCACCTAATCCAGTGGGAGAGGATCTAATTAAGGTTTCAAATGTGTAATGCTGAATAGGGATTAGAAGCAACAGCTACCTTTACAAAATGGGATTAGGATTAAAACATGGCTTTTCTAGGGTACATACATCATTTTAAACCAGCACACTGGTACTCTCCAATTCTGTCACCTCCTCCAGATCTCCATCATCTGTCCTTTTCTTCAGCTAACAGAACTCCCTTTAGTAGTTCTTACAGGTCAGGTCTGCTGTGGTCCAGTTCTCTCAGTCTTTGTCTGTGAAGGTTTTAATCTCTCCCTCAGTTTTGAAGGATAGCTTGGCTAGATAAAGAATTCTTGGTCAGAATCCTCTGTCATTCAGGAACTTAAATATATCATACCACTGACTTCTTGCTTCCATGATGCATGTTGTGTGGTCTGAACTCAGCCTCACGTATTTTCCCTTGTATGTAGTAGATCACTTTTCTCATGTTCCTTTTGGGACTTTCTGCTTCTTTTTGATATTTGACAGTTTGACTATCATGTACCTTAGAGTAGGCCTATCTGGATTTATTCTATCTGGGGTTCACTGGGCCTCCCTGATTTTCAAATTTGTCTTTTATAATGGTTTATTAATTTTCTCTGATAATATCTTCAACTAAACTTGCAAAACCTTTACTCTTCTCTTCCCCTTTTTGGACACCAGTGATTCTCATATTTGTGTTCCTTCTGTTGTTCATTTCCCTAAGATCCAGTTTGTTTTTCCCATCTTTATTGTCATTTTTTCTTTTTTTTGCACTGTAGTTGAATTATTCTGTCTTCTTCTGGCTGATTTACTCTTTTTCTCATTCTTCGAATCTGCTATCATGTATCTCTATTATATCTCTAATTTGGTCTTCTGTATTTTCATCACTGTGAGATCTGCCATTTTTCTACTTAATCTTTCAAATTATTCTTCTTGCTCTTCTAATGCCTTCCTGATATCCTTTATTTCATTATAAATATCATTGAGTAATTGTTTCCTATTCTGTTCCCCCTCCAGGGTTTGACTCAGTTATCCAGCTGATCCATTTCTGCCTGGAACTTCATATCTTTTGTGATTTTCTGTTGTGTTTAGATATCTGATTATCTTAAAAAGGTTATTTTGCAAGTTATTTTCCTTTGCTCTATCTAAAGTTTTGTATTTACTTGGTTTTGCATTGAAGGTTCCTTCTTGGGATTCATTTATCAGTAATTCTCTGCCAAACCAAGGTCTGGATCTAATGAAGGGAGAACAATTCCACTTGGGGGACTATTAAAAGCTAGGCAGTGTTACACAGGTATTTCAGGGGCAGATGTTTGCCTGTCCCAAGGGATACCAAGGCTTGATTCCTGGCCCATATACCACCACCCCAAATAATAAAATAAAAAATCAACAAAAAATTCACCTCAGCAATAGTAGGTCTCACTGTCAGAAGGGGACAGCCCAAGATATATTGGGAATGAACTCAGACTGGTACCCACAGAAGGGAGAGAAAATTAAAATATATATATATATATATATAATATATATATGTAAAATAACAATAATAACAAATATGGAAAAGAAAACTAGTCAGGGAGTTTGCCAGGCTGCACTTACCACATCTTCCCAATAGGTGATGCTCCAGAGGCACCTCTTCACCTCAGGCCCTCCTCTCACTACTACAGGGCCTGTCTGGGAAGGTGGCATGCATGATGGGGGGAGGGGGATTGTATCTGTTGTCTGGCAATGCTGATGGCCTATCCAATTCTTGCACATGGTGGAGCAGGTGATCACAGTCTCTGGCACTTGTTGGATCCATCCTTCACCTCAGCTGATAGACAGCTATTCACAGCACCCACTGAGGCAACTTATCCCAGTGCCCAGAGGCACAGCTTTTCATGAACAATGCTAGGTATACCTCTGGGCTCCCCATGGGCACTCCCAACTGTACAGCTGCTTGGGGAAGCCCTCCAAGCTAGCAGTTGAGCAGTCTGGAGTGGAGGGATTGTCAATTCTCTGGGATCTGCACTACTCCACATGCTGTTACCCACCCCTGGTGAGAGTCATGACTGATCTGACCCACACTGATCTCCTTTTCCTGATTTCCCTGTTCTCACCTCCTTATGAAATAGTGAAGAACCTCTTTGACCATTAACCCCTCAACAGGACTTCAATCCTGGTCATCTTTTCCCCATCTCCTCTCTTGTCCTATGGACATGGGTGAACCCAGCATACTCTACTCTACCATCATCTGAAAAATTCTCTCCTTCCATTAATTTTTAGTGGGAATTTTTCCTTCAGTGTTAAAATAATTGAAAACTATTGAAAAATTAAGAACTAGATGTAATTTAAAATCAAACATTATTTTCATTTTAAAATTTTGCTTAGTGAAAATGAACTTATCAAAAAAATTGATTCCATTATTTTGCTCATTTCCTTCTCAGTTGGTATAATTGCAGTGTTTAATAATTTCTCCTAAAGCCTACATATATTTATGCCTAAGAGTCACTTCCTGAAAACCTCTTTATTGCTCAAATGTGGCCTCTCTCTATGCTCAACTCTGTAAGTAAAATCATTACCTTTCCCCCACCAAGTGGGACATGACACCCATTTGGTGAAAGTGTCCCTAGCAATGTTGGATATGACTCCCAGGGATGAGCCTGGCCCTGCACTACAGGCTTGACAATATCTTCCTGACCAAAAGGTGGTAATGAAATGTAACAAAATAAAGTATCAGTGGCTAAGGAGGTAAAAAGTATCAACAGGCTATTCAGTTGCCTATTGTTATGCAAACTTCAGCTAGATACTGCTAATTACCATGACTTGCCAAACCCCAAACAACCATTCCTTTTAACCATAAAAAAATCTGGGGTTCTATGTGAGAGTCTACAAAAGCTTAATTCACTAAGATTACTGTGCAGAAACCTACAATCACCATCTGGCTTCCTAGGCCAGGTAAGTCTTGAAACTTATAAAGTTTCAATACAACTCAATAGCAGGAAGACAATGAAATTTAAAAATGGGTAAATGATTTGAATAGGAATTTCTCCAAAGAAGACATACAAATGGCTAAAAAAAGCATGAAAATATGTTCAATGTCAATAGTCATTAGGTAAATGCAAATCAAAACTGCAAAGAGATGTCATGAACAAAGCAATATTAGATATTCTCTGGAAAAGTCCACCCAAATAATAAAAGGACAAATTCCAAGTGACTGGATCTCTGAATTGTGATAGAATTTAGAGAAGAATTACATAAATGCTAGATTGTAGATCAAGAAAAACAAACACCAAAATAAGGTAGAGTATTTGGATCCTGGAAAATCTAGATGGACGCCTCCCCTTCACTCAGTCCCAAACAGGACCATAGCTGCACAGAGTCATAACAGCCTAGCTTCTTCCTGGAATAAACACAGACCATAAAGCCACTCACAGCAGTGAGTTAGAACCACAAATGTACCCAGTCACAGGGACACAATTTCATAGAAACCAGGTTTGAACATCAGCACTTGAATAGTGCCATATACAATATTGCACCCAAGTTAAAAAAAAAGACCATGACAGAATTATTGGCAAGAATCACACTCAATCATTCCAGTCTCTGCTGCATAACAAATGCTAAATGGGCCTTTCTGATGTGTTGGGGACAATTAAGGTAGCATGTATAAAATCCACCCTCAGCGATGCCGGAAACATGCAACATGGCCGCCAGGGCTGAAACAAAGAACAGCCTAAACTATAATCAGCCTTCTTCACGGAAGTAATTGTAGTTTGCTCCTAAAGTTCATGCCAAAAGTACTAACCTACACCTGCCCTCTGCCCTAGCAACAGCAGTCACCAATCCCAAACCATCCCTTTGTCCTTATTCACCCAATTAGAGGTCATCACCTATTCCTACTAGCTACCCCCTCTCCTAGAGTGTATATATACCTAGCCTTTTCAATAAACTTTTGCAGCTTGATCAGAATATTTGTCTTGCTGCCGTTCTTTGTGTCTCTTTGTCCCATGCCATTCTTCCCTCACAGGAGTTCGAGCTTCGGTTGATCGTCCCGCGGGCCAGGACAACTGGCACCCAACGTGCAGCCCGAGCCTTGTGAGGGATAGAACGCCGCACCAAAGGAGCCTGGTCAGGCAGCACTCACCGCACCGAGGATCACCGTGAGGGGACTTGCCCGCGAGATAGATCCGTTGAGACAAAGCAGTGTCGGCGAAAGGAAGAAAGAAAAGAAGAAATTCAGCACCAAACGGTAAGCCCCCACCCTAATCATGGGACAAGAACTTTCCAAACCCCAATTGTATATTAAGCAAGTAAAAGAGTCACTCAAGGCGTGAGGAACTAGAGTTAAGAAAAAGGATCTTATCCACTTTTTTGATTTCCTATTAAAAACTTGCCCTTGGTTTCCTCAAGAAGGTACTATAGATCACCAATGCTGGCTAAGGGTCGGGGATTGTCTAAAAGACTACTACCGAACCTTTGGTCCTGAAAGGGTCCCAGTTACTGCCTTTACTTACTGGAGCCTAATTGATGAAATCCTAAAAGACCATCCTTTAGCCCCAGATATTCAAAAGCTCTGTAAAGAAGGGGAAGAAGCTTTGAGAGAGCACTCCCACCCCACGTCAGAATGCTGCTCAATTATTATTGATATGCCTGAAAAATCCCCAGAAAAATCCCCAAGTGAAGGCAAGGACATGGAAAGAGAAAAAACCCCATCTAACCAAGCAATCTCATCTTATCTTAATCAGTACAAAGATGAGACAGAAGTCGCACTCCCTCCCCCTTCGGAGGTTGAGTTCCTTCCCCCCTTTCGGCCCCCGCCATACACCCCCTTATCTAAAGAGTTCCCTGCATTAGAGCCCTTCTTCTGCCCTGCCATAACCTGACCACTGCAGGCAGACTTAAAAGGAGCAACAGAAAACCTTAGGCTACATGCCGCCTCATTAAGAGCACTTTTGCATGAAAGGAGAGAAACTCTAAGCCTCATCAAGGAACTTAACGCAGTTACTCCTGAACTAGCAGATGTAACTTTTTCCAAAAATGATTCACCAGCACACCCTAGTGGTTTATACACTTTTCTCATCACACGCAGTCAAGCCAGACCCCCTGCTGCCGAATCTCAAACTCACTCCGGGTCGGAAAGCGATAGTGAAGGAGATAACCAGTCTAATCCCCCTAGCGAAGAGGAACAGGGAAAGGAACAGGGAGAGGCCAGTTCCGCCCCAGCAGCAAAATATAAAAAACTCAGTCTCAAATATTTAGAAAAACTAAAAAAAGCAGTGAATGACTGTGGTGCTACCATTAGCTCCTATTCATGTTTGAAAAGAGAAATATATTTTAAGAACTTTAAAACTAAAAATTCTTGTTAAAAACTATATATTGATAGTTAATACATATTTGAAACGTTAACTAAAGTATTTTAAATATTTAACATTATTCTAACAAATTTAATTTTGATGGTAATTACATATGTGGTAAAATATTTGTTCAAAGTAATGATTTAAGTATGAAAAATATGAAAGATATATTTTTATTAATAGGAAAACAGAATAGTTTTATCCTAAAATGAATAATTGTTACTAAATAAGAAAAATATGGAATAAAGCCTAAACTAATATAATAAGTGCTGAGGGTTTGTAAAAATGGAAATTCTGGTTAAAATCAAGAAAGATTTAATGAGTCTAAAATAACAATATTTTCTTGGACTCTTAAGCTTTTTTAGAAAATTTTTTTTCTAAATAATTAATTAAAAAGCAAAGAGTCTGTTTTATCAAAATAACTTATATTAACTTTTATCATGTTGTTATCTGTATAAAAAATACTGATTTTCTCCTGGCTTTCATCATACTGGCAAAAACTGCTTCTTGCCCTAAACCAGGTGGCTTAATCTATTAATCTAAGTACTATTACTATAAATGAATCTATTACTGACTAAATAATATTCAAATCATTTAAATACCTAAATTCCTTTAAGCCAAAATACTTTAATGCTTTATCCAGTGTTTATATAAACTATGTATGTATAAACTAAATTTATCCCAAGATAACCATGGCTTATATTGGAAACAGATCAGGAAAAAATATACTTGTGGAGTCTTTTTTGTTCACCTGATGTTGCCATTACATGTAACTGATGTTGCTATCACATGACCTTGGTAAGAAATAGTTAAAATGTACACTCTAGCTGGGAGGATTGGCTATCCCCCCAGAAGGAGGTGTACTTTAATACAGATATCTAGGTCCCAGGAAGCTCCTCTTGGTCCCTAGCCAGTTCCCAGAGGACCCAACTGGGCCCGGTCATGTAAGCAAACCAAAATTTGGCCACTATTGTGAGAAAATACCATAAAAACTGCATGCAAAAAATTTAAAATTAGCGAAAATGCACAACCAATTATAAAGAATCCACATTCCTGCATTCCTTTTAAATCAATCCAATAAATTCAATTTAAAAAATCTGATCATTTGCTATGGGTACATGTCACTATTGGCACTCTGCATTCATTTTTGCTACCTGCCACTTTAGGGATTCCTAATTATATATTACAAAACTTGTTTGATATTTTACAAGGAGATTCTGATTTATTAAGCAAAAGGCAGTTAACAGCTGCAGCTGAACGGGAGTTACAATTAATTGAACAATGCATTCAAAAAGGACAGCTTGTTCAAATAGATCTAAAAAAGCCTGTTGATTTTAATATATTCTTTACCTTGCAATCTCCCACAGGCCTATTTTAGATCTATTTGAACACAGTTCGCTACGGTCCTCTGGAAAGATCCATTGGATAACACTTGGCGAGGACCGGATCCAGTCCTGATATAGGGCAAAGGATCAGTGTATATATATTCTAGGGAATTCGATTCAGCCAAATGGTTGCCAGAGAGATTAACAAAACAAATAGACAATAGCAATCTGTCCAGGGCAAAAAAAGTTGCCCTGAGAAAAGGCATTTTTCTCTTTCTTTCTCCAGCACAGCTGAAGTTACTAATAAACCAGCAAGCCCTGCTATAACCTATTCAATGACGGCTAAACTGACAGACGACTGAAATCTAAAAATCCATCTACTGGTGTTGCTGGTGTAGGCACCGGTATCACCTCAATCACCCTCCAACAACAAAGCCTCTCCAGCCTAAGAGCTGCAATAGACGAGGACTTAACCCATATTGAAGCTTCCATCACCCACCTTGAAAAGTCCCTTACGTCCCTATCAGAAGTAGTTCTCCAAAATAGAAGAGGGCTAAACCTGCTCCTCCTTAAACAAGGAGGGCTTTGTGCAGCATTAGGCAAGGAATGTTGCTTTTATGCTGATCATTCTGGCTTAATTAAAGATTCAATGACCAAACTTAGGGAAGGAATTGTAAACCGCAAACGTGAGCGGGAAGCCCAAGGAGGTTCCTCCTGGGGACTCAACGGAATCCTCCCTTACCTCCTCCCTATATTAGGCCCTTTAATAACCCTACTCCTTATAATATCTTTTGCACCTTGGGCCATAAAAAGGATAATACAGCTAATTAAGGACCAAATCGATTCAGCCCTAGGCAGGCCCATTCAAGTACATTATCACCGGCTTCACCTCGCTGACCAAGGGATAAATCCAGAATATCTCACTGCTACCAACATTGATGGGTAAGAATCCCCCTCCTATGGGAGTAGCATACAACTCGAAAGTATGCTTCTAGCTTACGCTATGATTGGTACCGCTGGGTGCAAGGCAAAGCACTGCAAACGAGGGCCAAAACAATTAAAGGCCATTTTTGAGCTCCTTGAGAAGTATGCCTCATCTCGCATAGGGGTTCGCTCTGCAAAAATTCCCCTCCCCAGAAAAACAGAGCCACAAACAACTTGGGGAATGAGGCCTCTACTTCCCCCAGCCAAAAGAATGCTCGATCAGCATTATTCCTCCATCCTTTTAAAAAACAAAGGGAGGAGATGTTAGGGACAATTAAGGTAGCATGTATAAAATCCACCCTCAGCGATGCCGGAAACATGCAACATGGCCACCAGGGCTGAAACAAAGAACAGCCTAAACTATAATCAGCCTTCTTCACAGAAGTAATTGTAGTTCGTGCCTAAAGTTCATGCCAAAATTACTAACCTACACCTGCCCTCTGCCCTAGCAACAGCAGTCACCAATCCCAAACCATCCCTTTGTCCTTATTCACCCAATTAGAGGTCATCACCTATTCCTACTAGCTACCCCCTCTCCTAGAGTGTATATATACCTAGCCTTTTCAATAAACTTTTGCAGCTTGATCAGAATATTTGTCTTGCTGCCATTCTTCACGTCTCTTTGTCCCATGCCATTCTTCCCTCACAGGAGTTCGAGCTTCGGTTGATTGTCCCGCGGGCCAGGACACTGATGGACCCTACATGGTTATCAACGGAAGGTACAATAATGGGAACAAATTTCTGGCAAAAAAACACATGGAAAAAGTGGGGGAGGGGACTTAACTAAAGTCCTAAAGCAGGACAGGTCCTAGAATTGAAAAGTGTAATAAAAAGTGGACATTGAGAAAAGAAGAGAGTTTAAGCAATTCATAAGAACTGGGGTGAAAATTGTATGTTAAAACAGGGAACAAAACAAGATCCCCAGAGAAAGAACAGAGGAAAGGAAATTTTTCCCTGGAGATGCACACAACAAGGGCAATTCTATTGCAATCCAGGGTAAAACTCAGGTGCAGAAGAGCTGATAAAATAAGAATAGTTTAAAAATTGAGTCAACTGACAGTAGAAAAGAGGGAGAAATTGACCTTCAGGATTAATGTCTCAAAACATTAGATGCCAAGGCATCAGTCAACAATAAGAAACCTTACTATGAAACAGGAGATTTGGTTCAGTCAATGGAAAAATTAAAAGTTCAGAGGAGGCACAGCATTTGCAATAACTAATCAAGAAAATTAAAACAAATCTCCCAAGTCAATTCAAGATGATGTTGGAAATGTATAGACAGAAATAAATTAATTGTGATATAGAGCTAAAAGAATATAAGAAGATAATTTGTGAGCATAAAGAAGAATTCAAATGTTTAAAAAGAAACAACAGAAATTATAGGGAAAAGGAATAATAATGGAAATTAAAATACATTAGGAGCAAACAATACAGATTTGAACAGGCAGAAGAAAAACAGCAAAATGAAAGACAAGACAATCAAAATCATATATTCAGAACAGATAGAAAAATAAACATTGTCTCAAGGACATAAGTGACAGAATGAAGCATAATATATATGTATATATTCATCATGGGTGTCCCAGAAGGAGAAGAGAAGGGAAAAAGGGCAGAAAAACTATTTGAGGAAAAAATGGCCAAATATTTCCCAACTCTTATGAAAGACATAAATATAAATGTCCAAGAACCAAATGGTACTCCAGCAGAAAAAAATCTAAGACATAAAAATCACTGTGTCAAATGCCAAAGATAAATAGAGGATCTTAAAGCAACAAGAGAAAATCAATTCATCTCATATAAGGGATCATCAGTAAGTCTAAATACCAATTTCTCCTAAGAAATTGTGGGGTGGTAAGATATATTAAATGTGCTGAAAGATAAAAACGTCCAGCAAAAAAAATCCTTTATCTTGCAAAACTATCCTTCAAATATTAGGCATGAAAAAAAAATTAGGCATGAACTCCTTAAGGTGGTGACAAAAGGAGGTGTAGGATACTACCCATCCCCCAGAGCAGTCAGTAAATAGCCAGAAACTGAAACAGCTGTTTGGGATATTCCAGAGATCAGGCACATACCATATGAATGAAAATATGAGCTTATAAATCACAGATGTAACATAATCCTTCCACATTTTGGAGGCTTGTAATCATCCCACTCTGGCATGGCAGGTTGTCTCAGAGTTACTCACTGGTGGGAAACAGAAAGTCTCTCTTTATCAGGAGCAAGGGAATGTGAAATCAGTCAGAGACCAATTGGGGATTTTATAAATTTTATTAATATTTCAGAATCCTTAATACCAGCTCTCAGCACAGATAAATTTACAGGTAAACAAAAATGAAACCAGGATTTCTGTTTTAACTCTACTCCCAGCAAGGGTATAGGAGGACTCACAAAAAATCAGAGGCTTTTGGAGTTAAGAAAGCTCAGATTATTGGTAAAGTGCTGTGTCCCAAGAAATGGGTCACATAGGGCCAGGTACCAACTCTGGCTCCTGATTCACTAATCTGGGGAATCTGGAACTGGGGACCAGCTCTTTGAACATCTTTCTTTTCTCTCTTTAAAGAGCTCCATTAAAGAAATAAACCAGAATTCTCCATTTTCTGGCCCTGTCTTAGGCAGGGGCAGAAGTATGGTTGACTAAGGGACAAAGGAACTAATCAGGTGGAGGTAAAAGTTCCATAAAGGTAATAACTTCTCCAAAGAAGAAGAAGCCAGGGCCCAACAGAAAAAGCAGCTATCATTCTGATAATTTTGACCTTATGGGCTGAGATATCAGCAAGTTTCAACCCACAAGAAGCAGTGTTCAACCTGTCTCAACCACAGTCTGGCAGGTTGGAAGTGGAGTTGAGAGTCCTGAAACTTTTCCAGACTGCAAGAAACAGAGGGCTGACAAATGGTCCCTTCCCAGGAAAGATAGGTAGGGGGAAGGTCCAGGACAGTTGAGTGTATTTTTAGAGAATTCAGACCCAAGGCTTTAGGAAAATAGAAGCAGTTTAAGCATTCCTTCCCCTCAACCCCTGCCTCAACTGTGCCCCTAATAACCTTAGGCTCATGGAGAGCAGCAGACTGACAAGCACCAGCTGCTGGGTAATAGAGGAAAATCATAGAATCAGGGGACATCACAAGATAGACTGTCACCCAGATGGGTATAATCCCCAGGAAACTCTGATACTGGTCTACACCCACAGAGTGAATCCTAGAACAGTCTTGTCTGAGAAAAATTGACTGGGCTAGATAAGCTCTGAGGGCACCTTCCTCCCAAAATAAGCCCTCCAGGTAAAAATTTATAAAGGCAATGAAAGGAGTGTTAAGCACAAATATACTCAATAAAAAAACCAGAGAATATCAATATTCCTGTTGAGGAATAGAAAAGATAAAACTTTCTCCTTGGAGCAATTAACAACTGCACAAAAAGAGTAATCTCAAAAGACATTCCATATATGCAGAACAAGAATCAGAAAATTAAAAGCTGAAAAATTCTGATAAACAAAAGATATGCTAGAATACTAGAATAAGTTGAACCAAATGTCAAGGAACAATTAGAATGCAATACAACGTAATAAGAAAACCCTAGGTAAAGAGGGAAAAAATGGCCCTGAGAATGAATTGGTATAAGAATCATAAAGCTGATATCCAACAAAAGTAATCAGAATTTATACAAGGAAAGATGAAGTTATGGTCCAGTGAAGGGAAGAAATTAAAAGTTCTGGTGAGCCATAAGAATTGAGAAAACTAAAGCTGTTCAAACAAACCTTCTAAATCAATTCAACAAGTTGAAGGAAAATAAGGCTAAAGAAATGAATGACATAAAGAAGACACTGTGGGACCATGCAAAAGAATTTGGAAGATTGAAAACAATGACCATATTTATGGGAGTGAAAGGCACAAGAAAAGAGATTAAAAACCCAATGGAGAAATATAATAGCACATTTGATGAGGCAGAAGAAAGAGTTCAGGAAGATGTACAAAATCTTACACAAAAGAACAGATAAGGAAAAGAATGGGAAAAATTGAGCAGAGTATCAGAGTTGAATGACAGCATGAAACACATGAATATATGTGTTATGGGTGTCCAATAAGGAGAAAAAAAAGAACAAGTGCAGAAATAATAATGGAGGAAATAATAACTGAAAATTTCCAATCTCTTATGAAAGACATAGAATTACAGGTCCAATAAGGGCAGCATACCTAATATTGGAATAGAAATACTTGAAGACACTAATCACATTGCCAAATGTTAAAGACAAAGAGAATTCTGAAAACAACAAGAGAAAAGTCATCCATCACATGTAAGAGATGGTCAATAAGACTAAGTGTGGATTTCTTGGCAGAAACCATGGAGGCAAGAAGGCAGTGGTATGATTTATTTAAGGTACTGAAAGATAAAAACTGCCAAAACTGAATTCTAAATGCAGCAAGCTGTCCTTCAAAAATGAGAGAGAGGGTGCATGGGTGGTACAGTGGTAGAATGCTCACCTTACGTGAGGGAGACCCAGGTTCGATTCCCAGATCATGCACACACTCCTCTCCCAAAAATGAGGGAGAGTTCAAAGTATTTAAAGATAAACAGACAGAGAGAGTTTGTGGAAAAGAGACCTGCCCTATAAGAAATGTTAAACATAGTGCTACAGGCTGATAAGAAAAGACAGGGAAGGTAGGTTTGGAAGAGAGTGTAGAAATAAAAATTATCAATAAGGGTAGCTGAAAGGGTAAAAAGAGAGAAAAAATGATATTACATATAAAATCCAAAGGGCAGGTGTACCACAGTGGCTCAGCAGGCAGTCTTCTCCCCTGCTAGGTCAGAGACCTGGGTTTGATTCCCAATACCTGCCCATGCAAAAAAAAAAGAAAAAAAGAAAAAAAATCCAAAGGGCAAATGTTTGAAGAAAGTATGGCCTTTATATTAATTACACTGACTGGTTATGGATTAAACTCCCCAATGCAAAGACAGAGTGGCAGAGTGGATAAAAAGTTGGATCCATCTTTATGCTACTTAAAAGATACTCAGATTAGACTCAAGGACAAAAAAAGGTTGAAACTGAAAGGGGATGTCATTCACAATGTTTGTACAATCATACAGTCACAAGATGAGACCCATATAGTTGAAAAAGGAATCCAGCAGTACAATAAAAGAATTACACATTAAGACCAGGTAGGTTTCTAGGTATGCAAAGGGTTCAACCCAGGAAAATAAAGTAGTGTAATATACCATATCAACAAATCAAAGGAAAAATCCATATAATCATCTCAATTGAAGCAGAAAAGGAATTTGACAAAATTTAGCATTCTTTCTTGTGAAAATTCTTCAAAGGATAGAAATAGAAGGAAACATCCTCAACATGATAAAGGAAATATACGAAAAGCCCACAGCTAACATCATACTCAGTGATGAAACACTGAAAGCTTTCCCTTTAAGTTCTGGAGTAAAGAGAAGTGTGCCAATTATCACCATTGTTATTCAACATTGTCCTGGAAATTCCTAAAGCAATTAGGCAAGAAAAAACAATAGAAGGTATCCACACTGGAAAGTAAGAAGTAAAACTACCCCTGTTTGCAGATGACATTATCTTATATAGAAAAAAATCCCCACAAATATGCAGCAAAGCTATGAGAGTTAGGAAGCTAATTCACCAAAGTGGACAGATACAAGATCAACATGCAGTAATCAGTAGTGTTTCCATACAATTGTAATGAGCAATATGAGGAGGAAGTCAAGAAAAAAATTCCATTTAAAATCACAACCAAAAGAATAAAATAGTTAGGAATAAATTTAACCAAGAACATAAAATATGTATGCACAGAAAACTACAAAATATTGCTAAAATAAATCAAGGAAGACCTAAATAAATGTAAGAACATAAAATGCTCATGGATTCAAAGTTTAAATATTTTTAAGATGTCAGTTCCACCAAAAATTATTTCTAGGTTCAACAAAAAACCAATTGAATTCCCAAAAATGTACTTTGCAGAAATAGAATAAAATAGTAATTAAATTTATTTGAAAGGGTAGGTGCCCAGAATAGCTAAAATCATTAACATAAAATGTGAAACAGAAATGGGAAAGAAATGAGAAAGAAACATAAAGTTGGAGGTATTATAGTACCTGACATTAAAGCATACTATAAATCTCCAGTGATCAAAACAGCATGGTACTGGGCGGGCAATGGTGGCTCAGTGGCAGAATTCTTGTGTGCCACACCAGAGACCCAGGTTTGATTTCTGGAGCCTGCCCATGCCAAAAAAAAAAAAAAAAAAAAAAAAACCCCAAACAACAACATGGTACTGGCATGTTGATAGACACACTGACTATGGAATTGGGTTTTCAGAAATGGAGCCTATACTGCACACAATTGATTTTGGATAAGGAAGCCATATCCACTCAACTGAGGCAGAGAAAAATTTCTTCAGCAAATTGTACTTGGAAACTGGATATCCATATTCAAAACATTGAAGAAGACCTCCATCTCCCATTTAAAAAAATTAACTCAAAATGGATCAAAGACTTAAACATTAGAGTTAAGATCATAAAACTCTTAGAAGAAGATATACAGAAATATCTTAAAGTCTTACAGTAGGAGGTGTTTCCCTAGACCTTGAACTCAAAGCACAAGCAATGAAAGAAGAAATAGATATAAGGGAACTCTTCAAAACTGAATACATTTGCACATTAAATGACTTGTCAGGAAAGTAAAAAGTCAATATAACCAATGAGAGACAATATTTAGAAAGCATATATCATCAGATAAGGGTTTACTATCCAAATATATAAAGAGATCCTACAATTTAAAATCAAACAAACAAAAAGTTTAAATTTAAAAAATAGCCAAAATGGAAATAAAAATGGCTCCCAAGCACATGAAAAGATGCTCAACATCACTAGCTATCATTGAAATGCAAATAACAATGACAATTAAAACCATCTTACCTTACTAAAATGGCCATTATAAGTTAAAAAAAAAAACAGAGAACTGTAAGTACTAGAGAGGATGTGGCACAACCATTTGTAGAAATGTGTAATGGTGCAACCATTTTGGAAGGCAGTTGCATATTACATGTTCTTTTGCTGATGTAAGATGTCTTGATGCATGCAACAACATGCATGGATGAAGCTTGCAGGCATTTGTTGAGTGAAATATGGCAGAAATAAAAGGACAATTGGTCTGTCTAATATGACAACTATAATGCACAAACTCTGAGAGTTAAATTTGAGAACACATTATCAGGATATAGGAAAATGGTAGAGATTGAGCATATGATGCTTAAAGAACAAAGGATGTTTAACTATATAGATTGCAAAGTTCAGAAATTGGTAAGACAATACTGTGTGGTGGTAACACAATATGTAAGTATAGTGAACAATACTGAGTGTAAATATGGTTGACTGAGGAGGGACAAGAGCAGGTATTGCAACAAGAGGAAGGACAGAAGATAGAAACAGAGACTACATATAACTTAGTGAAACCTAGTATACATAGTAATGGTGGTGATTGTTCAAATTAAAAAAAAATTTACACAAATGAGAACAAATATATTTCACTATTACAACATGTTAAAATGGGGTGGTATAAGGAAAAATAAAATGATTGCAAACGAGGTCTAAAGTTAATAATAACATTGCAATATTCTTTCATTCGTTGCAACAAAGGCAATATGCCAAAGCTAAATGTCATTAAGAGAAGGTAATAAGGGAGAAAAAATATTTTTTTCTTTTCTTCTTTCTTTTCGGAATGAATGTAAATATTTTCATACATATTGTTCTGGTGAATGCATAATTATGTGTTTATATGGGAAGCCATTGATAGCAAACCTAAGGATGGAGTGTATGATGCATGAATAAAACTTTTTAAAATAAACAGAAAACTACAAATGTTGGCTAAAATATGGACAAAGAGGTATATCTGTTCAACTGCTCATCAGAAGGTAGAATTGTGCAGCCCCGCTGGCGGGCAGTGTGGCATTTCTTCAGGAACTTAAGTATTGGGTTACCATATGACCAAGTAATCCCGCTGCTAGGTATTTACACAGAAGAACCGAGAGCAGGGATACAAATAGATATTTTCACACCAACATGTGTAGTAACATTATTCATGATTGCTAATGGTTGGAGATGGCCCAAGGCCCCATCAATTGAAGAGTAGCCAGGTGAATTGTGGTGTATACATATGATGGATATTGCATGGCTGCAGAAAGGAAAGACATCATTAAGCATGCAACAAGGGGAATGAAACTTGAAGACATCATGTTGAGTGAAATAAGCCAGGAACAAAAGGAAAAATATTGCATTGTTTCAATAATGTGAACTAACTACAATTTCTGAAAATTAAACTTCAGAGCAAAAGAAGTGGACAGACCTTTGCACTGATGATTAAGGAGTACAGAATGTTCAATAAGTTTCATAGTAAAGGTTTAGAAATGAATAGTATGATGCTGGGTAATGGTAGCACAATACTGTAAGTGTTATTAACAAAGCAGAGTGTGGGTATGGTTGAAAGAGGAAGGCTGGAATCATGTATGTCACCAGAAGGAGAGCAAGAAGATAAAATCTGGGACTGGGAAACAGTGAAATCCAGTGTGGGCAATGATGGCAATTAATTGTTATAAATATAAGATCTTACAGGATCTAGAATAAATATATGTCACTATTACAAGGCATTAATAATAGGATGTTAGATGGGTAAATGCAATTAATGATAACTAAGGTCTATAGCTAACAGTAACATTGTAATATTCTTTAGTTAATTGTTACAAAGTCACTACAGAAAGATAAACATCAATAATGAGGGATAAAAGGGGAATGGGATTTTTTTTTCTGAAGAAATAAGAATGTTCTCATATTGACTGTAGTGGTGAATGCATAACTATGTGGTTATATCAAGAACCATTGATTAAAACCTAGGATGGATTGTTTGGGGTATGAATAAAAGTTATTTAAAAATGAGGGAGACTTCAAAATATTCACTAATAAATAAAACCTGAGAGAGTTCAACAAAAAACTTGACCAAAACAAATTAATAGCTGGAGTTCTGCAGGTTGAAAGGAAATGAAAATTTGAAAGTGCCTTGGAGTTGAAATGAAGAAATGAGGATCATCACTAAAGGTAACAAAAAACATAAATGCAAAACCCAGTGGTCATGAAATCTCCATATATAACTCTAATCTTTAATTCCTATACAAACCAGGATGCAATTGAACATAACAAACATTTATTTCCTCATATTGTACACATAAAATATAAATAGGTAAAGAAGGAAATGTGCTTTGAAAATTATTGCTGCTTTATTTCTTTGCTCTTATATGTTATATTTTACATTAAAAATGTTTTCAAAAAGGATATAAAGAGGGGAAATGAAGGGACATCACATGAATGCTATTTTATCTAAATTGTTTATTTTTCAATTAGTGGGCTATGGACAGTAGGCTATGTAACACAAACCCCAGGATAACCATGAAGAAAGAATTTCTAAAATATACAGAATCAGTAAAAAGAAAGGGATGAAAATGAAACATCATAAAAGGTCCACTATACCAAAAAGAAGGTTGCAATAAAGGAAAAGAGTTGAAAAAATATGTTATATAAATACTAAAGAAGAGAATGGCTGAAAAAATATTGCCTTTATAATAATAAAATGAAATGCTAGTTTATTAAATTCCACAATCAAAAGATACAGATTGGAGGGATAGATAAGAAAGCATGATAAAACTACATGTATACAAGAGACCCACCTTAGACCAAAAGATGAAAATATGTTGAAAATGAAAAGATAAGAGATAGTCCTGGAGCCAGTAGCCAAAGAGATATCTGGTACCTATATTAATATGGTACAAAATAGGAAGTCAAAAGCTGTTACAAGCACAAAGAAGGACACCATATATTAATAAAAGTGTCAAGCCACCAAGAAGAAATCAAAATCTTAAATATTTATTCACCAATCCACAAATACATGAGGCAAACACTGGCAACTCTGAAAGAAGAAATAGGTACCTCTACAATGAAACTTGGGGGTCTCAAAACTCCATTCTCATCAATAGAGAGAACATCTAGACAGAAAATCAATTAGAACACAGAGAACTTGAATAATATGATAAATGAACTAGACCTAACAGATATATACAGAAAATTGCATCCTAAATCAGCAGGATATACATTCTTCTCAAGTACACATGGATCATTCCTCAGGATATACCACATATTTACTCGCAAAAAGAGTTTCAATAAACTTAGAAAGATTGAAATTATACAAACATCTCTGACCAAAATGAAATAAAGATGGAAATCCATAAAAGGCAGATAACTTGAAAATCCACAAATATAGTGAATTAAAATAACACAGTCTTAAACAATGTGTCAAAGAAAAATCACAGGAGATATCAGTCTGTATCTTAAGATAAATGAAAATTAGGAAAACCATGTCAAAACTTAGGTAGAAAAGGCAATTCTGAGAGGGAAATTTATAGCTCTAAATGCTTACATTGGAAAAAAAAAGAGGTAATATCAAAGAACTAATAATACACCCCTGCAGGAACTAGAAAAATAACAGCAAATTAAACCCAATGCCAACAGAAGGACATAAATCACATAGATTTTAGCAGAAATAAATTAAATGGAGGAAAAAGTCAATAGAGAGCATTAACAGAAGCAAAAGTTCATTTTCATAAAAGATCTTTAAAATTGACAAACCATTAACTAGAATCACAAGGAAAAGAAAAAATATAAATTGTATCAGAAATAAAAGGGGGCATTCTACAGAACCCTCAGAACTACAAAGGATAACAAGAGAATATTATGAACAATATATGCCAATTAATCAAACAACCAAACTAAAATGGACAGATTCCTGGAAACAAGTGAAATGCATCAACTGACCCTAGAAGAAATGAAAGACCTCAACAAATTCCAAGGAAAGAGATTGAACCAAGTCATCCAAAAACCCTCCAAGAAGCAATGCCCAGTAAACAGTACCAGATGAATTAACACCAATCCTGCTCAAACTCTTCCCAAAGTTGAAGAACAGTGCATACTATATAACTCACTTGATGAGACCAACATCACCCTAATAACATAGATAAAGATAATAAAAGAAAAAAAATTGCAGACCATTTTCTCTTATGAATATAGATGCAAAATCCTCAACAAAATAGTACTATTTCAAATCCAACTGCACATTAAAAGAATTATGCATCATGATCAAGTAGTATTTATCCCATTTATACAAGGGTTTCTGAATATCAGAAAACAATGTAATACACCAGATTAACACATCAAAGGGAAAAACATATAATCTCAGTTCATGCAGAAAAAGCATTAGACTAAATGCAGTGTTCTTTCTTGGTAAAAAATAAACTTAATAAAACAGTAATAGAAGGAAATTTCCCCCCTCATGATAAAGGACATATATGACAAATTCATTGTTAACAGCCTAATTTCATAAGGCATTGGGAGCACATTACACAAATTACTCAACATAGCTATCCAACTTTTTCATGAATATCTGTGTTCTGAATTCCCAGTAGGCATTTTCCAACATTGCATGTAATCATCAAGTGCCCTATAGCCTCAGAGACATATTAGAAGGGCCAAAAACAATGCTGTAGGATTCAATTATTGAATTCACTTACAAAAGATCTCTTTACCTGGCCATATAGATGGGTCAAATGCAGCCTCTGCCTCCACAAAAAATTGTACTCAAAACCACTTCTCCTATGGGGTGCAGGTATAATTCAGAGGTAGAATTCTCTCCTACCATGTGGGAGACCCAGGTTCAATTCCCTGACCACGCCCTTCCCAAAACAAACAAACAAATAAACAAACAAAACTTTTACAAATGATGTTACAATAGCAGGAAATCACAAGGAAAAAGAATGAAATATGTCTCCATCATACAACATATAAAAAACCCCACTTCTTCCTGCTATCTTCCACTTCCATCATCTTGAAATACGTTAGTGCATTTTCATGTTATTTTTTCCATAGATGGACCTTTGTCCCATATGAAAAATGGCTCCTGCATATATTTCCTAAATAGAATTTAGTCTTCCAATATGGGGCTCTCCTTGCTCTAGGAAATTCAAAGACCACCATCAGAAAGAAAACAAATAAAATATTATTAGCAATTAGATTCATAGATATTATAAGACTCAGTTTCCTTGTATGAGCAAACAACAGCCCAGGGGCTAAATCCAGCTAACAACCTGTTTTTGGAAAATAAAGTTTTTTAGAACATAGCTAACCCATTTTTTAATATACATTCTTTCATGTGACAGAGTTCAGCAATTGTAATAGAGATCATCTGTCCTTGCAAACCCTACAATGTATTATATTTAGCCCGTTATGGAAAAAGGTTCCTGACCCTGCTCTGGAGTTAGGTTATAATCCATTTAAATATTTGTATAAACTATAGCAGCTGCCATTTATCATACATCACCTATGTGCCAGGCTCTATACTGATATTCCATATGCATTGCCTTTAAGTGCTACATAGACCCAAAAGGGAAATATTATTATGCCCATCTTGCAGATGAAGAAAATTGAGTCTTAAAGAAGTTACTAATATTTGCACAAGGCTACAACTAGTAATTGGAGGAATCTGGAATTCAAACATAGGTTAATATGCATATCAGTTAGGGTTCTCTAGAGAAACAGAATCAGCAGGAAATATCCATAAATATAAAATTTATGAAAGTGTCTCACATAATGATGGGAATGTACAGTCCAAAATCCACAGGGCAGGCTATGAAGCTGATGACTCTGATGAAGGGTCTGGATGAATTCCACAGGAAAGTCTTGCTGGCTGAAGCAGGAAGAGAGTTTCTCTTATGAAATGTCCTTAGAAGCCTTCCACTGATTAGATTAAACATCACTCATTCCAGAAGACACACACCTTGGCTGATTACAAATGAAATCACCTGTGGATGCAGCCAATGTGAACATGATTTAATTCTATGAAATTTCCTCATGGCAACAGGCAAGCCAGCACTTGCCCAACCAGACAAATGGATACCACAACCTGGCCAACTAGATGCATGAACTTGACCATGACAGTCTACCCTTGTCAACTCGGCAGCTATATACATCATCTTAAACCATACTTAATTTCTAAATAGAAAACAATAAAAGATGCATTTTCCTCACCTAACAATACTTAACTGTCCTGCATACAATTGGAAATACATTAAATCTCCCCAGAATAGGGTGTAAGTCCTTGGGTAATATTCATCCTTAAACTTGATATCTTACAATCTAAATACTATAACATGAACAAAACAGCATTACAGTCCTCATTTCTGTAACTGATCACATGGTCAAACTTCATATTTATCACTACCTTCTTCTACTAGCCATTCCATCTTCCCTTTACCTTCAGCAAGCATTTCAGCTGGCCGTGGTTCTTTGCCTGGTGTGGTGACCCAAACCTTCATTCCTGAAGTTTCAGAGCCATTGGTAGTCCTGGCCTGGATTGGGTTGTTGCAGTTTTCCATTGATTTGAATTATCAGGCATGGTAGTATTACAAAATGTCTTAGGGGATCTCCTATATTCCAGGAAAACTCATCTAACCTTCATTGTGTAGTTGCAGTCCTATTTCCCCCAATAGTCAGGATCAATCACCCCAGCGAGTAATGTAATCCCCTTCTTGGCTTGTTGATGCAGGTTCATGCATACTCCAAAGTGACCAGGTAGCAGTCTTAGATTCCAGTTCAATGGAATCATTGTTGTTTCTCTTGGTGGAAACATTTCCCCTTTTGGAACTAAAACCTGTAAATCAACAGAGCACAAGGTCACAGGGACAGGAAGCAAAAATTTTCCTAGTGGATCACTAGGGGTAATAGTGATTGGTGCCACTCCCATTTCCATCCTTTGGTTCCTGGACCCATGGATCCTGGCTGAGGGAGAAACAGCACCATACAGTGGATGCTGATTCAGGGCATACACAGCTTCCTGGAGAATATTACCCTACTCTTCAAGGTATTGCCACCTAGTTGGCACCATAATTGATTTTTTGAAAGGCCATTCCACTTTTCTATCAATCCAGCTGCCTCTGGAGGATGGGAAACACGGTAAGACTAAAGAATTCCATGAGCATGTGCCCATCCCTGCATGACATTTGCCATGAAGTGTGTTCCTTGATCAGAAGCAATGCTGTGTGGAATATGATGATGATGTGATAAAGTATTCTGTAAGTCCATGGATTGTAGCTTTGGCAGAAGCACGTTGTGCAGGGAAAGCAAACCCATATCCAGAGGATGTGTCTATTCCAGTTAGAACAAATCACTGCCCCTTCCATGAAGGGAGTGGTCCAATATAATCAACATGCCACAATGTAGCCCCAGCTGATCACCTAGAGGAATGGTTCCATATCAGGGGCTAAGTGTGGGTCTCTCCTTCTGGCAGCTTGGTCACTAGCAGTGGCTGTAGCCAGGTCAGCTGTAGTGAGTGGAAGTCCATGTTGCTGAGTCCATGCATAACCTCCATCCCTACCACCATGACCACTTTGTTCATGAGCCCATGAGGTAATGATAGTTGTTACTGGGGAAAGATGCTGACTGGTATCCACAGAATGGGTCATCCTTCCACTTGATTATTAAAGCCTTCTGTGGAATTCACCCTCTGGTGTGCATTCACATGGGACACAAATATCTTCATGTTTGTAGCCCTCTCAGAAAGGTCTATCCACATACCTCTTCCCCAGATTTCTTGGTCACCAATTTTTTTGTTTTGTTTTGTTTTTTTGTTGTGGACAATGTCATTTTACTTGTTACAGGGTTCTGATGCAATTTGGTCACCAATTTTTAAATTATGGTCTTACCAAGTCCCTGACCATCCAGCCAAACCATTAGCAACAGCCCATAAATCAGTATACAACATCACCTCTGGCCAGCTCTCCTTCCAAGTAAAATGAGCAACCAGGTGCACTGCTCAAAGTTCTGCCCACTGGGAGGATTTCCTCTCACCGCTGTCCTTCAAGAACACCTTAGAAAGGGGTTGGAGTGCTGCAGCTGTCCACTTTCAGGTGGTATCTGCATATCAAGCCAAACCATCTGTAAAGCAGGCCCAAGTTTCTCTTTCTCAGTCAATTCACTGTAAGGCACAACCCAAGAGGCCATAGGTCTGGTCTGGGAAAGAGAACTAAAGTGGCAGGAGTGGAGCATGGGCATTTGGGCCACTTCCTCGTGTAACTTACTTGTGCCTTCAGGACCTTCTCTGGTCCTATCTCATATATACCATATCCATTGTATGATGGAGTGCTGCTGTACATGTACAAATTTATGGCTTGGTGGTTCAGAAAACACCCAGCTCATGATAAGCAACTCTGGTCTCATGGTAACTTGAGTTAAACATTCAGGCTCTACTAAGGCCCAGTAGCAGGCCAAAAGCTGTTTCTCAAAAAGAGAGTAGTTACCTGAGCAGATGGTAAGTCTGCTCCAAAATCCTAATAGTCTGCATTGTGATTCTCCTATAGGGGCCTGCCAAAGGCTCCAGACAGCATTTCTATTTGCCACTGACACTTCCAGCACCATTATATCTGCTGGATCCTATGGTCCAAGGGGCAGAGCAGGTTGTACAGCAGCCTGGACCTGTGACAGAGCCTCCTCTTGTTCAGGTCCCCACTCAAAATTAGCAGCTTTTCTGGTCACTTGATAAATGGGACAGAGTAGTACACCCAAATGAGGAATATGTTGTTGCCAGAATCCAAGGAGACCAATTAGGCATTGTGCCTCCTTTTTGTTCACAGGAGGGGCCAGATGAAGCAACTTATCCTTTGCCTTAGAAGGGATATCTCAACATTTCCCACACTACTGGACACCTAGAAACTTCACTGAGTTGGAAAGCCCTTGTATTTTTGTTGGATTTATCTCCCATCCTCTGATAGATAAATGCATAACTAATAGGTCTAGAATAGTTGCTATTTCTTGCTCAATAGGTCCAATCAACATGACATCAACAATATAATGGACCAATTTGATGTCTTGTGGGAGGGAGAAATGATCCACATCCCTGCAGACTCCATCAATCACCTGACCTCCATAAGCCCCCACTGTGACTGGTCACCATAGTGACATTGTGAATCTCCTGGAATTAATGTCACTTCTGAACCAGTGTCTAATAATTCCCTAAATATCTGATCATTTCCTTTTTCACAAGCACTGATACCCTGGTAAAAGGTTGTCAGTCTCCATGGGGAAGGCTTGGAGGAAGATTAACAGTATATATTTCTGGCAGCGTAACAGGGTCCTCCCCCAAAGGGACCTGGCCTCACCCTCATTCAAAGGACTTTGGATCTGTACACTATCTCAAGTTTGGAAATTAATTAAGAGACAGTGACTCTTTTAGTAATTCAAGTTAGACTTCTGTCCACTTGACCTAGAACTCTTTTGCTTATACAGCTCAAACAAAAATTTAGTAGACTGCCCATCTATTGTACTTCTAGGTACCTCATGATTTACTAGTCAATGCCACAAGTCTCTGTGAGTCAGATTATTTTGACTCTTGCTTTGAGTCTACTGTCTATTAATGTAGCCACATCCACCTTGTTTTCAGCAATTAAGTGCTGCCACCTGGCTACTCCCAACTTGGGATCTGGTCATCCCCGTTATGTTTAAGGATTCCAGCACAGTGACGGCAGTTACCACAGTAAAATCTGACCTACAGAGAAGTGCAGCTACAGAGTTCTTCACAAATTTATTTTTCACAGTTCTGGTAAAAGTTGCATGTCCAGACATTTCTGGGGTGTAAGAGCAGGCTTTGCATGATATATTCCCTCTACTATTCCAATCTCCTTAAACCTCTGGATCCCCTCATCTACTTTATGCCAGGGCAGTTCTGGCATTGCAACCTAAAGTAATGTCAGCCACCT
This sequence comes from Tamandua tetradactyla, assembly GCF_023851605.1. Taxonomy (NCBI): domain Eukaryota; kingdom Metazoa; phylum Chordata; class Mammalia; order Pilosa; family Myrmecophagidae; genus Tamandua; species Tamandua tetradactyla. The sequence goes on from NW_027518268.1 coordinate 195,099, forward strand.
TTTGATCCATGTTTCATCCAACCATACAAACTGTTAATTTTTTTTAACCCCTTGAGCTATAACATTGAATGCAGAATCTCTACTTAGTGGGCCCAATTAATATATTCAGCATGATCCAGCTTTATATTCCTCCCACCATTATCCCATACCCTTAAAATCCATTGCCACACATATTTCCCTGATTTCTGTCTATATAAATTGGAAAACTCACACAGTTCTTTTGGAGTATAACGTACCTCCTCATGTGTGATACTTTGTACCTCACCTTTAGGGGCCTGTTGGGACTTTAGTCTAGTTATAGGTCTAGAAGAAATGAGGGGTGGTGGAGGTGGGTCATGAAAAGAATTAGAAATATCTTCCGAGCCATTTGCTTCAGGGCTTTCATTTGCAGTTTCATCTGGTGAAACAGAATTAATAACTCTAGGGCTAATCCCTTCAGGAGGAGGTTGGGTGGCCAATTCCTCAAGGCAGGCTGGAGGTGGGGCGGCTATGTCCTCAGGGCAGACTATTACAGGGTTATCTAAAGAAGGCTCAGCATGGTCTAGGGTTTCAACCTCACCCCCAACATCATTATCAATCCATATGTCACCATCCCATTTTTCAGGGTCCCACTCCTTTCCAATCAATGCCCTCACTTTAACGGCAGACACCATGCAAGACTGAGATTTCAGTTTATGTTGTAAAGTTGCTACTCTAGCAATAAGATTCTGAGTCTGATTTTCAGAGATCTCAAGTCTACGGCTACAGGAAATAAAATTTTCCTTCAGGATACTCATAGAAACCTCTACATCTTTCAGACGGCACTTAAGCTTCTTGTTTGAAGCCTTAAGCCCGTCCCTTTCACCCTTTAATGTAGACAGTGTATCTAACAACAACCAACCAACATCTCTATAACTCTTATTTCTACGAAACTCTGTAAAGGTGTCAAAAACATTATCCCCCAGAGTCTGGCTTGGTACAAGCGAAGCATTAGGAGAATCGAATCATGATATTTTGACTATCTCCTTTGCCAACTCAGTCCATGGACACTCCCAAGGAGTGTCATTCTGATTACAGGAATCAGAGTCCTTAGCGCCTCTGAGCCTATGAATATTTATATTTCATAAATATAAAATTTATGAAAGTGTCTCACGTGACCGTAGGAACGCAGAGTCCAAAATCCACAGGGCAGGCTGCGAAGCCGATGACTCCAATGGATGGCCTGGATGAAATCCACAGGAGAGGCTCACCAGCCAAAGCAGGAATGCAACCTGTCTCCTCTGAGTCCTCCTTAAAAGGCTTCCCATGATTGCATTTAGCATCACGAATTGCAGAAGACACTCCCCTTTGGCTGATTACAAATGGAATCAGCTGTGGATGTAGCTGACGTGATCATGACCTAATCCTATGAAATGTCCTCATTGCAACAGACAGGCCAGTGCTTGCCCAATCAGATGAACAGGTACCACAACTTGGCCAAGTTGACACCTGTCCCTAACCATGACAGTCCACCCCTTGTCAACTTGGCACCTATACCTTAGACCATACTTAATTTCCAAATGAAAACAGAATAAGCACACATTTTTTCTTTTACCTGACAATACTCAACTGTCCTGAATATAACTGGAAACACATTAAATCTCTCCAGAATAGGGTGCAAATCCTTGGGCAACATTCATTCTTAAACTTGATATCTTACAACTTAAATAGTATAACACAAACAAAACAGCATTACAGTCCTCGTTTCTGTAACTGATCACGTGGTCGAAGTTCATATTTATCACTACCTTCTTCCACTACCCATTCCATGTTCCCTTTCCCCTCAGCAAGCACTTCAGCTGGCCGTGGTTCTTTGCCTGGTGGGGTGACCCAAACCTTCATTCCTGAAGTCTCAGAGCCATTAGTGGTCCTGCCTGGATTGTGTTGTTGCAGTTTTCCATTGATTTTAATCACAGGGCATGGTAGTACTAATAGATGCCCCAGGGGATCTCCTATATTCCAAGACAACTCTTCTTTACCTCCATTAATGTAGTTGCAGTCCTACTTCCTTCTGATAGTCAGGGTCAATTACCCCAGACAATAATGTAATCCCCTTCTTGGTGTGTTGATCCAGAGGCATAAGTAGCCCAAAGTGGCCAGGTGGCAATCTTAACTTCCAGTTCAGTGGTATCACTGTTGTTTCTCCTGGAGAAAGCACACCCCATTTTGGAACTAAAACCTGTAGACCAGCAGAACTCAGGGTAGCAGGGACAGGAAGCAAAAATTTTCCTAGTGGATCACTAGGAGCAATAGTGAGTGGCACCACACCCATTTCCACCCCTTGGTTCCTGGACCCATGGATCCTGGCTATGGGAGAAACAGCACCATACAGCGGATGCTGATTCAGAGCGTACACAGCTTCCTGGAGGACATTACCCCAGCCTTTCAAGTTTTTGCCACCTAGTTGGCACTGTAATTGAGTTTTCAAAAGGCCATTCCACCGTTCTATCAATCCAGCTGCTTCTGGATGATGGGGAACATGGTAAGACCAGAGAATTCCATGAGCATGTGCCCATTCCCGCACTTCGTTTGCTGTGAAGTGTGTTCCTTGATCCGAAGCAATGCTATGTGGAATACCATGACGATGGATAAGGCATTCTGTAAGCCCACGGATAGTAGTTTTGGCAGAAGCATTGCATGCAGGGAAAGCAAACCCATATCCAGAGTATGTATCTATTCCAGTTAGAACAAATCGCTGCCCCTTCCATGAAGGGAGTGGTCCAATGTAATCAACCTGCCACCATGTAGCTGGCTGGTCACCTCGGGGAATGGTGCCATATCGGGGGCTGAGTGTGGGTCTCTGCTGTTGGCAGATTGGGCACTCAGCAGTGGCTGTAGCCAGGTCAGCCTTGGTGAGTGGAAGTCCATGTTGCTGAGCCCATGCATAACCTCCATCCCTACCACCATGACCACTTTGTTCATGAGCCCATTGGGCAATAACAGGAGTTGCTGGGAAAAGAGGCTGACCGATATCCATAGAACGGGTCATCTTAGCCACTTGATTATTAAAATCTTCCTCTGCTGAAGTCACCCTCTGGTGTGCATTCACATGGGACACAAATATCTTCATGTTTTTAGCCCACTCAGAAAGGTCTATCCACATACTTCTTCCCCAGACCCTTTGTCACCAATTTTCCAATTATGGTCTTTCCAAGTCCCTGACCATCCAGCCAAACCATTAGCAACAGCCCATGAGTCAGTATACAAACACACCTCTGGCCAGTTTTCCTTCCAAGCAAAATGAACAACCAGGTGCACTGCTCGAAGTTCTGCCCACTGGGAGGATTTCCCCTCACCACTGTCCTTCAAGGACACCCCAGAAAGGGGTTGTAATGCTGCAGCTGTCCACTTTCGGGTGGTACCTGCATATCGTGCTGAATCATCTGTAAACCAGGCCCGAGTTTTCTCTTCCTCAGTCAATTCACTGTAAGGAACTCCCCAAGAGGCCATAGCTCTGGTCTGGGAAAGAGAAGGTAATGTGGCAGCAGGAGTGGAAACCATGGGCATTTGTGCCACTTCTTCATGTAACTTACTTGTGCCTTCAGGACCTGCTCTGGCTCTATCTCGTATATACCATTTCCACTTTACAGTAGAGTGCTGCTGTGCACGCCCAACTTTATGGCGTGGTGGGTCAGACAACACCCAACTCATGATAGGCAACTCAGGTCTCATGGTAACTTGGTGGCCCATGGTTAAGCGTTCAGTCTCTACTAAGGCCCAGTAGCAGGCCAAAAGCTGTTTCTCAAAAGGAGAGTAGTTATCTGCAGCAGGTGGTAAGGCTTTGCTCCAAAATCCTAAGGGTCTGCATTGTGATTCTCCTATAGGGGCCTGCCAAAGGCTCCAGACAGCATCTCTATTTGCCACTGACACTTCCAGCACCATTGGATCTGCTGGATCATACGGCCCAAGTGGCAGAGCAGCTTGCACAGCAGCCTGGACCTGTCGTAGAGCCTCCTCTTGTTCAGGTCCCCACTCAAAATTAGCAGCTTTTCTGGTCACTCGATAAATGGGCCGGAGTAGCACACCCAAATGAGGAATATGTTGTCGCCAAAATCCAAAAAGACCAACTAGGCGTTGTGCCTCTTTTTTGGTTGTGGGAGGGGCCAGATGCAGCAATTTATCCTTCACCTTAGAAGGGATATCTCGACATGCCCCACACCACTGGACACCTAGAAATCTTACTGAGGTGGAAGGCCCCTGTATTTTTGTTGGATTTATCTCCCATCCTCTGACACACAAATGCCTTAGCAGTAAATCTAGAGTAGTTGCTACTTCATGCTCACTAGGTCCAATCAACATGATTTCATCAATATAATGGACCAGTGTGATGTCTTGTGGGAGGCAGAAACGATCAAGGTCTCTGCGAACAAGATTATGACATAGGCCTGGAGAGTTGATATACCCCTGAGGTAGGACAGTGAAAGTATATTGCTGACCTTGCCAGCTGAAAGCAAACTGTTTCTGGTGGTCCTTACTAATAGCTATTGAGAAAAAAGCATTTGCCAGATCAATAGCTGCATACCGGGTACCAGGGGATGTATTGATTTGCTCAAGCAATGATACTACATCTGGAACAGCAGCTGCAATTGGAGTTACCACCTGGTTGAGTTTACGATAATCCACTGTCATTCTCCAAGACCCATCTGTTTTCTGCACAGGCCAAATAGGAGAGTTGAATGGGGATGTGGTGGGAATCACCACCCCTGCATCTTTCAAGTCCTTAAGAGTGGCAGTAATCTCTGCAATCCCTCCAGGAATACGGTATTGCTTTTGATTTGCTATTTTGCTTGGTAGGGGCAGTTCTAGTGGCTTCCACTTGGCCTTTCCCACCATAATAGCCCTCACTGCATGAGTTAGAGACCCAACGTGGGGATTCTGCCAGTTGCTCAGTATGTCTATGCCAATTATACATTCCGGAACTGGGGAAATAACTACAGGATGGGTCCGGGGGCCCACTGGACCCGTTGTGAGACAGACCTGAGCTAAAACTCCATTGATCACCTGGCCTCCATAAGCCCCCACTCTGACTGGTGGTCCAGAGTGACGTTTTGGGTCCCCTGGAATTAATGTCACTTCTGAACCAGTGTCTAATAATCCCCGAAATATGAGATCATTTCCTTTTCCCCAATGCACAGTTACCCTGATAAAAGGCCGTCGGTCTCCTTAGGGAAGACTTAGAGGAAGGTTAGCAGTATAAATTTGTGGCAGTGTAACAGGTTTCTCCCCCATAGGGACCTGGCCTCCCCTTCATTCAAGGGGCTCAGGGTCTGTAAACTGTTTCAGGTCTGGAAATTGATTAAGGGGCAGTGACTCTGTGTTTTTGTAATTCAGGTTAGACTTCTGTTCCCTTGACCTAGAACTCTTTTGTTTATACAGCTCCAACAAGAATTTAGTAGACTGCCCTTCTATTGTATTTCTAGGCACCCCATGATTTACTAGCCAATGCCACAAATCTCTGCGTGTCATACAATTTTGATGCCTCCTTTGAGTTTGTTGTCTATTATAATACCCACGTCTACCCTGTCTTTGGTGATTAAGTGCTGCCACCTGGCTTCTGCCAACTCGGGATCCTGTCATCCCCATTGTGTTTAAGGATTCCAGCTCAGTGACAGCAGTTCCTACAGTAATATCTGACCTACAGAGAAGTGCAACCACAGAGCTCTTGAGGGATGATGGTGCTAGTCTCACAAACTTGTTTCTCACTGTTCTGGTAAAAGGTGCATCTTCTGGACATTCCTGGGGTGTAAGAGCAGGCTTTGCATGATAAATCCACTCTAACATCCCAATCTCTCTAAGCCTCTGGACCCCCTCATCTACATTATACCAGGGCAGTTCTGGCATTTCAACCTCAGGTAACGTTGGCCACCTTTTGATCCATGTTTCAACCAACCACCCAAACAAGCTGTTAACACCTTTTCTAACTGCTCTAGCTATAACATTGAATGCAGAATCTCTACTTAGTGGGCCCAATTAATATATTCAGCATGATCCAGCTTTATATTCCTCCCACCATTATCCCATACCCTTAAAATCCATTGCCACACATATTTCCCTGATTTCTGTCTATATAAATTGGAAAACTCACACAGTTCTTTTGGAGTATAATGTACCTCTTCATGGGTGATACTTTGTACCTCATCTTTTGGGGCCTGTTGGGACTTTAGTCTAGTTAAAGGGCTGTAAGAAATGAGGAGTAGTGGGGTGGATCATGAAAGGAATTAGAAGTATCTTCCAAGCCATTTGCTTCAGAGCATTCATTTGCAGCTTCATCTGGTGAAATAAGATTAATAACTCTAGGGCTAATCCTTTCAAGTGGAGATTGGGTGGCCAACTCCTTAGGGCAGGCTGGAGGTGGGGTGGCTATGTCCTCAGGGCAAACTATTACAGGGTTATGTAGAGAAGACTCAGTATGACCTAGGGTTTCAACTTCTCCACCAACATCATTATCAATTATATGTCACCATCCCATTTTTCAGGGTCCCATTCTTTTCCAATCAATGCCCTCACTTTTATAACAGACATCAAGCAAGATTGAGATTTCAGTTTATGATGTAAAGTTGCTGCTCTAACAATAAGATTCTGAGTCTGATTTTTGGAGATCTCAAGTGTATAGCTACAGAAAATAAGATTTTCCTTCAGGACACTCATAGAAACATTTACATCTGTCAGATCTCGAGTAAGCTTCTCATTTGAAGCCTTAATCCCTCCCTTTCACTCATTAATGCATACAGTGCATCTAACAACAACCAGCCAACATCTCTATACCTCCACTTTCCACAAAACTCTATAAAGGTGTCAAAACATTATCTCCCAGAGCCTGGCATTATACAAGTGAAACTTTAGAAGAATCAAATGGTAATATTTTGACTATCTCTTTTGCCAAGTCACCCCATAGATTGGCAGTATCATTCTGATTATGGGAGTCAGAGTCCTTAGAGTCTTGAGTCCAGTAAGAGTAGAAAACCTACCACAAAAACTCATTTTTTTTATTAATTAAAAAAAAGAATTAACAAAACAATTAGAAATCATTCCATTCTACATGTACAATCAGTAATTCTTAATAACATCACATAGTTGCATATTCATCATTTCTTAGTACATTTGCATCGATTTAGAAAAAGAAATAAAAAGACAACAGAATAAGAATTAAAACAATAATAGAAAAAAAAACACAAAAAACCTATACCTCACATGCAGCTTCATTCAGTGTTTTAACATAATTGCATTACAATTGGGTAGTATTGTGCTGTCCATTTCTGAGTTTTTATATCCAGTCCCGTTGTACAGTCTGTATCCCTTCAGCTCCAATTACCCCTTCTCTTTATTTTTACTTATTTTTTTTAATTAACGGAAAAAAAGAAATTAACCCAACATTTAGAAATCATACCATTCTACATATGCAATCAGTAATTCTTAACATCCTCACATAGATGCATGATCATCATTTCTTAGTACATTTGCATCGGTTTAGAAGAACTAGCAACATAACCAAAAAAGATATAGAATGTTAATATAGAGAAAAAAAAATAAAAGTAATAATAGTAAAATCAAAACAAAACAAAACAAAACAAAACAAAAACCTATAGCTCAGATGCAGCTTCATTCAGTGTTTTAACATGATTACTTTACAATTAGGTATTATTGTGCTGTCCATTTTTGAGTTACAAAAACTCATTTTAAAATAGAAAACCAATCATAAAAACCCATTTTTAAGATTCTGTTTCTTAAGAACCACTCCTGGTACCAAGCTGTATTAGTTAGGTTTCTCTAGAGAAACAGAATCAACAGAAATATCCATAAATATAAAATTTATAAAAGTGTCTCATGTAACCATGGGAATGTAGTGTCCAAAATCTGTAGGGCAGGCTGTGAAGCTGATGACTCCCATGGAGGGTCTGGACAAACTCCACAGGACAGGCTTGCCAGCTGAAGCAGGACGAGAGAGTATCTCTTCTGAATCCTCCTTAAAAGCCGTCATTGATTAGTTTAAATGTCACTTTACCAAAGACACTGCCCTTGGCTGATTACAAATGGAATCAGCTGTAGATGCAGCCAACATGATCATGATTTAATTCTATGAAATGTCCTCAGAGCAACAGACAGACCAGCACTTGCCCAACTAGACAAACGGGTATCAACACCTGGCCAAGTTGACACATGAACCTGACCATGACAGTATGATTTAAACCCTTCACTAAATGTGTACAGAATGGATCCTTATGCTTTCTGGCTGAATGAGTGGGAAACAACTGCTATTCTTGCTGAAACCTAGAAGCTATTTGATTTGATTATTAGTTTAAGGAATCTGTACCCAAGTATTACCAATACTCCCAAATCATAGCCCTCAGTGGATATAAATCATCCTTCAGTGAGGCAGGGATCACAGAGAGTACCCTTTGAATTCTTTGGAATTAACAGAGAGAGATGGATCACCAAAGACCACAGTACATGCTTCTTACCTTCAAAGAAAAGGAACTTGGAGTACAGACTCAGAGCCATAGGAGAGTCAACCACATCCCATATAGATCCTTGACTTGGGGGGATTGCCCAGGCTATATGAAAGGTCAGAAAGAGCCCACTCATCACAAGTAGCTTTCATGTGAATAGCAGCCACTACTGCAGTGAAACTCTACATTAGTTCTTGCCAAAACATGCATTTAGATTTGTTGAGAACTGTGCCACTGAGATTGTCAGTATTTTCCAGCTCTAAAAGGTAGCTAGTTTATTATGTGGAAAGGGAAATTTGGGGGACACAGGTTGTCTGGATCAAAGAGGAACTTGCCCAAACATTCACTGGGGCATCCTCTATCACATCTTTATTGGCACTGGGACCCAAATCTCGGCTCTGCTAGTGAAAAAGGAGAACATTGCCTACAATATGCTTTTGTTATGGTTGTGATTTTTTTTTTTGCAATTCATTCCATACCAAGTATATTGTGGTTCTAGGCATTGAAGATAAGCAGTAAACAGAAAAGACAAAGATCTCTGCCTCAATAATAATTACTGTTTGCCTATTATGTACTGGGCACTTTTTGAAAAACTGTCCAGATATTAACACATTTAAAACTCACAACAACCCTATGAGTTTGTTAAGTACAAGCATTGTCCCATTTCACAAAAGAAGAAACTGAGGCATAAGAACGTTTATCCTTTCGATAAATGGAGGGATGGAGGGATGGATGAATAGATGGATGGGTGGATGGATGGATGGATGGATTGTGAGATAATAGAAAATAGATAGATGAGATAGATACATACATACATTCATATGCACATACATACATTCATATACACATACATACATATATACAAACATACATATACTGATGGAAGGATGGGTGAGAGACCACTATATAACTGTTCACAATAGGCTGTATACAGTTGAAACCCTAAAGTTTAGAACATCCTTTATGAAGTATTTACTATATATTTCTGCTTATTGCACCATTTCTTTTTTTTTTTTTTGCATGGGCAGCCACTGGGTCTCCAGCATGGCAGGTGAGAGCTCTGCCTGTTGAGCCATTGTGGTCCACCATGCACCATTCCTTTTTAAAGAGGCTATTTTATACATTGTGAGGATGAGTCTCAGAGATATTTGAATCATTTACCCATGTTCACACTGCCAGTTGTGATTAGATTATTAGGCCAGTGCTTTTGTCCATCAGAAGAATTAGTTAAGAGTGCCTACATTTAGTTTAGAACCTTAGGGATAAATTCTGGTCTATCTTCCTCTCTCACTTGTCCATGCCCCCTCTTTAGTGACTTACCACCATACTAAGATGCCTTCCAGAAGAAATGATATGTTCACAAGTTGGAGACATGATCTTAAAAACCACACCACCAAGAGGTAAATAGGCTGTGATCAGTCATCTGGTTCTGAGATTATGATCCTATGTTGTAATATAGGTTAAGGACAGAAATTTCTCACCCAAATCAGTAGAATGGGAATACTGAGTGGTGCCTTGGGAGGGGCTTAAGTGTGAAACCCATACAAGAGTAAACTGGACTCTACCTTTGAAGGGGCCATGAGGGCCTCTGACTTTTTCTGAGATCTATAGTGCTACAAGGTGTCATCCACAGGGAAGAAAAGGAACTTTTTTTTGAAGAGCCAGAAGCCATTTGGGAGTAGAGTCAAGGTGAGGAGGGAGAAATATATCTGAGAAGCAGCAGGCCTTCACGTGCTCCATATATATATATATATATATATATATATATATATATATATATATATATATATATATATATATATATATATACATACACTCTGGAAGCTTCTGAAAGAGTATCAGAATCATGGATCAACCTCCCTGGGGACCTGAGTCCTGTTCCCCAATAACAATGCCTCCAGGGGATTTGCTGTTGAGTTCTTTAGGATCAAAACAAACTTACTAAATACTAGATGCCTGATAAGGGAAAGTTTCAAGAGTCCAGTGGAGTGACTCCCATATGAGATTCAATGTACTTACTGTGCATAAAAAATTTATTTGTTCATTCATTGATTCTTTTGCAAAATATTTGTTGAGTATCAGTTTCTATGAAGTTTGAGACAACATGTTTGGCACAAAGGGGAAGAAGGCAGTCCATGCTCACTCATATGCAAGAATAGGCAAATATACAATGAACAATAGTGAAATGCAATGAGTGCTGGGACTAAGGGATGAACAGGAGAATAAACAATGATTCTGATGGGAACAGGGATGATGTGGCAGGATGAGTTCTGTACTCCTGAAAAAAAAAAGACAAACAGCCATGCTCTTAATATTAACCTGCATTCCTTTGAGAGCAAACCTATCGTAAATAGAGTCTTTTGGAGATGATCTTTTTAGTTACAGTTTGGCTCAAATGAGTCAGAATGGGTATGAATCCTATTACTGGATTTCTTATGGAGAATGCCACAGGGAAGAGTAGAAGGTAGAAGTCAACATGAACCAGGAAGAGAATGAAGGAAACTTCATTCTCCACGTGAAAAGAAAGCTGAGGAAACTCAAGAATTGCCAGCCCACCAAGACACTATCAACCCAAGGAGGTAGCCAGCCTTCCAGCCTCCAAAACCACAAGAAAATAAATTCCCATTGTTTAAGCAAATCCACTGTGTATGTGGTATTTGTCATAGCACCTGGGGAACTAAGACAGATGGAATAGCAATACTGTCAAACACTTGTTTGAGCTATGTGACCTTCAGCCAGTTATTTAGTCACATCATACCAGAATTCCTTATTTGTAAAACAGGGATAAATAATTCTTTCATTAGGAATATGTTGTTAGAATTAACTATTAATATATGCAAAGTACTTAGAACAGCACCTGGCATAATCCAAGTACCATTCAAGAATTGTTATTACTAAGTGTTCACTGTTCACTTGACCCTATTCTGTGTGTTTTACATGAATCACTAGCCTACACGATGGAACTAGACACCTTGATTTCATAAGAGATGAAACAGAGGCTAAAGAGGTTGAGTGATGAGATTGTGTAGCTTAAAAGTTATGGAACTGGGATTTGAAACCAAGCAGTCAGACACCAGAGCCTATGCTATTGATTCAATACAAGTTTGTCTCAGGACTATGCCATGGTGACCCAGCAGGGGATGGGAAAAAAGGAATGGGAAGTCACCCCAGAAGATGTGACACTGTAAATGGACTTCGGCAAAAGTTGATATTTGTGAGGAGCCATTGGATGTGGAACAGTTGATGTGCTTCCTGACATAGGATTCAAGGATAAGGTTTGAGAATTTTACTGCTAAGTTTTCAATTTCCTAGCAGTATAACTTCAGTTTTTTATGAGTAAAATGAGGATAAGTATTTCTACCTTGAGAGGCTGTTATATAGATGAAATGACCTCACAAACATAAAGCACTTAGCACAAATTCTAGCACATAAGCAAGCAATAAGTAATGGTTATTTCTTCCTAGCTTTGCACATCTGAGGCTGCCTCAAATTCTTCTTCTTCCTTCCTTTTCCCTCCTGCCCCTACCTACTGCCCACTGCCATGCTCTTCCTGAAACACTGGTGGCTCATTTCACACTGTCTCTCTTTACTCAAAAAATACTCTCCTGGTTTTCCTTCTCCCTTCCGGCACCTCCTTCAACATTTCCTTTTTAGATTCTTCTTCCTCTGAGAATCCTTCCATTGATCATCTTCTCTCTCCCCATTCTACACATTGCCCAAAATAATCTGTGCATAAAAATACTGACAACTCCAAAACCTTCATGCCCAGAGAAGATCACTTTTTTCATCCTCTGACCCACATTTCCATCTACCACCTCCACTTGGATGTCCCAGTGGGATTATCTCAATTTATCCAAATTGAGATAATCTTTTTCATCCCATTTAATTGCCCAAGCTAGAAACTTGGAGTCATCCTAAAATCCCCTGGCCATTCCCTCTCCACATCTAATTAGTCACAAAGTCTTGTTGTTTCTCCTTTTGTTGAAGTCTTTTATCTATCTCCACTTCTTCTACTTAGTACTGAATCCTGTCATGGATTATATAGTTTGGGGATCATTTCCTAAAAGAGTTCCCACTTTCAAGCTTTTGTTTTCCATCCTCTACATCAGAAGTTAGCAAACACTTTTTCCTATGAAGGATCAGATTATAAATGTTTTAGCCTTTATGGAGCCACAGGGTCTATGTCACCACTACAGTACCTTAACATTGTAAGGCAAAAGCAACCATAGACAATACATAAATTAATGTATGTGTCCATGTTCCAATAAAATTCCATTTACAAAAAATAAGAGCCTGCCGGATTTGGTCTGTGGGCTATAATTTGCCAACCCAGCTCTACTTGTTACCAAAGTGATCTTTTTAATATGATTAATGTTCATCTCTTTCCCCTGTTTAAAATATTTCAAAAACTTTATAATGCTGTCAACATAAAGTTCAAAATACTTAATAAACAGCAAGGTCCCCCTTGGATCTTGTCTGTCCTTCTTCTGTCACTTCTCTTATGTTTCTCCATGGCATGCTCCCCATGCTTCAACCTTCCTTAGATCCTGGAATATACTGTAAATTTTCTTTCACTTCTATGCTTATACACATGCTGATGCTTCTGCCTGAAAATGTTCTTTTTTCTACTTACTCATTTAAAAAACTGATTTATCCCTCAAGATTCAAATCAAGTCTTACTTCCTATTTGAAGCCTCCCATTCCACAACTACGGTGAAATAATCATTTCTGGTGATTTTTATTTCACTGAAAAATGTGGAATTCCTTGAGGATGAAGACTATGTCTCACTCATTTTACTATTTTGGTGGTGTGCCAGTTTGAAGCCATTATGCACCCCAGTAAAGCCATGTTCTTGAATTCTTATTCAATATTCCCAGGCAGGATTTTTTTTGTTTCCATGAAGATGTCATCCTACCCAATTGTACACTATGGTTTCCATGGTTTCCATAGAGATCTGTCTCCACCCATTCAATGTGGGGTTGTTTAATGGAATCTCTTAATAAGGAGCCATTTTGGAAGAACTTTAGAATGAACAGAGCCACCAGAACTGACAGAGCCAACAGAACAGATAGAGCCACAGGGAAGCCATAGAATATTCCCAGGGAGAAAGCCAGCAGATCTTGTCATGTGTCTTTCCAGCTGAGAGAGGAACCCTGAACATCACCAGCTTTCTTGAACCAAGCTATCTTTCCCTGGATGCCCTAATATGGACATTTTTATACCTTACCTTAATTTTGACATTTTCACAGCCTTAGAAATTGAAATTAACAAATTCCCCTTTTAAAAGCCATTTCATTGTTTTCCCACAGCTTCTAAACTAAAACATATGTAAAAGAAATCCTCAAATTTCCTAGAAGGAGTCTGAGATACCAGAATCCATGTTAAAAATTAAAAATCACATAGCTAATAAGGGTTTATTCTGCAACCTAAATCTGGAACACATGGGTCCTAAATTCAGAATTTCTGCTCTCTTCAAAAGTCAGAAATAAATATATAAAGGTAAATCAGTTCAGTATCTGTTCATTATGAATATCAAGTCAATAGTTTAAGTCCACATTCATGTAGGTCTCCAGCAATGGAATAAGGCAAACAGAGCTCTGTAAGGATCCTCCAGGAGAAATAACATGGCCTTTGCCCTTTCTCTTATTTTCAAGTCTTCTGGGGAAGTAGGTGAGCATAGCCCAAAGGTTTCAAGCTTTGCTGCTATGCAAACACCAAGAAGAGGCTGCTTGGAACTCCTCAACTGACTAGATCAATTCTATTCACTTGTGGGCTCTCTTCTCTGGTCCCTTCTACATAAACCCTTCTCAAAATCATCCCACTCACAAATGGAATAGACCACCTTATCAAATGTGTGCACAACACAATGGACAAGGAAGCCCTCAGTCTCTGTGGTGATCTACTTTCCATGCCACATCCATTCCAGTTTGAGGAGGAAACACCACACTTTTTGGTAAGGGGATAGCTAATGTGAAAAAAGACTAAAAACAGAAGACACAAAACTCAAATTCCCTATTTCTTCCTGAAGAAATCACCCAGAATTGCCTTAATTCCTATTCAGCAATGGAATTTTAAAATCATTTTTTAATACTTTAACTTTTGTGAGTTCATGGGAGGGAAGACAACATCCGAACCTCAGGCTTGGATTTTAAATATAAGCTTTCAAGGATGAGAACTGACCATGACCTTTTCAACTGTGTTTTTCAAACTAAGCTCTACAAAATTCTAGGGCTCCTCTAAGACTTGTGATGAAGAATGTTCTCCACCAAACTTTGAAGGTTTTCATTGCATCTTCTTGTTTTCTACTTTGAGTCCAAACTTTTTTTGTTAAAAAACAATTCTGCTGCTTATTGGAAATAACAAAAATCACTACATTCAACTTAATAGGTAAGAATAATGGATATGGAACATCCCTAGGGATCAATTTGGTATGGATCTATAGATTACTAGTTATACCCAGAAATCATTTCAAAAGCAAATAAAAATCTCAAAATAGTTGAAAGATGATTGAGCAATGAGCCTTCTTTTAATTTTCTATACCACTCTTCAGGTGCCACAGGCCAGGAGCTTCATCACTTTTTCCTTGGTCATGAAGTTGGCCCAAAACTCCTGAACTACACATCACCCTCCCCACATCAGCTCCACTTTCTGCTATGTAGCTTCACGTTTGAGAGTTAGCAGTAATACTTAGTCTTGATACTCAGCCTTTTGTTCCCAAAGGCACAGCTAAGTTCCCCTCAATCATGATGTAGATTCAGTTGGTTGTCTCAGTCTGCCTTAAGTAACTTGTATTCTTGGTCAATTAGCCCCTAAAGGTGCTGTCTGCAAATTAGGACTAGACAGGTCCCATTAAACATACAAGCTTAAGGGGAATAGTAGCCAAACATAAATAAATCTCAAAGGTGCGGTATAAATCTCTTAATAAATAGATAGATGTACAGATAGAGTTACTAATTCAACAATGATAATTTGAGAACCTACTATATTCCAGGCAATGCACTAGGTCTTGAAGATTTAGACCTTATGACCTCTGCCCACAAGAAGCTCAGGGTATAATGGGAGAGAAAAACTTACATAACTATCTGTGGGACCCATTAAAATGTGACAGTATCAAGACATAAATATTCACTGGTGGGAACCAAACTAACTTTATTTCTCCTCACTTCTCCAGTGCCGAGCTCCAGACACACATAAGCTCATCTCCCTTTCAAGATCTTCCCAATCTTGTGCATTTATCTATATTCCACACTTTGCTGGAATTACTTTCTCTCCATACTTTTACTCCAATTCTCAAATACTCTATTGCTTATTCTGTGTCACCTGCATCTAACTCATAGATGAATGTCCCTGGCAACCAGAAAGTCTTTAACAAATATTGATGAGTAAATTAACAGCCGCACTTAAGTACCTCCTCTTCTATGAAGGATTTAAGCAAATTTAGCCTTCTACCTTCTCCATAATCCCATAGCCCTTCATTTGCAACTTCATCAAAGCATGCAGGACATGCTAGTTAAATTATTGATTAATGTGTCTCATGTCCCAATTATTGGATGTTCTCTAAGAGTAAGGATAATGTTTTGGTTTATAAGATGCCAGAATGCAGTATATTAGAAATGGAACAGCTTTTTAAAGGAGAATTTATTCAATTGCAATTTGTAGTTCTAAGGCCAAGAAAATGTCCAAATTAAGGCATCCAACAAAAGATACCTTAATTCCAAAGAAAGGGCCAATGGAGATTGGGTTTCTCTCTCAACTGGGAGGGAACTTGGAGACATGTGCTAGCTTTCCCTACTCATTCCATAAGGCTTCCCCAGGGTCATTTTCCTTCTGCTTTTCCAGTGGTCTCTGGGTGTGTGAGCTCTGTTGGTTCTGAAGCTTTTTCAAAATGGTTCCCTCTTAAAGGGCTCCAGTGAGCAACACACCTTGAATGGGTGGAGACATATCTCCATGGAAATAATTTAAAAATCCCACTTGGCAATACTGAATAAGGATTAAAGAGCATGGCTTTTATGGGATACACAACAATTTCAAACTAGCACAGATGGTATTTTGTATACATCACACATTTCCTTAACAACCCTCACTCTTCCTTGGAATTAGCATGGCTTGATATTTACTTGGCAGTTAGTAAGCAACTGATAATGTAATCAACATAAGAATGAATGAATGAATGAATATACTTATAAAACCCATGCAGATACAAAGAAGAGAGAATTTGTTCTAACTAAGGATATCAGAAATGCCTCCAGGATTAAGCCTTGAGAAAATAATGGAAGTGTGCCTAATAAAGGAGAGAAGCTGAAGCACTCCCAGGAGATGGACTGGCATGAGTAAAGGTAAGGAACAGTGGAAGAGTGTTGCAGATTTGGGCAATAGTGTGTCCATTGGTGTGAATGGAGCATAAAAAACAGTTGCAAGTATGTTGCTGAAGGGGTGATGGGGGAGGTCAAATGATGAAGTTCTTGGTGGTCCCTCTGAGATGTATGAATTTGTCATGGAGTCACTGAGGAACATCTATGTCAGGCTGACATGGTCAGACTTGTGTTCTAGGAAGATAAATGTGAACTACTGGTGAGAATGTAGGCCAGGACACCCTTCCAGACTCCTCACTTGACTGTATCTAGAGGCAGATGGCAAAGATATGGACTAAGGCCATGAATATGGAGTTGAAGAGGCTGGGACAGCTCAATAGATTTTTAGAAGATAACTCAAAAGGAACTCAAATTCATCAGGAAGAGAAGCCCATACATGAGAAAAAAGGAACTGATGAAAATGTAAACTAAAAGAAGTAGAATCAGGCCCTGTATTGCCAAGGCATTAGCCTTCTAGAAGAAAATGGCACAAATCCAGAAGTCATGTCTAGGGACTGTTATTGCGAACAAGGAGGGAATCCAACAAAGGAAAAAAATCCCTCTGTATTTTACAGGAGTGTCATGGTCAGGTTGATGTGTCAACTTGGCCAAATGGTGGAACCTGTTTGTCTGGTTGGGCAAGTGATGGTCTGTCTGTTGCAGTGAGGACATTTCATAGAATTAAATCATAATCACATCAGCTGCATCCACAGCTGATTCCATTTGTAATCAGCCAAAGGGAGTGTCTTCTGCAATGAGTGATGCTAAATGCAATCATGGGAAGCCTTTTAAGGAGGATTCAGAGGAGACAGGTTGCATTCCTGCTTTGGCTGGTGAGTCTCTCCTGTGGAGTTCATCCAGACCCTCCATTGGAATCATCAGCTTCACAATCTGCCCTGTGGAGTTTGAACTCTGCGTTCCCATGGTCATGTGAGACACTTTTATAAATTTTATATTTGTGAGTGTTCCCTGTTGATTCTATTTATCTAGAGAACCCTAAGTCCTCTTGTAAAAGGAGGCACAAGACTTGTGATAAAAGTTGGTGTTCTAGTTTGCTGGCTGCCAGAATCTGATATACCATTACGGAACAGCTTTTATGAGACATAATTCATTAAGTTGCAAGTTTACAGTTCTTTGGCTGTGAAAATGTACCAATTGAAGGAAGTCTATAAAAATGTCCAAATTAAGGTACCAACAAGAGGTTATTTTCACTCAAGAAGGGCCAGTGAAGTTCAGTCTTTCTCTCTCAAATAGAAAGGCACATGGTGAACATGGTGACTTCTGCTAGCTTTCTCTCCAGGCTTCTTGCTTCATGAAACTCCCCCAGGGGTGTTTTCCTTCTCTATTTCCAAGGGTCCCTGGCTGCGTTGTCTCTCAGCTTCCTGGCTCTGTCATTCTGAAGCTTTCCCCAAAATGCTTCCTCTTTTAAAGGATTCGAGTAAACTAATCAATACCCACCTGGAATGGGTGGAGCCACATCTCTGTGGAGACAATCTAATCAAGTTACCAGCCTATTGTGCTGAATAGGGATTAAAAGAAAGGTTGCTCCACAGGATGGGATTAGAATTAAACCATGGTTTTTCTGGGGTACATAATCCTTTCAAACCAGCACAGCTGGGTTCCTGGCTGAGGTTCTCATTCAGCTAACTGAGAGCAACACATGCATAACTAACAACCCAGCAATGCAGCCCTTATTTACCAACTGTAAAGGGAGCCATGCTGAAGGAGGGACAGGTGTTCTCAGGAATCCTCAAGCGACACCTGCAGGGCTCACTTACAAAAACACAGACTCATACTTTGAACATTCTAGCTGTTGTGTGTGACTGAGCTGCATTCCAAAAGCATCCTCAGTGTTTTTCTTGCTCATTTTAAGGGTGATCCTAATGTGTTTTTAGCTGTGAGATCTTCTTAGCAGTCCCACTTTCCTCATCTATACAAAAAAGACAACAGTACAAACTACTTCCAAGTGTGATTGTAAGAATTGAAGAAAATAGATATGAAAGTTCCTGGTAAACTAAGGAGGACTAATAAATGTTGGAGGTTAGTGTTAATATTTTATGAGCCAAAAATACTTTACCTAGCATTGTTTCTGCATATTTCTGAGAAAATTGTGGTCTGTTTCTGTATGATTTGTGCAAACCATCTGAAGGGTTAGCAATTATTTTTTTCCTGATGGAGAATAACTTCTTCTCTTAAAAAGGAAGTGATGCTTTGTTAATGGCAAGCACACTGGGAAGCTGAGAGTGACTTTTCCAATGCAACTCCAAGACAGGGGGGAGTTCACCAACTTACTACAGGGCCTTGAGGTGCCAGAAGGCCAACAGAACTAAACACCAGGGAAAGAGAGAAGACTTTTGTAGCACACTCTTCTCAAACAGTTCCAAAGGTAGCCACCAATGTATTACCACATCTCTACAAGAGCCTATGGGAGTAAAGAACAGACAACCTCATAAAATGTGACACCTCTGATTAAAGGTTGATAACTTTGGGGTGGGGGTGGAATGGCAAAAAAAGACAACAACAGAAAATACAGGCTAAGAAACCAAGAGAAAATTTGGTCTTTTTATTTCAGGTCTTTTTGCCTTGTGACTGTATCTTATATTCTTCTGTTTATTTAGAAAACACTTCCACCCTCATTATCCCCTACATTCCTCACAGTGAGCCTTAGAGATAGATACTATTTGTTTACTATTCCCATTTAAGAAAAAGAAACTGAAACAGCATGAGATGCAGTGAAAACGCAAGATCAGTTATGTGGCTCACAGCTTGCTGCTCTCCATGTACATTTCAACACTTTTGAAAGTTCCCCATGGGCAGGAACCATGTCTTCTGTTTCTCTTAGTATGTCATCTACCACACCTAATAGCAGCACATAAATTCCTCTTAAATCATCTTGGTTTTTCATTTATTTTTCTCTTCACAAATACTTTTTGAACACTGTTCTAGTTTGCTAGTGACCAGAATGTAACATACCAGAAATGGAATGACTTTTAAAAGTGGGAATTTACTAAGTTGTAAGTTTACAGTTCTAAAGCCATGAAAATATCCCAATTAAACCAAGTTTATAAAAATGGCCAAATTAAGGCACCAACAAGAGATTACCTTCACTCAAGAACAGCCAACGAAGTTCAGGATTCCTCTCTCAACTGGAAAGGCACATCGTGATCATGGCAATGTCTGCTAGCTGTCTTTCTAAGTTTCTTGTTTTATGAAGCTCCAGGGGCATTTTCCTTCTTCATCTCCAAAGGTCTCTGGCTGTGGCCTCTCATGGTTATCATTGCTCTCTGGTGGCTCTGTCATCATTCTGAGACTACAGGGCAATTTGTGAAGCTGGCAGCTCTGATGATGGGTCCTAAAGTTAGACATCATGCACTGCAATGGTGTCTTACCGACTTCTACTGAGGAGGTTCACTGGCTAAAGAAGCAGTGAGAAAGTCCTTCCTTGAAAGTCTCCAACTGATTGGGTTGTCTTGCTTGTGGGAGGCAGAACATTAGTGGATTGCATGACAGCATGTAATCCACCACATGCTGCAATAAACTGACTGATGATTTAATAAACCATGAAATATCCTTGCAGCAATGGTCAAGAGAGTGCATGCCTGACCAGACAACTGGACATCAACACTTGGCCAAGTTGACACTAGAACCTGACCACCATAATCCAACCCTTGTAAACTTGGCAGCTATACACATCACCTTGGACCATGCTAATTTCCAAATAGAACAAAATAACAGACATTTGTTTCACCTAACAGTACTCAACTGTTCTGCACACAATGGAATAGGGTGCACGTCTTTAGGTAACATTCATTCTAAAACTTTGTAACTTATAAGTTTAATAATATAATGAGAAAGATAATGATTTATGTCACATAATAACAGGAAGATAAGATATTTGCTTATGTACAAATGTAAACATAATCATAGGAAAACAAGGAGGAAATATTCATATAATCACAATCTTCATTTCTGTAACTGATCATGTGGTTGTTGTTCATATTTATCACTAGCTTCTTCTAGTCATTCCATGTTCCCTTTGCCCTTAGCAAGCAGTTCAGTTTGCTGTGGTTCTTTCCCAGGTGGTGTGACTCAAACATTCTTTTCTGAAGCTTCTGCACCATTGGTAGTCCTACCCAGACTGAGTTGTGGCAGTTTACCATTGGACTTTAATCACAGGCATGGCAGTAATAAGAGACAACCTATGGGATCTCCTGCATTCTAGGAAAACTCTTCTTTACAGTCATTGTGGAGTTGTAACCCTATTTCCCCATGATGGTCAGGATCATTCACCCAGGACAGAACAGTAATTCCCTTTCATGCTTGTTGATTCAGTGGCATAAGAAGCCCTGTGGCCAGGCAGCAGTCTGAACTTTCAGTTCAGTGGAATCACTGTTGTGTCTCCTTGAAGAAGCACTCATGCTTTTGGAACTAGGACTTATAGGACAGCAGAGCTTAAGGTTTCAGGGAAAGGAAGTAAAAATTTTCCTAGTTGATCAGTAGTGAGTAATGCTGCTCTCATTTCCACCCCTTGATTCTTGGACCTGTGAATCCTGGCTATGGGAGAAAGAGCATCATACAGTGGACACTGATTCCAAGCATACACAGCCTCTTGGAAAACACTGTCTCACCTTGCACAATATTGCCATGTAGTTGGCACCGTAATTGGGTCTTCAGAAGGCCATTCCACTGTTCCATCAACCCAGTTTCCCCTGGGTTATAGGGAAAATGGTAAGATCAGAAAACTCCATGAGCATGTGCCTTTGCCCACACTTCATTTGTTGTAAGTGGTTTCCTTTATCAGAAACAATGCTGTGTGGAATATCATGATGGTGGATAAGGCATTATATAAGTCCATGGATTGTAGTTTTTGCAAAAGCACTGTGTATATGCGAGGCAAATTCATATCCAGAGAATGTGTCTATTCTAGTTAGAACAAATTGCTGCCTCTTCCATGATGGAAGTGGTCCAATGTAATCAATCTGCCACAAGGGAGCAGGCTGATCACTTTGGGGAATGGTGCCATATCAGGGATGGAGTGTAGGTCTCTGCTGCTGACAGATTAGGCACTCAACCATGGCAATCAATAGCCAGTTCTGCTTTGGTGAGTGGAAGTCCATGTTGCTGAGCCCATTCAAAGCCTTCATCTTGACCATCATGCCCACTTTGTTCATGAGCCCATTTGGCAATTGCAGGAGTAGGTGGATAAATTCTGCCCACTGGGAGGACTTCCCCTCATGGCCCTTCTTTAAAGACATAACCAGAAGGACTTCTGGGTGGTCCCTGCATATCATTTACAACCATGTGTAAACCAGTCCCATGTTTTCTTTTCCTCAGTCAACTGACTGTTAGGGACTGCCCAAGAGGCCACAGCTCTGATCTGGGAAAGAGAATATAATGTGGCAGAAGTGGGTATCATGGGCATTTTAGCCACTTCCTCATGTAACTAACTTGTGCCTTGAGGACCCGCTCAAGCCCTAACTCTCATATACCATTTCCATTTTATGACTGAGTGCTGCTATGCATGCCCAACTTTATGGCTTGGTGGATAAGATGACACCCAGCTCACGACAGGCAACTCAGGTCTCATGGTATCTTGGCCACCCATGGTTAAGCATTCAGTCTCCGCTAAGGCCCAGTAGCAGGCTAAAGGCCATTTCTCAAAAGAGAATGGATATCTACAGTGGATATTAAGGCTTTGCTCCAAAATCCTGAGGGTCTGAATTATGATTCTCCAATAGGGGCCTGTAAAAAGCTCTAGAAAGCACCCCTATTTGCCACTGACATTTCCAGCACAATTAGAACTTGCTCAGCAGCCTGGACTTACTGCAGAGCCTTCTCTTGTTCTGATCCCCACTCAAACCTAGCACTTTTTCCGGTTACTTGGTAAATGGGCCAGAGTAGCATACCCAAATATGGAATACGTGGTCTCCAAAATCTAAAGAGGCCAACTAGGCACTATGCTTCCCTTTTGGTCATTGGAAAGGCCAGATATATGAGCTCATCCTTCACTTAGAAGGGATATATCAACATGTCCTATATCACTGGACATACAGAAATTTTAATGAGGTGGAAAGCCTGTGTATTTTTGTGGCATTTATCTCCCATTCCCTGGCATGCAAATATCTTACAAATCAGTCTAGGATAGTTGCTACTACTTGGTCACTAGGTCCAATAACATCAATAATAATGGAACATTGTGATGTCTTATGGGAGGGAGAAACAATGTCCCTGAAGATAAATTTGTGACATAAGGCTGGAGACTGATATACCCCTGATGTAGGGCCATGAAGGTATACTGCTGCCCTTAAAAGCTGAATGCAAACTGGTTCTAGTACTGACAGTTATTTAGAAAAAGCATTTGCTAGATCAATAGCTGCATAGTAGGTACAAGGCAAATAGTTGATTTGGTCAAGCAATGATACCAAATCTCCAACAGCAGCTGCAACTGGAGTCATTACCTGATTAAGTTTATGACAATCCAGTCATCCTCCAAGACCCACCTCTTTTCTGCACAGACCAAACAGGATTGCTGAACGGGGATGTGTTGGGAATCAACACGTGCTGGTTTGAAAATAGGTACCCTAGAAAAGCTATGTTTTAATGGTGATTCAATCTTGTGGAGACAGCCATTTCTTTTAACCCTAATGTAACAATGTAAATTTAAAATCTGATTAGATTATCTCCATGGAGATGTGGCATGTGCAGTTGGGTGTGATCTTTGATTAAATGGAGATGTGATTCTGCCCATCCAAGGTGGGTTTTGATTAGTTTACTGGAATCCTTTAAAAGAGGGAATATTTTGAAGAAATTCAGAAGTTGCAGAGCCCACAGAAATTTCAGAGCAGAGTTGACAAAGGTGCCAACACTTGGAGAACAGAGACATGGATGTTTGGAGATGTTTAGAGCCTAGCAAATGTCACTATGAGGTGTTAAGCAAGCCAGAACCTGGAGAGAGGCATGGGAAACCAAGAGATGAAAGCCAGCCATGGAGAAGCAAAGTAACTCCCACAGGAGCACATGCTGCAAGCAGAACCCCGGAGCAAGGGACTGACCAGCAGATTCCAGCCACATGATTTCCCAGCTGACAGAGGTGTTCCTGACACATGGACCTTCCTTGAATTAAGGTATCTTTCTCTATATGCCTTAGTTTGGACATTTTTATATCCTTAGAACCGTAAAAATTCTAACTTAACAAATTCCCTTCATAAAAATCATGTCAATTTTGGTATATTGAAATTCAGCAGCTTACAAACTAGTACACCATCCTGAGCCTTCAAATACTTGAGAGTGGCACAAATCTCTGCAATCACTCGAGGAATACAGTACTGCTTCTGATTCACTATTTTGTTAAGTAGGGGAAATGCTAGTGGCTTCTGTTTGGCCTTTTTTAGTATAATAGCCCTCACTCCATGAGTCAGAGAACCAATGTGGGGATTCTGCCAGTTGTTGAGTATGTTGATTCCAATTATGCATTCTAGAACTCCAGAACTGATCTGATCATTTACTTTTTGCCAAGGCAAATTCACCCTGGTATAAGGCTGAAGGTCTCCTTGTGGAATACTGGGAGTTAGTTTAACAGTATAAATTTGGGGCAGTGTAAAAGGGTCCTTCCCCAAGGCCTTCCCCTCATTGAAGGAACACTGGGCTGGTAAACAGTGTCAAGTCTGGGAACTGATTCTAGGACCATGACTCTGTTTTTGAAATTCAAGTTAGATTTCTGTTCACTTGACCTAGAATTCTTCTGCTTATACAGTTCGAACAAGAAGTTAACACATTGCCCATCTATTTTACTTCTAGGTATTCCAAATCCCACTAGCCAATGCCACAAGTCTCTGTTATTCAGATATTGTGACTGCTGCTTTGAGTCTACTGTTCATTATGGAGGCCATGCCTACCTTCTCTATGGTGATTAACTGTGGCCACAGTGCTTCTGCTAACTCAGGATCCAATCATCCCTATTGTGTTTAAGCATCCCAGATCAATGACAGTAGTTCCCACAATAATAATTGTCCTACAGAGAAAGGCAACTTCAGAGCTCTTCAGGGATGACTGAACTAGTCTCATGAATTTATTTCTCAAGGTTCTGGTGAAAGATGTGCCCTCTGGACATCCTTGGGGTGTATGAGCAGGTCAGGCATGATAAATCCACTCTAGCATTCCAACCTTTCTAAATCCCCTAATCTACACTTCACCAGGGCAGTTCTGGCACTTCAACCTCATGTAATGACAGCCAGCTTTTGATCCATGTTCAGTCAACCATCCAAACAAACTTTTGATGCTCTTTTTAATTCCTCATCCCACAACATTGAATTCAGACTGTTTATTGGGCCCATATAAAATATTTAGCCTGATCCCACTGTATATTCCTTCCACCATTATCAGACACCTTTAATGTTCATTCCTACATATATTCCCCTGATTTCTGTCCCATATAGATTGGAAAACTCAACCAGATTTTTTGGAGTATAGTGAATTTCCTCATAGGTCATATTTTGTACCTCCCCTTTTGGGGCCTGTTGGCACTTTAGCATAATTATAGGTCTTGAAGAAAATAGGGATAGTGGGGGTGGGTCATGAAAAATTAGAAGTGCCTTTCAAGAAAATTACCTCAGTACCTTCCATTACAATTTCATCTGGTGAAACAGGATTAAATGCTCTAGAGAGAATTGTGAGGGCTGTTTCCCTAGGGGAGGTGGTCACATGTTTAGTAGGCACTGAAGGGATAATCTCTTTTGGTGGAGGTTGAATTGCAGACTCCTCTGGGCAGACTGGAGGCTAGAAAGCTGTTTCCTCAAGGCAGGCTGGAAATCAGAAAGTTCTTTTCTCAGGGTAGTCCATTATAGTTCTATCTAGTAAATGCTCAACAGATTCCAGGAATTCCATATCCCCTTTGCCGTCATTAACACATAAACCCCTGTCTCATATTTCAGGATCTCATTTCTTTCAAATCAAACCCTTTGGTTTAATGTCAGACACACTGCAAGTTGAGATTTTAATTTATATTGTAAAGCCACTACTCACACAATGAGACTCTGTGTCTGGCTTTCACAGATAGTAAGTCTGTAACCACAGGAAATAAGATTTTCTTTCAGGGCACACAAGGAAACTTTTTCCTCTTTTATATGGTGTTTAAATTGCAAATTTGAAGACTTCAACTAATCCCTTTCCTTAATCACTGTATCTAGGATATCTAATCTCAATAAGCTAATATCATTTTACCACTTAATTCCAAAAAATTCTGTAAAGGTGTCAAAAACAGTTTTACCCAGAGCTCTGCCTCCTATAACTGTACAATTAGCAGAATTTAATGGTGACATTTTATGTATCTCTCTTGACAAATCTCTGCATGGACTGTCAGTACCATCTTGATTATTGAAATTGGAATCATTATTCTGATTTAATCCAATTTGACTATATTCTTTATCTTCAGACAGTGGAAGACAATGTTTTATTGTTAAAATATTATCATATAAGTGATAATCATTGTAAACCAAGCATAGGCAGGCTTCATTTAACTGACTTGATGTATAATTTAGGAGTTAAGTTTACTGCTGGGAGACTCACTTCTTTGGCAGGCATTGCCATGGTGACCACACAACTTTGTGTCTTTTGAGTTTTCTAAAAAGGGCCCTTAATCATCCTTGAGAATTTCCTTCATTTCCTTTAGCAAGTCAAGAAACCAATTAACTGCAAGTTCCAAGGGGATTAAAGAAACTTTCCACTCATGTTAATTTTGAATTTATTTAACAAAACTGGGTACTCAGCTTTGACACAAAAAGCTCATTAAAAGTTTTCTGCAACAATTCCAGATGTCTGATATAATAAAACCCTGAACACTGTTATTTCAATTAACATCCTTCCCTCCCACACTTGGACCAGAGACCCATAGTTCATTGTGATTAGTGCATTTGTCTCTTCCTTGGTGGACATCTTATCTACTTAGGTGTAAAATTATACAGGTATCTAGTTGGTTGAAATTTCAACTTTAACTTACTTCTACAAATTTCATTAAACATATATTGAGTAATAGAAGATACCAAAAGCTCTCCTAACATATTTGAGAACGTATTAAAATTAAAATACACATAAGTGTAATTTCAAAAACCCATTGGTAACTGGGTGGGATCATGTGGCAACCTCTCAAACTTAAAAAGTTAGGGGCAGGATGTTGTTATTCCTAGCTTCTCTTTACTTCTTAATAGTTAATATGAGAACATTTAAAGAAACTAAACAAGAACCCATTAATCAATCATGTTACCCAGTTTCTATATATATATATATAAACAAAAAGTTGCAGCTATTGGTCTATTTCATTTCTGATATAATTTTATCTTATAATTTAATATAATTTATTAATTTCAATGATAGATTTCCTATAAGGTATTGGAGAGGAATGACAGTGTATATTAATGTAAATGATGAGGATATTTATCTAAGGAGTCAGGATCTCAACTTCTCAGCTTTCACTCTTCATAATCCCCAATTGATGGCCTTTCTGAGAGAAATATACACAGTGGTCAATGACAGGCAATCAAATCCTTTTCAAGAACAGAATTTCTTTGTTTCTTTCCAATGCCCAATTTTGTTGCTTAAATATGTAGACTAGATGCTTACCCTGTTAAATTTCACTCTTCATCTTTTTCTGACTAAATTTGAAGACAATCACAGTTCTTAGACATATCTTCAAGGGTCCAAGTGCATGAGATTTTATTATTCATTATAAGTAAAAATGGAGAAAATTTATCAAAATTACCTGTATATTTAGTAGATTAGTTGTTCATGCAAGCTCAACTCAATAGAACCTAATCTTATACCTGTACTAAATTTCTTTTGCCTCCTGGACTTCTGTTTTCATACTGAGAGAGCAAACATCATTGGATATGCTTGACATATCTGCATATGCAAAAGAGAAATGAGGAATTAAGAGATGACATCACATGGATAATTTGCTTTCCTTTCTTCTGCCCAGGAGGACACTGTTATAGAACATTGTTTGAGTTTAGAGAAAATGGTCACATGAAATGCAGCTATTAGTGGAATTTCATTGTGGCCAGCTGGGAATGCACTTCCCTATGGTGCTCCTTCCTTCCCTGCCTTGCTCTGCTTCTACTTTACTCCTGCTCCCTTATATGGTTCTCTATAATGAAGTAGTAGTGTCTAAATCTTTTCCTGAAGCTTCATTTTCTAGGGATTGTAGAACAAGTGTATATGTTAGAAGGAGTGGCCCCAAGAGGAGACTCTCAACAGGAGACACTGTTATTGATGTAAAGTCAGGTGAATACAATGATTAAACCAGATAAGAATCAGATGAAATGGGGTAAGTTGGGATATATGTCAGCTGAGGCAACTTAATGGGGTGAGGGCAATGAAAATTATAAGGGTTCCCTAGTAACCTGGCTCTTGATAAGAATCATCAAAGATTGGTAGGAAGAAATTCAATTAGCCAACTGGAAAGCCAACTCTAGACATTCTGAAAAAAAATAAAGGGGCAGTACAGCAGCTGCTGGAAGATCCTCATATTCAGTCACAAATTAGACTATGTCAAACATTATGTCCGGGAAAGTTAATTGTGAGTGAGACTTTGGAGGCTGATTCATGTTCCCATCAAATCTCTTGAACCAAAATCAGGGTGCTGATATGAAAAGAGCAGGACCCTAGAGCTAAGTCAGTAGCATTTGGGTAGAGACAGAAACTGAAATTCTTTATAAAAAATAAAATTTTCTAAACCTTCAAAGATATTAGAGACAGGCATCTCCTTTGTGAAATGAGAACAGTTTTCCCTTCCCTGTTATTTATGCAATAGCTCACTTGAGGCAGGCAGATGTCACAAAAAATGACAATTGTTATTCAGAAATTTCCCTGTATTTTCCCTTATTGATTCAGGCTGTTAATAGGGATCAGTTCTCAGCAAATTTGAGAAGAAAGTCATGCTGGAAAAAGTGCACTCAGTGATCAATCCAGAGACATTAGGATTTCAAAGAAAGAAAGAACTTTTATTGCAGTGCTCAAAGTAAGAAGAATAGGAGGTGGAAACCTCAGATCTGTCTCAAAGAATCGCAAAAACAGAGTTTTATAACATTGAAACAAAGGCAAGCAGGCATAGGATGATGAGTATAATGGCTCTACACCTATGAGGTAGTATAATTATTGGTTATATGCAGATTGTTTACATGCTTAGTCATAGAACATATGTAAGAATATGGTGGAGACTTAACATAGTGGGCATAACTTTTAGCACTATAATAAGATATAGGGAGTGGCGCGGTGTGCGGATCGCGGTGGTCGGCGTTTGTCGCGGCTCGGCGGGCATTGGCGCCGGTGGCTGACCCTCAGGGAGCTGCGGCAGTTCAGTCGGCGGCGGGGCGGCCTGGCCCGTGGCCCCGGTCGCTTGCGTGGGGCCGGGCAGCCGCGACCGAGGCTGGGGCCGGACGGGGAGCCGGAGCGGAGGCGGCGGGGGCGGCGCGGGACCCGGCCGTGGCCGGGTGGGCGGGCAGCCGGGCACAGGGCCGTCGTCGCTGCGGTTCCCTTGCGGGGCCCGCGCGCGCCCTGGGGCTGCTGGGGCCCTCGGGAGGGGCCTCGCCGAGACCGTGAGGAGGTTCGGCAGCAGGAGGGGGCTGGGCGGTCTCACTGCCGGATCGTCTCGGCCGCGCAGCCGCTGCAGCCCGCGCCACCTGGCAGCCACGGGCCGGGCACTTCCGGCTCTGTGGGAGGGCGTTGTTGATCCCGTGTGCCGGGACTGGGCTCATCCCTGGGAGTCGTGTCCCGTGTTCCCGGGGGGACTTTCACCCCGGGTGTCGTGTCCTGCAGGGAGGGAAGGGGATTTTTGGAGGTGGCTTTTGGCTTCCGGGGAGGATGGCGGCTTGGTGGGGCGCGCGGGTCTTGGTTCCTCCTCCGGGGCAGCGGCTGGGGAGGCAGAGGCAGTGCGGGGCAGCTCCCAGAGCCACGACGGAGACCGGGGGGATGGCGTGCCCCATTCTGGGGTGGCTGGGCTGGCGGGGGGTGTCCGCTGAGGTGGGATGCCCGGGGGGCGCGCGTTTTCCCGGCCGGGGCGGCTGGCGGCTGGGGTCCCCTCCGTGCGCGTGGCTCCCCGGTCTGGCTGGGGGCATTGGCTGGCGGGGCCCTCCCGCCATGCTTGGCGTCTCGGGCCAGCTGGGCGGTTTGGGCCGGCGCTCCCCCCTCCGCGCGGTTTCCCAGGCCGACTGCGGGGTTCGGATTGGCAAGTTAAAGGAGCCACAGCATCTTTTACTGGTGGGACCTGCAGACAGACGAGCGCCACGAGCACCACCTACTGGGCAGGAAAAGAAAAACAGAGCCCAGAGATTTCACAGAAAAACCTTTCAACCAGCCAGGTCCCACACCCAGGGAAATCTGATCAAATGCCCAGACACCAGCAGAAAATAATGGATGACGCTTGGAAAATTGAAGATATGGCCCAGTCAAAGGAACAAACCAATAGTTCAAATGAGATACAGGAGCTGAGACAACTAATGCTGAATATATGAACAGAAATGGAAAAACTCTTCAAAAACCAAATCAATAAATTGAGGGAGGACATGAAGAAGACATGGGCTGAACAAAAAGAAGAAATAGAAAATCTGAAAAAACAAATCACAGAACTCATGGGAATGAAGGACAAAGAAGAAAAAATGGAAAAAACAATGGATACCTACAATGGTAGATCTAAAGAGACAGAAGCTACAATTAGTGAACTGGAGGATGGAACATCTGAATTCCAAAAAGAAACAGAAACTATAGGGAAAAGAATGGAAAAACTTGAGCAGGGGATCAGGGAACTGAATGACAATACGAAGCACACAAATATACGTGTTGTGGGTGTCCCAGAAGGAGAAGAGAAGGGAAAAGGAGGAGAAAAACTAATGGAAGAAATTGTCACTGAAAATTTCCCAACTCTTATGAAAGACCTAAAATTACAGATCCAAGAAGTGCAGCGCACCCCAAAGAGAATAGACCCAAATAGGCGTTCTCCAAGACACTTACTAGTTAGAATGTCAGAGGTCAAAGAGAAAGAGAGGATCTTGAAAGCAGCAAGAGAAAAACAATCCATCACATACAAGGGAAACCCAATAAGACTGTGTGTAGATTTCTCAGCAGAAACATGGAAGCTAGAAGACAGTGGGATGATATATTTAAATTACTAAAAGAGAAAAACTGCCAACCAAGACTTCTATATCCAGCAAAATTGTCCTTCAAAAATGAAGGAGAAATTAAAACATTTATAGACAAAAAGTCACTGAGAGAATTTGTGACCAAGAGACCAGCTCTGCAAGAAATACTAAAGGGAGCACTAGAGTCAGATACGAAAAGACAGAAAAGAGAGGTATGGAGTAAAGTGTAGAAAGAAGGAAAATCAGATATGATACATATAATACAAAAGCCAAAATGGTAGAGGAAAATATTATCCAAACAGTAATAACACTAAAAGTTAATGGACTGAATTTCCCAATCAAAAGACATAGACTGGCAGAATGGATTACGACCCAGCAATACCACTGCTAGATATCTACTCAAAGGACTTAAGGGCAAAGACACAGACAGACATTTGCACACCAGTGTTTATAGCAGCATTATCTACAATTGCGAAGAGATGGAAACAGCCAAAGTGTCCGTCAGCGGACGAGTGGCTAAACAAACTGTGGTGTATACCTACGATGGAATATTATGCAGCTTTAAGGCAGACTAAACTTATGAAGCATGTAGTAACATGGATGGACCTAGAGAACATTGTGCTGGGTGGGTCTAGCCAAAAACTAAGGGACAGGTGCTGTGTGGTCCCGCTGATGTGAACCGACATTCGAGAATCAGCTTGGAATATATCATTGGTGGCAGAGACCAGCAGGAGTTAGGGGTGGGGTGGGATAGTGGGTAGTTGGAGCTGAGGGGATGCAGATTGTGCAGCGGGACTAGATGCAAGGACTCGGAGGTGGACAGCACAATAATACCTAAGTGTAATGTAACTAGGTTGGAACACTGAATGAAGCTGCACCAGAAATATAGTTTTTTGTTTGTTTGTTTGTTTGTATCTTTTGTTTTTGTTTTTTTTCTTTTTCCTTTTTATATATATATATATTTTATTAGTATTATTATTTTAATTCTCTTCTCTATATTAACATTCTATATCTTTTTCTGCTGTTTTGCTAGTTCTTTTCCTAAATTGATGCAAATGTACTAAGAAATGATGATCATACATCTATGTGATGATACTAAGAATTACTGAGTGCATGTGTAGAATGGAATGATTTCTAAATGTTGTGTTAATTTTTTTTCTTTTTTTTGATTAATAAAAAAATTTTAAAAAAATAAGATGTAGGGCATCTACAGTTTAAGGTTTAAGTTATTGCACATGTCAAGTGGTCCAATTCTGGTTTGAACCAGCTTTTTTTCATAAAACAGCTTATTAGCTCTGGTCTGACTCAGATTCTTCACTAATAAACTTAAGGGGCTGGCTACAAGATCACAAGGCTTCAAATGGTAAAACAAGATAAGAGCAACAGGGAGAGCTAGACATGAGTTATCCTGAGGCCTTATAGTTACAAGCCATGATTATACAGTTACAAAGCAAGGCATCATCATCAAAGCATCTGGGTTGCAGTTTGGTGAGTTGTACAGTTGCAGGCATTTGCCTTTGACTACTTTAAAAGTTTAACAGCCATTAAGACTGAAGGTTTACAATGAGAAATTTTGCCTTCTGACTTTGTCAAAAGATTAATACATATCTATGTAATAATCCAGCAATTTTCAGTGGTTATCTATTCTAAAAATACTAGAAAGTAAGAAAGCATTCATATAAATAAAACTATGATTATTTGTTAATTCCTGTATACTCACAAGAGTTTTCCAGGGTTGCTGTATCAAATTCCCCACACTGGCTGGCTTAAACAACAAGAATTTATTTTCTTACAGTTTGGAAACTTGATGTCCAAAATCAAGGTGATGATAACATCATGAATTATCCAGTGTCTGCAATGTTCTGTTAGTGGCTTGCAGGCTATCCATAAATCAATCTGTGCCTTTGTCACATGGCCATGGCTATATCTCTATGTGTCTCTTAATGTCTCTAAATTTCCTCATTTTATAAGGAGTTCATTCATATTAGATTAAGATCCTCCCTGCTTTGGTGTGCCCTCACATTTACTAATAACTTCTTCAAAGATCCTGGTTAGAAATGTATTCATGTCCATAGGACTGGGACTTAGGGCTTGAACATGTATTTATGGTGGATATGATTCAATTCACAACATCCCCTTAGTGCACCACCTATGATCCTATGTTCCCAATCTGACACTTGCATATTTGAACTCATGCCCCTCCACTGTGCTGAGTGTTCTCTGTGCTTGGGTCCTATATCTGGCCTCCTTCGAAAGGATTAAAATGTCTGAGCACTCAATGTCTCAGAATGGCAACTTAAATGTTTGGGGAGATGATTTCCTACAGGGAAAATGTTGGACAATGGGGGACAAAGCTGATAAACTGTATCATTTTATATGGATCTTTGAAGATGGTTCTGTCAGGTTAAGTCATCAGTTGCATTTAGCAGAGATTTATTTTGCAACACACCACCAGGTGGTCCCTCTATCCTTGGAGCCTCATTCTTTGTTTTTTAAAATCTGCTTCCCTGGAATGGCCATCCTTTACAAAGCTAAGCAATGGAAGCAAACTATTACCCATGGCTCTATTTTATGGGGAATCCAGAGTATAGACATTTGTTTCTATAATTTTCTTTCTTCCCATTAATATAACTATAATTTTATATAATCTTAATTACTATCAGGGGAATTCCTGAAAATTTATTCTACAACTTTAAGATTCTTTTTTCTTGACATTTTTTGCATTGATAAAAATATTATAGCTTGCCAATTACACTCATGATGACTACTTTGAGATTTTGTTTGTGATTATACTAAATAATTTGATCATTTGGATAATAATGTAAACAAGAAGAATTTGAATCACCAATCCATTTGAAACTTCTTTAATGCCTGTCTCAAATATGTAACACTTTCTGGCAAGATCCCCTCCAATTTCCATTTATCTTGAATACTTCTTGGTTGATTTTTGATTACATTAAAACTACAAGTTGACTTGTCACCCAATATGAAATCTAGGAACTTAACAGACATTTTGCAACTAAAATGTGGCATTCTTATACTTCATTTTCCTACTCCCCCTTGCCAGAAGAAAACACATCCAGAACTTGATGTATGGTATCACCTTGTTCCCCTATTCATTTAGCCATATTCCATCTAAACATAGAATTAAAACAACTTTTGTTTTTAATTGCAATGCTTTATAAAATTTTATAAAAACTATTAAGCAGAATTTAACCTTCTTGAATGTATGATTTTACCATTGTATTGCAGAGATGCACATTAATTTTTTTGTTTGATTTTTGGATTATGGCAGTGAATTGATTTTTACTGTTACAATATATTCCATTGTTGGAAATAACATAAATTATCTATTTTTCTTTGGATGTATCATTCCATATTTCTATTGTAAAGAAGTGTGTTTTTTGAATATTCTCTCATATGAATCCTAGTGAACTTGGAGAAAATCTCCCTTGGCTGTATACATAAGAAAAGTGATGGGCTGTAAGGAAAGTAAATTTTCCATATAAAAGATAATGTTCAACTCTTTTCCAATGGTTCCGATAACAGCTTGCATTCTCATGAGTAATGTTAAATGGGTCTACATGTGCACATGTTCATAGGCATTTGAGATTTTCTTAATATTTTAGTTTTTCCATTTGAATGGTGCTAAAATTCCATCCTTAACTACTATTTCAGATGTTTATAAGCCACATAGGACTCCTTTTCCATGTTACCACTGCTGATATTTTTCTTAGAAGAGAACAGAGAAAGTCACCACAAGGAGAGATGGATTTCTCTCTATTGTTTTGTTTTGTGTGCTGAAATTTAGACTTAATTTTAAATTTCTCAATAAGCATAAAAGTACAGAGAAATGTGTAAGAAACTACTATGAACCCAGAAAATCTTGCTTTACCTCAGCCTCCCCACAATACACCTATAGATACTTAATTCTTGACAAGTAGTTAAAACAAATCTCACATCTACTGTCACTCCTTTTTTGTGCATCATCTGTAATTTATAGTCAACACCCCATTCTTATATAACTATGCTAAGGAAATTGATAGTATTTCCACAATGTCATCTAATATCCTGTTGATAGTCATATATCTGATTATCTCAAAGATAATACCTTTTTAAAATAAGTTTATTGGATCAGGATATAAAACACCGGATTGTTTTGGTGTTGTAATAGGTGGGTGTGGAGCCTGACTCTTACTTCTAATATGAGAACCTTTTGCCTTTATTCTGATTCCCATCCATTTCAGTTCGGCCTCCAAGGAAATTCTTTCTATAAATGTGTAACAGGCTAGAAGTTTCAGAGAAAGAAAATCTCTAACAGAGAATTTCTCAACCACTGGTGAAAGGTGATCAAGGTCAATGTGCTTCAGTATCCTCTCCCTTTGGCAGGGTTGATTCTCAAGAGTTTATTTCATACACTTTCCTCAAGGTAAGACATGGGTTTAGGCTGTAGTCACTAACTGTGGTGAAAGTAAGGGTGCCTTACTTATTAAGGCACTCTTTATTAATTTTGTATCAATTCTGTATGCACCTAATCTCAATTCTTATTTTAAATCCCTGTCTCAGTGTCTGCTTCTGGGGAATCCTAAATTAAGACAAATGATTCACCACTGTGTGTAATGCTACTGGAATTTAGATATGTTTGTTCTATAGATAATGCATATATTATATTTGATTATTTCTGCCTGTTTTCATTTAATTCATTCCTCTCCTTAGCTTCTGGTTCTGGTTCAATGTTACTATTTAAAAAATTTCATAAATGATGCTGTGTGCTTCCAATTGTATCTCATCATGTGGCCATGAATACCACCTGATTCATTTTCAATGATCCCAAATATGAACTATGGATTCATAGTCAGTTTTTGAATTTTTTCTTATAAACTTTCCACTTCAGCACTGGAATAATGGTGAGCAGCTATTGATGACAATTATCTAGATACATCATTTTATCAGAAGAGGTAAATAAAGATATTTATTCTGTCATTTCCTCAGCATTTTACAATGAAACTTTCTCTAATAGTTATTTTGTTACACTGATATAATTCATATGGAGAACTCAGGATACATGGACATCCAGTGGTAAATAATACTTGGCTGTATATGTGTGGCACATTAAGAACTAAGGGATTTATTTTAAATTGATATGTTTCAAATCACTATTGTTGTTGACTGTTGTTGCTTAAATTATACTAGATTTGGTCAGTGAAGTCCTGTCAAGTCCCCCATGTTTGGGGAACTACGATGCTCAGAGTGGCTGATTTGGCATGGCTTCTATCTGCCAAAAAGAGTTTAAATATATATTATCTAGAAAAACAAAGTTAAGTTAAACTTCTATATTATATTTCTCATTCAAATAAAAAATTACAGATTTTTACTTAAATTATTTGATACTATATTTTAAAATGTTTTACATTATGCCAAAAGTCTTGGTCCTCCTCAATAGTAACAAAATTATTTGCTACATTTTTGATAATATGTGAGACTCAAAATAATAATGCTAGTGATATTACTGTAAGCATGGCTACTTAATATGATTTGACTTTTATGTAATAATTTTGTCCTTAGGATGGAAATATATACATAAATATATATGTAAAATATGTTATATATATATTACATCTCACTATGGATGTGAGTTAATCAAAGACTCTGCTTAATGATATCTGAAATAGTTTTACTGTTGAAGCTTATACCATTAAGCTTGCCCTTTGAAGTAGTACTCATATTTATGGAAAAATATTATTATAATATTCTATTACCATCTTTTAAATGAATGCATATTCTGTTTTTATGTCCCATTACATTATTCTGATATTTTCATTGACCTTTCCTCACTTGATTTTACTCAGTCTCAATTTGTACATTTTATAAAAGTAACACTCAGTTATATGGAGCCTCTCTATTTTGTGCTTTCTTTTAGTTGCTCATATATCTGCTCTATTCCTTTTTGCCCCATTTCTTGTTCCTTTGGATATGTTTTGTATTTATTTTACCTTGGTCACATAAATATCTCATTCTTTACAGTTTTTCCTCCATTTATTATATATATATATATATATATATAAAATAATACTATATATTTTCTTCTGAGAACTCCTTACCTACATCACCTGAGATTTTAAAAATGTAATTGCTATGGAAGTATGCTGTATTCAAAGAAAATATGCACTTAGCTTGCTTTCCCACAAAATGAAGACATTATGCTTAATAATAACACATGACCAACATTACCAAGGCACATTGTGTGCACCTACAAAAAAGCTCTAAACACCAATCTTTTATAAAGGAGACAGTTTCATTACTTTATAAACCCTAAAGTAATTTCAAAATTTACATTAATAGAATCATATACAATGCTTTCATTTGTGTCTAGACTTTTTAAAGAAAAATTTGTGAGAATTATCCATCCAATTATATATATTCTTTGGTGAAATGCCCTCTTCAAAATATTGTCCCTTTATACATTGGAGGGGTAGTTTGAAGCTGTTATGTATGCCAGAAAATGGCATGTTCTTTAAATCCATTCCTGTGTGTACAGAACTATTGTGAGTAGAAACTTTGGATGTGGTTATTTCAATTGAGATGTAATCTGATCTGCCTTCAGGGTGGGTCTTGATCCTCTTGCTGAATCATAAGAGGATAATACACATACAAAAACTAAAGAGATTAAATTAAGAGAAAGTCATAGAGGAAACTCCCAGAGGAGCTAAGAGAAGACTAACAGAAGCTCAGAGAAGAAGTCTCTTGAAGCCAGAAGCTGAAATCTGGTTGTGAAGGACTGGCAGACATGAGCTATGAGCCTTTAGGTATGACAGAGTAGTTCCTGATGTCAGCAACTGGTATTCAGAGAAAGTACCATTTTGTTGATGCCTTAATTTGGACATTTTTATAAATTTAGAATTGTAAACTTGTAAGCTAATAATTCCTTATTGTTAAAAGCCAGCCCAATTTTGTGAGGCAAAATAAGCCAGAAATGAAAGTATAATTATTGTACGGTCTCCTTTAGAAAATGCTTATATGAAAATAGGGGCCTACATTGTAAGCTCTTACAGCAGACACATTTGGTCTTGAGTGGTAATTATTATTTCTGGATTTTGAGAGGCTGTTTTACATATCTATAACCCGGTATTTAGAGATAAGAATGAAACTGATCAAATCAGGATTAAGGCAATTCAGAACACAGTGGTAAGGAATATATTGATTATATTTTAGAACAACACCTACTCTTTGAGACCAAAGGAAGAAAGATTTATTTTTTGTCTGGAATCTAAGTTTTCTGTAGCACATAATCTAATTCAACCTATCTGTATCGCTCATTTGGACAGGTGAAACACAGGGAGCACAGAATAAGAATGAGGGCCTTTAATCCTATGCAGCTTAATGTAATGCCTGGATCCATTCTAGAATATATTAAGCAGATAATCAAAAAGTACTGGCAAAGTTCATTCAGGGATGGGAGAAAAAATATGGAACTATTAAATATCACCATCAGGGAATCCCCTGATACTGTGTCAAACTTTATGGACACCCTAGGTTTGCCCAGTGTTATGTCCCAATAAATCCCAGAGTGATTTAAAAAGTGAATAAAGAAGTATTTGCAGGGTCCCATTCAGGGAATGGTGAGAAAGAGGGAAATTCAATTTTCTCATTTGTAGAATTCCTGATATTCTCACAAGCAGTGGGGACAATCAAATCAATAGGTAGAGTCTTCAATCTTGGGGTTTGTTCATATGAAACTTATCCCTAAAAATGGTAGGCTAAGCCTACTTAAAATTAGGCCTAAGAGTCACCCCCAGATAACCTCTTTTGTGGTTCAGATGTGGCCTCTCTCTCTCAGTCAACACGGCAAACAAACACAGCCCTCCCCATCTCTACATGGGACATGACTCCCAGGGGTGTAAAACCTCCCTAGCAATGTGGGACAGAAATCCTAGAATGAGCTGGGGTTCAGCAACAAGGGATTGGGAAAACCTTCTTGACTGAAAGCAGGAAGAGACAAGATAAAGTGTCAGTGGCTGAGAGATTTCAAACAGAGTCCAGACACTACTCTGGAGGTTGCTTTTATGCAATCTTCAGTTAGCATTACTACCTATCATAAATTGCCAACCCCCAACCAAAACCATTCCAGCCAATCCTAAAGAACATCTAGGGCAATATATAAGATTTTACCAAGGTTCATGCACTTTAGTAACTTTCTAGAAATCTACAACGTCCAGAAGGGTCCCTGGACCATATAAGTCCTGAAACCTAGAGGGCCCAGCCTCTCCAAAACATCACCTAGTTCCATCTCCCTACCCCATGTTACTGACAGCCCTTCTAAGAAGAAAAATTTAGAATTGTCATAGCCCAAATGCCCCTAAAGAGAGGGACAGAAAGGTCAAAGGTAATGGTGGAGTTATACAGAGAAGGTAGGATTTAACAAATGAATATGATAGCTGAATCATTAAATTGATATTTCTTTTAGTCTCCAGTATCTTTGATCAGCTAAAGGTAAAAACTTAAAATGTAGAATTGTAACTGATACCAAACTCTGAAATCTGATCTACAACTAATTGTGGCTGTGCTTTGAAATGTATTGGGTTTTTTTTGTATATATGTTCCTTTTCACACAAAAAAGAAAGAAAAGTCAATTGTGATGATAAAAATATTCCTTCTAACCTCCTATATTCTAGAGTAGCTAGAAGAAAAAATTTGAGAGGATGATATGGTAGCTGATGACAAACTCTGGGATCTGTCCTATAACTACTTGTTGAAAAGTGCTTTGAAAATTATTGCTATCTTCCTCCTTTGCTCTGTA
The DNA here is from genome assembly GCF_023851605.1 of Tamandua tetradactyla. Taxonomy (NCBI): domain Eukaryota; kingdom Metazoa; phylum Chordata; class Mammalia; order Pilosa; family Myrmecophagidae; genus Tamandua; species Tamandua tetradactyla. Next base: position 234,839 of record NW_027518268.1, read on the forward strand.
TATATGTTATAGTATACAATTAAAAAGTTGGAAAAAAGCCAGTCCATTCTTATATATTGCATTCCAGCAGTTTCAGGAAACCAAAACAATTGCATTGAGTTCTTATTATCGAATTGTAAGAGCTCTTTATATATCTTGAAAACATGAAGTTGGGTACTCTGAAGTTAACATAGCATGCTATGCTTAGAAAGGCTTACTTGCAAGGTGGACCCTTGACTGGCAGCTGGAAGTGTGAGTCACAGAATCTTCCCAGTCAACAGTGAACTTGTAAATGTGCTTCAAAGTGCATACAATGTTTGTGCAACAATATGGTTAATTCATAACACATGATTTCTTTCGGCCGGTTGGGAATTTTGAAATTTTTGAGGCAGAAGACACTTATGTGTCCTTCAGCTTTAATAAAAATCTTGAGCATCTAGTGTGTAATAGAATTCTTTTAGTAGAAACATTGCATACATTTGATTATATTTTTTGTTGCTGGTGGAAATGTGTAATCCTGGTAACCTCTCATGGATGGAGAGAGCAAGGAAAACTTCACATGGATTCCTCCACCTGGATTCCAGAGGAACCTTATTATCCATATTATCCCACTATTAGCAATGAGTACAACTACATTCTTGGTCCTGTGAGTCCATCTAGTTAATCTCTGATTATGTGGGTGGTTTGGGGTACCCAAAAACAGAGCTCATTGATTGTAATGTCACCAGAGTAGAAGCTGTGCAATTCAGTTCATCAGTTCCCAGAGTATGCAATGGGTAGATCTGGTCTTGGCATTTTTTTCAGATACAGTACAATGGAAAAGAAGAGTTGATGGTATTCAAAAGAGAATTGTTTGATCATTTTCCAGACACCTACAATCTTCAGATGGGTTCCCAGGCCAGATAAGCCCTGAAATCTGGAGGAGCCAGCTTCTCCAGAACATCAACTATTCCATTCCCCTCTCCCATAATATTGACAGCCTTTCCAACATGAAAAGTTTAGAATGGCCATTGTCCAAATACTCATAAAGATGGGGAGAAAGATCAAAGGAGTTGGAGTAGTTATAAAAGAGAAGAGAGAATTTAACAAATGAGCATGACTGTTGAATCATTATATCAATATTTCTTTTAATCTCCAGTGTCATAGAACAGCTAAGAGGAAGACCCTAAAATTGTTGAACAGTAACCTATATCAAACTCTAAAATCTGTTCTATAATTTCTTCTTACAATATACTTTGAAATTTATTGCTATTTTGTATATATGAATACTTCACAATAAAAAATAAAACAAATAAAACAAAAAAAGAATTGTTTTAATATTGAATGAGTACTGAACTGATAACAGAAATAGAATTCTCAAAATATTAAAAAGGGTAAGTGATGAGTGAGCGGTCACTATGGGATTAAATGTATATATGTGTGTATATATATATATATATAATATAAAGAGGAAAACTATGATGGGTGGTTTCTGAAGAACAATAATATAAGGAAGAATACTTGTTACGAATACTTGATGTTACAATTTTAAAAACAGAACTTATTCTTTATTGTTTTAAATATTATGTAATATTTTCATGATGATCTTTTTCACATATGTCTAAATTTGTAGAAAAAGTTGCAATGATTTAAGGGTATCACTTGGTGGCTGACCACTTGTTTAGGTGAGCAAAATAGACTGGCATTCAGTAAAATGATTATGCCTGACTCAATATCTTTCTTAGGAAAGAAAGCAAACTCTTAAAAAATGTGCATTGGGAGAGCATTGTAGGAAAATGACAGAAAAGGAAGCACTAGGAATCAGTGCCTCCACCAAAACAACTATTGAGTAGCAGGAACTATCTAAAACAACTCTTTTGAAATTCCATAGTATAGTGGAATATTGTGCAGCATCTAGGGAGTGATGAGAGGGTGAGATTGTTAAATCACAGTAATACAATGAGTTCTACCTTCCCCGCCAGATCTACAATACCGCATCCATTAACCTCATGGCAGGCAGCATCAGGGACTGCTGCTTAGGCACCTGGGGCAGCTTGTTGAGTGTGGGGAAGCATAAAGACCAAGTCCTCCAAACTCTGGGGATATTGGTTTGTTTAATCACTGCTTTTGATTAGCTACTTCAGATCATGGGATGCCAGCTCTCAGGACAGTCACTATTCCCACCCCATTTGGGCAAAGGGAACAAAGAACCCTAAGGAAAATCATCTTCCTCAAAACTATGGAAAATAGTTAAAGGGTTGCACTAATTGGGAAAATGCTTTTGTTGTTGTTGTTGTTTTGGTTTTTTAAATGCTTAAAAAAAACCTTCAAAAGGCATAGAAGCTCCTGGCATCCTTGATGACCCATCTTCCATTGCCATCACATGAGCTTGACTCAATTTGTATTCCAGCTGTATAGGTTTCTGACTACTCCAAAGGGAACAGACGTGGCCTCCATGGACATGATGGGATTCCTGTACATCAGAGCCAATATTTCAGTGTGAAAGACTAAGATGAGATGGGGAAAATATCTCAGATTCATCCTCCCAGATATTGTCCTGCAGGCTGAAAAGAGGCTTGAGAACAAGTAGGACAGTGTATGAAGCAATTTGGTGTGATCTGAGACAAACAATTACCTGAAACAAGACACACAAGAGAACACCCAGAAGGGGGTGAAAGTCTATTTCAAAGGGAGTTGAGAGGGTGAACACTCCAACTCCTGTAAGCAATAAATGGTGCAGAGGATAATTTCTAAAGCCACCAGCAAGCACATCCCCAGAAAAAGAAGTGACTTCTTGACTCTAACGAGGCTGAGATAAGGCAGAAGGGACCCTGCACTTTGCATTTGCCTTGATCTGTTTTTGATAGGAGAGTTAAGCTCTGGGGAGAAAATGAACCAAAAGAGTGTCAGTTTGTAAAGACTGAGAAAGGTATTTTCTGTTTGTTTCAATTTACTCCTGGCATTCAGAAAATTTCTGCTGTATTGTGAGTAGGATGCAAACTTAAGGAACAGACAGCTCAGGGACTAAATCATGAAGTAAGCACTTTATAATATTAATAATTAAAGTGTGCAACAAAGAAACACAAGACAAACAAAGAAACAGGAAATGATGGCCCTTCCAAGTGAACAAGATAATAATCCAGAAAGTAAAGGACCAGACCTGGGTCTTACTGAAAAAAGAATTATAAATATTACACTCGATGGGCTCGAAGAGATGAAGAGAAACACAGGGAAAGAACCAAAGGATATGAGGAACTTAAGAAATGAAAATGTGGGAATATCTTTGAGATTATTAATGGGGAACAAAAATAAATATGGGAGTTGAAGAATACAATAACTGAAATGAAAAATTCCTTAAAGAGTCAACAGCAGACAAGAAGATAGTTCTGAGAGCTATAAGAGTAAGGGATGAATTATGTATACTACAGTCTCAAAAACATTAACTGCCAATTTCTCATGAGAAACCAGGAAGGTGAAAAGGAAGTGTACAAAATGTTTAATGAGCTGAAAGAAAACAATTGCAACCAAGAATTTTATAATTGGCTTTCTTTCAAAAATGAGGCAGAGCTTAAGACATTCACAGATAATCAAAAGCTGAGTGAGTTCATTACCTCTAGATATGCCCTGCAAGCATTGATAAAGGGAGTTTATCTAGCTGGAAGAAAAAGACACAGAGAGGGAATCAGCATATCAAAAAGAAATAAAGACCTGTGTTAAGGGTAACTATATGGGTAATTATAAATGCCAGAACTATTGTATTGTACATTTTATTATGTAATATTACTTATTACCTCACACAGGGGCTAAAATACCAAACCATAAAAATGATAAATCTATGGGTTTGGACATACAATGTACATCAAGTACAAAAATGTGCAGTGATGGGGTGCATATAGGAACAGTGTCTGTATATGTTATTGAACTTAAATAGGGCTCAAATCATATATGATTGTCATAGATTTAGGATGTTAAATTGTAACCCTATAGTAACTACAAACAAATCTTAAGACTATATTCAGAATAAAATGAGGTGAGACTCATAATGGTAAACTACAAAACACATCACATAAATATGAAGTTGGCATTAATATTAGAATTGAGCATCAAAAATTACATGATTTACAAAGAAAAAAATAGCAAAACTGCAGAAGAAATTCCTGCATAATCTGTAGGTATTTTAAATGTAAACAAATTGATCTCTCCAGCAAAAGGTAAACATTCGAAGTGCATGTATAAAAGCATGACCCTCAATATGCTGTTTATAAGAGGCTCACCATAAGTTCAAAGATACAAGTAGATTGAAAGCGAAAAGATGGAAAAAATACACTACACATGTAGTAAGCCAAAGAGAGATGAGGAAACTATACTATCAGCTAAAATAAACTTTATATCTAAAACTATTATGAGAACATAGGTTATTATATTCTCATAAACAGGTCATTATATTCTCATAAACAGGTCAATTCAACAAGAAAACATAACAATTATAAATACATATGCATCTAGTATCAGAGTTCCAAACTACACAAATTGAACATTGATAGATTTGATGGGAGGAATACATAACTTTGTATTACCAGAAAAATACTTCAATTCACAAATTTCAATAAGGGATAGAACATTGAGACAGAAGAGCAAGAAGGAAATATAAGACTTGAATGATACTTTAAATGAATCAAAACTAGCAGACATATATAGAACACTTCACCCAAGAACAGCAAAATACACGTTCTTCTTGAGTGCACATGGGTCGTTCTCCAGGATAGTAAAAACATGTCCAAACCAGAAAATGTTTCTTCTCTGGCCACAATGAATGAAGCTAGAAATGAATAACACAGAAGAAAATGGAAAATTCATAAATATGGAGAATTAAGCAGAATACACATAAACAAGCAATCAGCCAAAGATGAAATCATAAGAGAATTCAGGAGTTACATTGAGGAGAATGAAAATGAAAGCCTAATATACCAGAATTTATGGAATGCATCAAGGACAGTGCCAAAAATGTAATTTGTAGCTAGAAATATCTACATAAAAACAAGAAAGATCTCAAATCAGAGACCTAACCTAAAAAATGGGAGATCAGGAAAAAATAAGCAAAAGGGAGAAGATAAACAAAAATTAGAGTGGAGATCAATGAAATAGAGAATTAAAAATACAGCAAAATGGGTGGTGCAATGGGGATTCAGTGGCAGAATTCTCATCTACCATGCTGGAGACCCGGGATTGATTCCCAGAGCCTGCCCATGCCCAAAATAAAAATAAAGGGAATCAACAAAATCAAATGATTTTTTAAAAAATATCAATGAAATCGATAAACATTTAACTAGACTAAGAAAAAAAGAGAGAGGATACAAATATCAGAAATGAAAATGGAGCATTACTACTAATCTTAATGAAATAAAAGTGATTAATAAGAATCCCTATGAACAACTGTGTGCCAGCAAATTCGATAACCTACATGAAAAGGACTAATTCTTAGAGACATAAGGAAACAAACCTACACTGACTGTAAAATAAATAGAAGCTCTCAACAAAACAATACAAGTAAAGGGATTGAATCAGTTATCATAAACCTCCCAAAAAGGAAAGCCTCAGACTAGATGACATCACAAATGAATTCTACCAAATATTCCAAGAAGAATTAGCACAGATCATACTCAAACTCTTCAAAAAAACTGAAAAGGAGGGTACACCTCTTAATTTATTCTATCAGTTCAACATCAACTTCACACCAAAGACAGATAAAGATACCGCATGAAAGCTACAGACCAAATATGGCTTATCTCACTTGTACAATAAGGATCATTATAAGAAAATCAATTATGTAACATACCACATTAATAGACTAAAGAAAAAACCAAAACATCTCAATTGAAGCAGAAATATTTGGTAAAATTTAGCACCCCTTCTTTTTTAATGTTTATACCATTTTATTGAGGAATTTTGCTACTTGCTGAAATAATAATCTGGATTTGAGCATTTTGTTCTATTTCCTTATTCCCTCTCAGATGGGGAATTTCTGATTCAGTTTGCTAAAACTGATGAAGTGCAATATACCAGAAATGAGTGGGCTTTACCAACAGGGATTCATCAGCTTACAAGCTTATAGATCTAAAGAATGTCCAAATCAAGGCATCATCAGATGAAATCTGGACTTCTCTGTCAAATGGTAGCACCCCTCCTTGATAAAACTCTAGAATTAGGAAAAAGACAAGGATGCCCACTCTCACTACTCCACTATTGTTCAAAATTGTACTGGAAATCATAGTTACAAGAATTAAGCAAAAGAAATAAATAAAAGACATCTAACTTGTAAATGAAAAAGTAAAATCTTCCCTATTTACAAGTAACATGATCCAAAAATATCCTAAATTTTATACAAAAAGTTACTAGAACTAATAAATGGATTCAGAATAGTGATGACATACAAGATCAACATGCAAAATCAGTAGTGCTCCCATACACAAGTAATGAACAATAGGAAGAAATCAGGAAAAATTCCATTTACAAAAATAAGTTAAAAAGTTAAATATCTATGACTAAAACTAACCAGGGATATAAAGGACTTGTATGCAGACATCTACAAAACATTGCTAAAAAGAAATCAAAGACCTAAATAAATGGAAGGACATTCTTGGTTCATGGAATGGAAGCCTAAAGATTGTTAAAATACCAATTCTTCCCACAGAAGTTTGCAAATTCAATGAATTTTGATTAAAATTCCAACAGTGTTCTTTGCAGAAATGGAAAAATAAACCATCAAATTTTTATGGAAGTGTAAGACACCCCAAATAGAGAAGCCATACTGAAAATGAAGAAAGATGTTGGAGAACTCACACTTTCTGATTTTAAAACTTATTAGAAAGTCATAGTAAACAAAACAGCATGATATTGGCACAAGCATAACTGTACAGAAAAATGGAATCAAATTGAGGGTTCAAAAATCAACCTTTCCATTTATAGCCAGCTGATTTTTGGCAAGTATACTAAGTCCATTCAATTGGGAAAGAATAGTTTCTTCAACAAGTGGGACTAGAAAAATTGGAGATGAATATGCAAATGAATGAAAGTGGACCCCTACCTAACACGCTGATCAAAAATTAATTAAAATACCTCAAATTCCTAAATATATTAATCATAATAAAATTCCTAGAAGAAAATTTATGGAAGCATCTTCAGGTCCTTGTATTAGGCAATAGTTTCTTAGCCTTACACTCAGGGCACAAGTAGGAAAAGAATAAATAAATAAAACCTTTTTGAAATTAAAAAATTAAATAAATGTTTATGCCTAAAAGGACTTTATCATGAAAATTAAAAAGGCTACCAAAAATAGGAAAATATGTGGAAACTGAATATCCAATAAGGGTTCAATATCCAGAATATGTAAATAAATCAAATCACTCAAAAACAATAAGGAAAGTAACCCAATTAAAAATGGACAAAAGTCTTGAAGAGAAATTGCCACAAGAAGATACACAAGATAGAATATAAAAAGAATTTCAGCATCATTAGACATTAGGGAAACGTAATTCAAAACCACAAAGAAATAGTATTTTATACCCAATGAAATGACTATTATTTCAATACCTGAGAATGACAAGTCTTAGAGAGGATGTGGAGAAACAGAAGCATTAATTCATTGTTGTTGGGGATTTAAATTGGTGCAGCCCTTTTGGAATACAGCTTGGAAGTTCCTCAAAAAGTTAAGTATAGAGTTACCACAAGACCTGACAATCCCACTTCTACGTATATAACTACATGATTTGAATGCAGGGATTCTAACACATATTTAAACACTGATTTTCATAATGGCATTAGTCACATTTTTCAAAAAATTGAAGCAACTCAATTGCCACTTCATGTGAAGAATGAATAAACAAAATATTGGTTTATACACAATATATGAAGACACTGTGTTGAGTGAAATAAAGCAGGCACAAAGAAATAATTTTCATGAACTTACTGATATGAAATAATAATAAGAAGCAAACTCCTGGAGTCAGGAGCTAGAATATATGTTAGGCAGGGTTAAGAGGGAGGGGTAGGGAATTGGGAGTTAATGCTTATATTGTCAGAGTTCACAGTGATGGAAAAGTTTTGGTAATGGATGGTCATAATGGTAGAACAACACTGTAAAAGTAATTAACTGCACTTAATTATATATTTTAATGTGGTGAAAAGGGGGAAATTTTAGGTTGTATATATGTTACTAGAATAAAATTAAAAAAGAAACCATAGAAATGTACAATACAATGATTCAACCCTCATGTATAACAGGGCCTATAGTCAATAGTACAAACAGAAAAAGATTCTTTCATCAATTGTAAGAAATGTATCACACTAGTGCAAGGAGCTAATAATAGGATGGATATGTGGTAGCTAAGTGTTTTACGTATGATTTTTCTCTAAATATACAACTTCCCTAATAAAAATAAAAGCAAAATATGTATTTCTCATATTAATTTGCAAAAAGTATAAAGAATTTCATCATTAATAAGAGTCACTAAATCTCATAAGTACTTAAAGAATTCTCTCAGTTCATTTTAGAAGCAATACTGAAAGTAATAACTGGCTACAAAATATTTTGAGTATTCTAAAATTACCAAATTCCAATTACTGATGATTAATATTACCTTACTAAAATAAACTAGATTATGTTGATGTTTACTCAATGATGCATTATCTTGTTTCTGGACTACGTAATTAGACTCCTCAGTTAGAAGTGAGACGCAATAAAGCTTCTGCAAACTGTTATTTGTCCCCATAGCAACTCATTGTGCAATCAAAACCCAGTCACACCAGAGTTATCAACGAATATGGCACATCCAATGCTTGCCTAGCTCTTTAGTTTGCACATGCATTTAATTCTTCCAGAATTCCACTTCAAATACTTTTCAGAAATATCATTATTCATGCAAAAGTAAGGAAGTCATCCCAATAGTCCCATGGAATTTTAACCTGGGGAAAGCCTGTCAGGTGACTTCATGCACCAAAACAATGAAAATATAATTTGGAAGTAAATAATGATGAGTCAATAATGTGTCAGGCAATCATGAAGGAATTAATCTTCAGTAAAGATGTTCATAAATATATGATAGCATTTTAAAAATGAGAGTGAAATTCAAATGCTAATCATTAACATGTCAAAAAATGACAGTTATGTCAAAAAAAACCCCAATATGTTGACACTAATAATGAGGAACTTTGAAAATGGAATTTAGAAAACCATTATTTTATGATAGCAAAATCGAAAAATATACTGATAAATTTAATAAAGTAAGTATGGCTTACACATCAAAAATGACAAAACATTCCTGAAAGAAATAAAGAAGACATAAAAATGCAAATGGCATAGTATCTATTAACTTAGAGAACTAAAAATTTTAAGCTGGAAAAACTCCCAAAATTGATCTGTAAATGCAACCCAATCCCTGTCATTTTTGCAGAAACTGACAAGTGGATCCAAAAATTCATATGGATATTCAAGGAATACAAAGTTATAAAATCAATCTTTAAAAAGGTGGAAACTAAAATAATATTGACCAAAAGCAGACAAGATTAACATTTCTTTATTTCTAAACTTACTACAAATATGTGATTATCAAGACAGTGAAGTACTAGCATAAGATACAAAAAACTGACATAATAGATTTGAGCCTAGAAAAAATTGCATTGCTCTCTGCTTATTTTTTTATTTTAATTCAATTTTATTGAGATATGTTCAAACACCATACAAACCATGCAAAGTATACAATCACTCGTTCAAAGCATCATCGCAGAGTTTTGTATACATTATCATTATCAATATTAGAACATTTTTATTACTCCAGTAAAGAAATAAAAAGTAATAAGAAAACCCAAATCCCCAAAACCCATTGTCCTTCCCCTATTATTGACTCATAGTATTGGTGTGGAATATTTGTTACTATCAAGGTAAAAACTATTAACATATTACTAATTTTTATGTGTTCTAACACAATGTAATAAGTCAAAGAGTAGTGTATTAAAAAATTGGTGCTGGGAAAACTGGATAACCACATGCAAAATAATAAATTCAGGAGCCTGCCTGATTAAGATGGTGTAGTGAGAAGTTTCAGGGTTTTGTGCCCACACAGAAGCTTTGAAGCACAAATGGAAAGTGGCTGGAATATCTTTCTGAGAGCTCCAGAAAAACAGCTGTAATAGGGTAAGTGTGGAATCAAGAAAATGGCAAATTAAAATGGTAAGATCTCATGGTGCCTTACCTTGCTGTCCTTCTTATCCTCCCCTCTTCATCAAGGAAGCTGCCATCACAGATGCCTGGTCTAGTTCCAGAGGGATCAGTATAACCCTGAACAGATAGTGGGAAAATGTATATCTGGCCTAATCTGTGTGAGAGTGGCCTGAGGGTCACAGGGTTGCTATCATGGAACTTGTCTTGCTTGTAGAAGCAGCTCACAGCACTCTCATACAGAGAACTCTGGAGGACAGTCAACTCATGGCTTTGTGAGACAAGTGATGGCTTACTGTAGGACATAAAGTACAGTATCCAGGACTGTAAGGACCATTTCCTAGGGAAGAAGGAATATTCATATCTCTGCAAATGCAGAATTCCCAAGACCCAATACAAGGTGCCCAACACAAGAAGCATGTACAGGAAGGAACACAGAAGCCCCTCCTCTTTTTCATATCAAGGAGATCTATAAAATCATTGTATGGATATCCTCTGAATGACAGCACTCCCACAGGCAATTAGTAAATACAGCAAAAGCATATTCTCTTTTCCCTTTTTGTTTGGTTAGCTCCTAGCATTAAAAGAAAGCTTTCTTGTATTACTAGCTGGATTAAAAAGCTGAAGGAATGCCTCAGAGTCTAAATTCCAACAACATATTAAAATACCAAAATGTCCAGGTTTAAACAAAATATTATAAACATGTAAAGAAAGAAGAAGCAATGTCCAAGAGAAAGAAAAGATGAAGCATTAGAATCCATCCATGACAGGACCATATCATGGACAAAGACTTTACAAAAAGGGTTCCAGATATACTCAAAGACATAAGGAGAAACACTTAGTAAGACAAAAAGCTAAAGGATATCAGGAAAATGATAGGTTACACAAAGAGAATATTATGAAAAAAGATGCAGAAATTATGAAAAGGAATCAAAGAGAGCTGAAGATCACAGAAGGTAACAGAAATTTTAAAATTCCCCAGAGGATTTCAATAGCAGATATGAGCTGGCAGAAGGTATCAATATACTTGAAGATAAGACAATTGAAATAATTTATTGTGAGGAAGAGGAAGAAGAAAGAATAAAGATAAATGAATTGACCCTTAGGAACCTGTGCAACATTTCAAGCATGAATATATCCATTGTGGGAATCTCAGAAGTAGAAAAAAGGAATAAAAACGCAGATAATATATTCAAATAATTAAAGGCTTAAGTCCTCCCAAATTAATGAAAGACATGAATACATGCATCCAAGTGGCTAAATGAGCCCCAAACAGAAATAAACTCAAATAGATAAACACTGACATCTTATTGTAATCAAATCATTGAATGCTAAAGATAGAGATGATAGTGAGCTAACTAGCTAGCTAGATGGATTAATAGATATGTGGATAGAGAGAATGATATAATGTGGCAAATTGTTAAAGTTAGTGAATCTGGATATCTGGGGGTATAGGAGTATTTTAGAATGTTCTGTATGGTGTTTGTATTATTTTTGTTAGTATCCTATAAATGTGAGTGCATTTCAAAATTAAAAGGTTAAAAATAAGAATGAAGGGCTGTGGAAGGATAGCCCAGTGGTAGAATTTGTGTCTGAGAAGTGGGACACCTGAGTGTGATTCCTGGAGCCTGCTCATGCCAAAAATAAATAAATAAATAAAAATAAGAATGAAGTGGGAACTCTATTTCACACTATACACACAAAAAAACTCAAATTGGATCAATGGTTTAAATATGAGAGCTAAAACTATAAAACTCTTTAAAAGAAAAGAGAGAAGTAAATCTTTGTGACTTTAGTTTGGAGAATGATTTCTTAGATATAACACTAGAATCATAAGCCACAGTAGAAATAATTAATATTGTACTATATCAAATTTAAACTTTTGAGATTATAAAGGCACCATCAATAAGTAAAAAGACAACATTCAGAAAGCAAGAAAGTATTTGCAAATAATTTATCTGGTATGGATTTAATATCTATAATACAAAAGAACTCTGACAACACAATAATTCAAATACAATGAGTTCCAAATGATTTGAATAGATGTTTTCCCAAAATTGGAAAATATGCACATAAAAAGTTGTCTAACATCATTAGCCATTATGTAAATGCAAACCAAATCCAAATGAGATACCACTTCATACCCACTAGGAGGGCTATAACCAAAGCCAAAGAAAATAAATAACATCATAAACAACAAGAAACATGAGGGAAAAGTGCTTGAAAGGGTGTGTAGAAGTTGGTACTCTTATACACCACCGGTAGAAATTATCTACAGCCACTGTGGAAAACATTTTTGCATTTTGACAATTTTGTATTTGAACAATTTTGTCAAAAATTAAACATGGAGTTAGCATATGACTCAGCAATCCACTTTAGGGATTTTACTCAAGAGATTTGAAAACATAGGTTCATGCAAAAATCTGTATGCTAGTGTTCATCACAGAATTTTTTTGTTTTAAATAAAAAGTAGAAACACCTGAAATGTACATTAATTTATGAATGGACAACATGTGGTGTAACATTACAAAGAAATATCATTCAGTAATATAGAGGAATTTAGCACTAATACATGCTTCAACATGGGAAATCCTTGAAAACATAATGGTAAGTGAAAGAGGGCAGTCACTAAAAGTCACATTTGTATAATTTCATTTATATGAAATATCCAGAATAGGGAAAATGAAAGTTAGAAAATAGATAAGTGATAATCAGGGGCTGAGAGCAGAGGAAAAGTGAAATGACTACTAATTCTATAACTTCTGTTTGAAATGATGAAAATATTTTGAAATTAGTCACAATGTTTGAAAAATTATTTGAATATTCTAAAATATTAAAAAATGCCTATGATTTGTACAGTTTAAACAAGTGAATTTAAGGTGTGTGAATTTCATTTAAAATACAAACAAACAATCACCACAATGAGAATATTCTATTTGCCTCAAAATATCTATAGTGCTCTAAAGGATGTAACAGTTTATAATTCATTGTACATGTTCTTAAAAGATAAAATCCAATTTAGTTAAAAACAGTTATACAGAAAGAGAATGTTAAAAATAAATAACCATTGTAGCGAAATTATGTATAAATAAAACAAGGCAGCTCCCATAGAGCTGGAAATCATTTTGTTTCAAGGATTTAGAGGATCTAAAAATTTGAAGTGCAACCCATGATAACAATTACCTTACATCAAGGATTTCATCAAACAGTTGGCAGCAGTGACATATTAAAACAATATGTTTTAAGAGATTCAGAGGCCACAAACTCTTCAAGTAAAACTTTGCCAGTTCCTATATAATGGATAAAAAATTTTGTGTGATAATTATTAAGGAACATTTTGTAAGTTATATAAAAATTGTGATTAAAAACTGCAGGAAATGATAGTGCCAATTTTTTTCAATAAATATGATGAAGATGAAGTTTGTGCAGTCAAAACAAGTAGATTCTGTTATCTAGAATCATTATATTATCCACTTGTCAAAGAAAGGCTAAAAGTGTTAGTCATTTTTTTTTTAGTGTTAGTCACTTTGTACAGCTATTTTAAAGACACGAAATGTGATGCAAAACTGTGCTGATACTTAACTTCCCATACTTAAATACTAGGTAATTAAGCTGAGAAGAGCCAGGAATAAAACAGTCAATAACCAAGAATAGAGGTGAAACTGAAGAAAAGTACTGGCAGCTAAGTAATCAGCAAACAAAGACACGTCTCAACAAAAACAGTGAAATAACTCCAACCCTTACTTTTGGATGAAGAAAAGACCATTCATTCAAACAGCTGATTTGAAAGGCAAGCATTCTAAGGTTAGATAACACCCATGGTAAAAACCAGTGATATAAGAAAAATTCACATTGGTGAAGCAGTATATGCTAATGTTTAGATACTACTTACTTATGATTTGTCTATAATATTATGCAAATTTTTAATTTGAAAAAGATCATAGGAAAGATACAGACTAGCAGGATGAATGTTTCAGGTATTTCCAGTTTCCATGGTGGGCTGTTAATAAAGCAGGAAATAAAAAGGTTTTCAATAGAGTTACAATAACTTTTCTTTTTCCAACAGCTTCTTAAGACCCCTGGATACCTCTTTGCTTTGGAAGCTGTAGATCAGGGGGTTCAGCATGGGTGTGAGGATGGCATAAAAGGCTGACACCATCTTGTCCTGGTCAGGGATATGCTTTGAGGTTGGTCTCATGTACATGAACATGGCAGCACCACAGTAGAGCCCAAGCACAGCCAGGTGGGAGGAGCAAGTGGTGAAGGCCTTGTGACGGCTTTCCCTAGAGCCCATATGGATGACAGCTTGAAGGACATGGGAATAGGAAATGATAATAACTGAGACTGGGAAGATTAGAATCACCATACAGCAAATGAAAAGCAGTTTTTCAAAGAAAGAGGTATCTGTGCAGGATAGAGGTAGAAGGGCAGCAACATCACAGAAAAAGTGATGAACTTCCAGAGATCTGCAGTAAGTGAATGACAATGCAGCTGCAAGCACAATGATACCATCAAGACATCCCAGGATCCAGGAAGCAACAGTCATGAGTACACACAGTTTCTGATTCATGAGGATGGTGTATTGGAGAGGGTGGCATATAGCCACATAGCGGTCATAAGCCATGACAGCCAACAGGAAACATTCAGCCCAAGTAGGGACACATAAAAGAATGCCTGTGTCCCACAACCTGCCATAGAGATGGATTTATTGCCAGACAAGTAGTTGAAGGCCATTTTGGGTACTGTGGTGCAAATAAGCATGAGATCCATGAGGGAGAGTTGGCTTAGGAAGAAGTACATGGGGCTGCAGAGTTGGGTGTCCAGGTAGATGAGGAGAACCATGGCAGTGCTACCCATGAATGCCACTGTGAAGATGCCCAGGACCAGAGAGAAAAAGAAGGTGTTGATGGGGTTGTGATTGAAGATTTCCAGTAGCACAAAGTCAGGGTTGAATGTCTGATTTCTCAACTTCATGATGGCTATTTTGTCTTATCTGGAAGTTGCAGAGAAGGCAGCTGCTTATTTATTATTTCAGGAAAATGTTTTTGAATGCATACCATGGGCAAGACCCTCTACCAGGCAATGCACATGACATATCAGATATTTTCACTAGTCTTTATTTTCAAGCAATTTACTTACAGTAACAGTTATTTGAATTGATCTCATATTTTCCTGTTTTTTCTATCATTAATCCTTCACAGAGACCAATGTAAGAAGTGTTTTCTATTTTACAGACAAGAAAACTGAGTCATAACTTATTAAAATATTGACAGTTTCACAGTCAGTATAGGCTTATATTTCACAAGCCCAGTGTAAGATAGCATGGGATCAGTGCACCCTGTCATGACATGTATTCAACTTTATTTGGAAAAATTTACTAGTCTACACTTTAGCCTCTCCACTTAATAACAAGCTCTAGAAACAGTCTAATCTAAACACTAGTCTCAATATTTTCTTATAAAAAAGACACACTTTCCTTTCCTGAGAATAATTTTGTTTCTCCCAATACATGTGAGAAGGGGACAGTCATATTTGGGAAAAATCTTTCCATCACAACAAAATGTTATAAACTGAACATGATAAATATCGGAGGAACAAAAGAAAATCCTTTCATGATCCTTAAAAGTTTCACTTCCCTGTGCTATTTTGGATGCTGATGGAGTCTGTTCCATCACAGTGAATACAGGTGTGACTGTGTAAAATACCTGCTTCACAACAGCCAGAGATGGAGGTGTGTTTGTGTGAGGTGTAGGTCACTGTGAAAAATGAGCCAGATTAATATTTAATCAGCAAATATCAAAGAGGTATTAAAATGGTTTAAGCTGTGGTGCGAAGCAGCAGAATTCCTATGAATCAATTTTGCCTTTAAGGGGATCTCTCAACCCTACAACAACAGATGTATTGGAAGGTTTAGGACTATGCAAACTAGAGAGGAGATATCTGCAGCTGCCTTGGGTAACTTGAGTAAAGACAAGGCAGTGACAATGGAGTAAGGAAAGGACAGGTTGGAGTATAATCAACTCTCAGGTTGTAGCAAATAGCTACCAATTACTGTCTCTAGCCTACATTGTTATGCTCCATCTCTAAAATGCCACACTATTTAGATAGCTCCCAAGAATAATTTTGCCACAAATTTGAAAAAGCCCCTACAAAAAAATTCTCCTGGACTTCCAGACATGTAGGCCTGAAATACTCTAAACATGTTCTTTCCTTACATACTTAATAATGTCTTTTTTATTATATCATTGTTGTTTTAGCTGCTTTTAGTACAACCATATTTGGTATAACAAGATCATACTTTCTGATACCAATAGGTATTTTTTGATGATCATTTACCCTGGTGAGGGATTATAATTGTTGTCTAGACTTTCTTCCATTAAAAATATTAAGCACATAGTAACTTTCAAAATGTTTGCTATAAAAGATAATTCAACTGTCTTTTCTCTCTTGCATAGCCTAATGTTCTCTGGCTTATATGCCAATACATCAAGCTTTTTCTATTTTATATCAGCAAGTTAGCAAATAGTGTATATCAAACCAAATAATACCCCACCCAGATTATTAAGAACTACTCTGTAAGCTACTCCTTAAAGCTTTGTGTAGACTATACCTGTCATAGCAGTCTATTTTCTGTGAAAATTTAGCTTTTGTAGCTGACACTTTCCCCTAAAAATTCTGATTGTGTATTGATATACCAAATAAATTCTACCATTATACACAAATGAAGAACATGCTATACAGTAGGAAAAGAAATTATTAGTGACATTTGGTTTGTTTTAATGACACAGAAAAAAGACATAACATTAATATTCATTCCCAGTCTACCTTTTGAGCATACAAGAATAGCTACAAGAGTGAGTTATGCCAAATATTGAAACCAGAGAATAACTGCTAAGCAGGAATAAAATGCATTCATTTGTTAGACAATTATGTATTTAATACATTTAATGTGATGAGGGAGTCCAAATGCCCTGTAACAAGAATATAGAAAATAGTTTAACCTACTTAAATAAATACCAAGTAGGTCCTTTTCTGAAGGTGAGCAACACAAAGAACAGATCAAACAATTTCTTTTTACTTTCAGTTTAAACATAAGATCATCAAAATTTCATATTGAAATAAGGCTGTTTGGGTCCTTTTCAATGCTTTCTTGTAAATCATTACTGGAAAATGGAGAAGACCAAAAAATAATAAAGACACTGAAAGAATAAGAAAAGTGACTTAGTGAAAGGAAAATTAAGCATGTGAAAAGAGATAAAAGCATATAAGGAAAATGGATGCAAAGAAAGTAGCAAATAGAAAGGAAAAGGAAAAATAAAGATTAATTACAGAAAGTCTAGTGATTAGAGATTATATAATATGAATGGAGATGAAGGGGAAGAGAGTATAAACTAAGATTCAACTGGAGAGTGGAGACGTGTTGGCATGAGACTTTTTGAGGATGCCCAACCACAATGGGCTACATTTCCTTAGACCTCTTGTTATTTTTCAACTGGCAATTTCTATCCACACATGCCAGCATGTCCCACTTCTCCAGGTGCTATATAAGCTTCACACACTGTGTAATTTAATTAAATAAAGCTTCATTAAATTCTTCTTTACTTCAATTTGTTGCTATTGACTCAGAGCATTTTATCATGTAGTATATTTGAAGAATCTGATTCATGAGTGACACAACTGAGTTCTGCTTCAGGGCAAATCAATTCCTTAATAATCTGTGAACTAGAAATATGTGTTGTGTGTAACCTAAGTCTTTCTTCAGGTGTGAAATTCAATCAGTTTAATGTAAAGCAACATATTGAAGATGCATTGTACATGGCTGTTTCTGTGAAGCTATGTCAACTTCTTTGAATATACTCATATTTATCATAATGGCTTCATGAAATGCTTTTAATAAATTTTAAAAATGTAATCTCTTTTAAATTTTAAAAAATTTAAAAAAGAAGCATGTCCCTTTTTATCTCCACTCTTGTTCTCAATACAAAAGTGTGAATGAGCCCAGGTTTGGAGGTGAAATCATGGAACCCTCAGAATGTCATACACACAATATAGTGAATTAATAAAATACGCATGATTTTAATAAACAAGCTGAGGAAGATTTACACTTATATGATCATGTATAGTATTGCAAAATCTTTTTCAAATACATCATCTCATTTGATCTCACCAATACCATGTGAAATCAGCAAAAGAGATAATGGATTCTCAAAAAGGAAGACTTTGTCATACTTACTGGTGTGGTCAAATTGTAGATGCAATGAATATATTCTCTTCCCTGTATTTTGGAAAGTGACAGTCACTGTCTGACTCTTAGCTATATTTCAATATTTTTTTATTGTGTCTTACAGAAAAGATACAGCATCAGTGCTTAGATTTTGGAAAGCACTCACATTTCAAGAAACTTTTAAACTTCACTCTGTAATAGATCTTAAATGTTTTCTATCTTCAGAGAGTTCAGTCCCTAGACTTCAATTATAGAAAGGTGTGACCTATGTCACAGCCTCTCCTAAGAAACAAAACCCATGAGGACCCATAAACTCTGATTAGTCAGTAGTTGTCATTCTTTCTTTTGAGTCATAAACAATGGTTGTTATAATTCACTTTTATTTATCAAATAAGCAGAATTAATAATGTAGAAACTAAATATTTACAAACTAAAACATTTTTTGTGACTCTAACTCTACTGCAAAATATACTAAATCTGTGAAACTGGTTTCTTAAATTAAGTGGAAAAGTAGCATGTCATAAAATAATTAGGATGATGTAAAATGCATATAAAGTCTCATAAATTTTAATGAAAACATTTGATTATCAAGTCAAATTGGAGCAATCTGTTCATAAAGATTCCAATGTAATCAACTTCTATAGGAAAAAGACAACTCATTGTTTACTGTGTTGATATAAAATGTGGGCACAGTTTATGTTCTTCATAAATAACAAAGATACAAAAGATAAAATAACAATTTCTAAATGTTTAGGCTGGCTGTAATAATTTGGACAATATGTTAGTGGAACAAAATTAGTACAACTGAACAATGTGACAGAACAGAGTCCAAATACCCAGTCACACATACATACATACTTACTGGCACAAACAGCTATTCTCCAAACAAAAGCCCCGGATCCAAGGTCCCTCCATTTTGTCACTCTCAAATTCACTACAAAAGTGTTGATTCCTCGAGTTGATAAATTCTATGCACTATCTTTCTCCAACCAGCAAATTAAGGAGTCAACATACAGCTGTGCCAGGCACACTTGACTGCCTCATTCTGGAGTAGACGTATGGTATATGTGTCCCCCTCCATTTAGTCTGAACTCTATCAAATGGACCAGAGAGCTTATTAGCACCCTTTATCCCCATTATCACTCCTCCCCACCTACCCACAAATATGAATTTTATATCTTTTAGGGGAAATTTTCTTTTTTTTTCTATGATGTTGGGATTTTTTTTGTCTCTCTGGAATCAGTTTCCACCTTTTCCAACTCTGTTTTCCACCCTGGAAAGTGGTGTCTTGCCCTCTGGGTCGAGTGGCACACAGACAGGAAATCAAGTGGTAAGGGCAGCATATGTAGCATCCCAACAAAGTCACTCTCCCTGATCAGTTCTGTGCTTTTCTACTTGTTTTTTTTAAATCATTTATCTTACACTTAATTTATCTGTTCTTCCCTGAGAAATGCATGTTAAGTTCTACCAGTAAGAATGTAAAATCATCAATATTTACTTTTATTTGTAACAATTTTAAATTTTTACCTGAAAATTAACATAGTTCTTATATTTCCATGATCATAACTTTCTTTAATTGTCATACATTTTTCATTATGAAATAGCGATGAAAATTTCATTGACTTTTGTAATGATTACAATTCCACATAGTATGAAAATTAGATCTGTCTGAACACTTCACCATTTATCAAAAAAATAAATTTTTTCTCTGAAGTATATAAAGCTAGATTTTAATATCAATCTTTTGAATCTATAACATTTTTAGATTATTTTAACTCTACTGTTCTTTTTATCTTTATATACTTTTAATATTTTTACAAAGAAGTACTCTCACTTTCCTCTCTTCCATTCCCCACATAACTTCTAATCTGCTTTCTAATTTTGAGAATTTGTTAGTTGGTAGAAGTTTAACTTTATTTTTTGAAGGTACTATTCTTTCCCTATCATATGTCTGTAAATCACACGTTGAAAATCAATTGGCTAAGATATGTGGTTTTATTTCTGTACTTTCTATTCTGTTCCATTGATATATTTGTCTATTTATGTTCCTGAATCACACTGTTCTGATTACTATTATTATTATTATTTTTTTACATGGGCAGGCACCGGGAATCGAACCCGGGTCCTTGGGCTTGGCAGGCAAGCATTCTTACCTGCTGAGCCACCGTGACCCGCCCTGATTACTATTATTTTATAGTTCAATTTGAAATGAGGAAGTTTGAGTCCCCGAACTATGTCCTTTATCAAGTTTGTTTTGGTTATTCAGTGCCTGAAATTCTATAGAATTTGAGGACTTTTTTTCTAAATCTTCTTGGATTTTGATGGGATAGTATTCAAGTGGTATATTGTTTTGGATTATATTGCACTGAAATTTGACTCTTTCAAACCATACGCATGAGATATCTAGCCAGTGACTTAGGTATTCTTTAATTTCTTTCAACATTGATTAATAGCTTTTGGTATACATGCATTGTTTATCTTTGTTTAAATCTGTTCCTAGAGATTTTAGATACCATTATAATTGAAATATTTTCTTAATTTCTTCTTTGTACATTCTTAATGTACAAACATTCCATACATGGTATGCAATCAACAGCTCACAATATCATCATGTATTTGTGTATTCATCACTATGATCATTTTTTGGGAAAATTTGCATCACTCCAGAAAAAGAAAGAAAAAGGAAAAAACTCACATATACCATATCCATCAGGGCTTCTTTCTCAAGTGGAAGGCACATGGCAAACACAGTCACAGTTTCTCTCTTAGCTGGAAAGACACATGGTGAACACGATCAGGGTTCCTCTCTCATCTCGAAGGGCACATGATGAACACAGTGTCATATCTGCTAGCTTCTTCTCCTGGTTTGCTGTTTCATGAAGCTCCCTACGAGGCATTTTCCTTCTTCATCTCCAAAGGTCACTGGTTATTGGACTTCTGCTTCTCATAGTTAATGTCATTCTGCTCTGCTCTCTCTGAATCTCCCATTCTCCAAAATGTTTCCTCTGTTATAGGACTTCAGAAACTAATCAAGACTCACCCAAATGGGTGGACACATGTCATCACCAGCTTAACAGCCACTCTTGATTAAATCACATCTCCAGGGAAATGATCTGATTAAAGTTTCAAACCTACAGTATTGAATAGGGATTATTCTGCCTTAATGAAATGGGATTTTGATGGAAACATGGCAGAAGATACTCCCCTTGGCTGATTACAAATGGAATCAGCTGTGAATGCAGCCAGTGTGATCATGATTTAATTCTATGAAATATCTTCATAGCAACAGTCAGGCCAGCACTTGCCCAACCAGACAAAGGGTCTCACCACCTGGCCAAGTTGACACATGAACCTAACCATGACAGTCTACCCCTTGTCAACTTGGCAGCTAGATGCATCACCTTAAACCATACTTAATTTCTAAATAGAAAACAATACAAGACACATTTTTTCCTCACCTAACAATACTCAACTGTTCTGTATACAAATGGAAACACATTAAATCTCCCCAGAGTAGGGTGCTAGTACTTGGGTAATGTTCATCCTTAAACTTGATATCTTACAACTTAAACACTATAACATTAATGAAATACCATTACAGTCTTTGTTTCTGTAAGTGATCACATGGTCACAGTTCATATTGTTCACTACCTTCTTCCACTACCAATTCTATGTTCCCTTTACCCTCAGCAAGCACTTCAGCTAGCTGTGGTTCTTTGCCTGGTGGGGTGACCCACACCTTCATTCCTGAAGTTTCAGAGCCATTGGTAGTCTGTCTGGATTGGGTTATTGCAATATTCCATTAATTTTAATCACTGGGCACGGTAGTACTAAAAGATGCTCTAGGGGATCTCCTATATTCCAAAAAAACTCTTCTTTGCCTCCATTGTGTAGTTGCAGTCCTAATTCCCCCTGACAGTCAAGGTCAATCACCCCAGCCAGTAACATAATCCCCTTCTTGGCTTGTTGATCCTGGGACATGAGTAGCCAAAAGTGAGCAGGTGGCAGTTTTAGATTCCACTTCAATGGAATCGTTGTTTCTCCTGGTGGAAGAAACAAAAGGCCATTCCACCACTCTATCAACCCAGCTGCCTCTGAATGATGGGGAACATGGTGAGATGAGAGAATTTCATAAGTGTGTGTGCATTCCCACACTTCATTTGCCATTAAGTGTGTTTCTTGGCTAGAAACAATACTCTATGGAATACTATGATGATGGATAAGACCTTCTATAAGTCCACAGATGGTAGTTTTGGAAGAAGCATTGCATGTAGGGAAAGCAAACCCAAATCCAGAGTATGTATCTACTGCAGTTAGAAAAAATCACTGCCCCTTCCATGAAGGGAGTGGTTCAACATAATCAACCTGCCACCATGCAGCCAGCTGGTCACCTTGGGAAATGTTGCCATAACAGGAGCAGAGTGTGGGTCTCTGCTGCTGGCAGATTGGGCACTCAGCAGTGGTTGTAGTCAGGTCAGCCATGGTAAGTAGAAGTCCATGTTACTGAGCCCACACATAACCTCCATCCCTACCACATGATCACTCTGTTCATGAGCCCATTGGGTAATGACAGGAGTTGCTGGTGAAAGAGCTGACAGGTATTCACAGAATGGGTCATCTTATCTACTTGATTATTAAAACCTTCCTCTGTTGAAGTCACCTTCTGTTGCACATTCACATGGGACACAAATATCATGTTTTTAGCCCACTCAGAAAGGTCTATCCACATACCTCTTCCCCAGACTTCTTTGTCACCAATTTTCCAATTATGTCTTTGTAAGTCCCTGACCATCCAGCCAAACCATTGGCAACAGCCTACGAATCAGTATACAAACACACCTCTGGCCAGTTCTCCAAGCAAAATGAACAACCAGGTGCACTGCTCAAATTTCTGCCCACTAGGAGGATTTCCCCTCACCACTCTCCTTCAAGGACATCTCAGAAAGAGGTTGGAGTGCTGTATCTGTCCACTTTTGCATGGTACCTGCATATTGTGCCAAACCATCTGTAAACCAGACCCAAGTTTTCTCTACCTCAGCCAATTTACTGTAAGAAACTCCCTAAGAGGCCACAGCTCTGGTTTGGGAAAGAGAAGTAAATGTGGCATGAGTGGAGACTATAGGCATTTGGGCCACTTCCTCATGTAACATACTTGTGCTTTCAAGACCTGCTCTGGCCCTATCTCATGTATACCATTTCCACTTTCACGACAGACTGTTGTTGTGCAAGCCCAACTTTATGGCTTGGTGGATCACACAACATCCAGCTCATGATAGGCAACTCAGGTCTCATGGTAACTTGGTTTCCCATGGTTAAGCATTCAGTCTCTTCTAAAGTCCAGTAGCAGACCAAAAGCTGTTTCTCAAGAGGAGAATAGTTACATGCATCAGATGGTAAAGCTTTGCTCCAAAATCCTAAGGCTCTGCATTGTGATTCTCCTATAGGGGACTGCCAAAGGCTCCAGACAGCATCTCTGTTTGCCACAGACACTTCCAGAACCATTGGATCTGATGGATCATGTGGTCCAAGTGGCACAGCAGCTTGCACAGCAATCTAGACCTGTTGCAGAGCCTCCTCTTGTTTAGGTTCCCACTCAAAATTAGCAACTTTTCTGGTCATTCGATAAATGGGCCAGAGTCATACATTCAAATGAGGAATATGTTTTCACCAAAATTGAAGGAGACCAATTAGGTGTTGTGCCTCTTTTTTGGTTATAGGAGGGGCCAGATGCAGGAACTTGTCCTTCACCTTAGAAGGGATATCTCAACATAACCCACACCACTGGACACCTAGAAATTTCACTGAGGTGGAAGATCCCTTTATTTTTGTTGGATTTATCTCCCATCCTCTGACACACAAATGCCTTACCAGTAAGTCTAGAGTAGTTTTACTTCTTGCTTACTAGATCCAATCAGCATATCATCAGTTGAATGGACCAATGTGATGTCTTGTTGGAGGGAGAAATGATCAAGTTCCCTGTGGACAAGATTATGATATAGGGTTGGAGAGTTGATATACCCGTGAGGTAGGACAGTGAAAGTAAATTGTTAACCTTGCCAGCTAAAGGAAAACTGTTTCTGGTGGTCCTTTCTAACAGCTACCGAGAAAAAATCATTTGCCAGATCAATAGCAACATACTAGGTACCAGGGGATGTATTGATTTCTTCAGGCAATAATACCACATCTGGAACATCAGCTGCAATTGAAATTGTCACCTGGTTGCACTTACAATAATTCACTATCATCCTCCAAGACCCATCTGTTTTCTGCACAAGCCAAATAGGACAGTTGAATGGGGATGTGGTGGGAATAACCACCCCTGCATCCTTCAAGTTCTTAAGAATAGCAGTAATCTCTGCAATCCCTCCAGGAATCCAGTACTGCTTTTGGTTTACTATTTTGGTAGGTGGGGGCTGTTCTAGTGGCTTCCATTTGGCCTTTCCCACCATAATTAGCCCTCACGGTATGAGTTAGAGAGCCAATGTGTGGATTCTGCCAGTAGTTCTGTATGTCTATCTAATTTTGTATTCTGGAACTAGGGAAATAACTATAGAATGGGTCTGGAGGCCCATTCTATAACTCAGATGGACCTGAGTTAAACTCCATCGATCACCTGACCTCAGTAAGCCCCCATTCTGACTGGTGGACCAGAGTGACATTGTGAGTCCCCTGGAATTAATGTCACTTCTGAACCAGTGTCTAATAATTCCCTAAACATCTGATCATTTCCTTTTCCACAATGCAGAGTTACTCTGGTAAAAGGCCATCAGTCTCCTTGGGGAATGGTTTGGAGGAAGATTAACAGTATAAATTTGGGGCAGTGTAACAGTGTCCTCCCCCAAAGGGACCTGGCCTCCCCCTTATTCAAGGGGCTGTGGATCTGCAAACTGTCTCAAGTCTGGAAATTGATTTAGGGGCTGTGACTCTTTGTTTTTGGAATTCAAGTTAGACTTCTGTTCATTTGACCTAGAACATTTTTTTTAATACAGCTCAAACAAGAATTTAGTAGACTGCCCATTTATTGTACTTCTAGGTACCCTGTGATTTACTAACCAATGCCACAAGTCTCTGTGAGTCAGATTGTTTTGACTCCTGCTTTGAGTCTGCTGTCTATTATGATAGCCACATCCACCTTATCTTTGGTCATTAAGTGCTGCCAACTGGTTGCTGCCAACTGGTTTCTGCCAACTCGGGATCCCATAATCCCCATTATGTTAAGGATTCCAGCTCAGTGACAGCAGTTCCCACAGTAATATGTGACCTACAGAGAAAAGCAACTACAGTGCTCTTCAGGGATGATGGTGCTAGTCTCACAAATTTATTTCCTACAGTTTTGGTAAGAAATTCTTAGGGTGTAATAGCAGGCTTTGCATGATAAATCCATTCTAACATTCCAATCTCTCTAAGCCTCTGGATCCCCTCATCTACTTTATGCCAGGGAAGTTCTGGCATTTTAAGCTCAGGTAATGTCGGCCACCTTTTGATCCATGTTTCAGCCAACCATACAAACAAACTGTTAATAACTTTTCTAACCCCCTCAATCTATAACACTGAATGCAAAATTCCTGCTTAGTGGGCCCATTTCAATAAATTCAGCCTAATCCAGCTTTATATTTCTCCCACCATTATCCCACACCCTTAAAATCCATTGCCACACATATTCCCCTGATTTCTGTCTATATAAATTGGAAAACTCTCGCAGTTCTTT
The DNA here is from genome assembly GCF_023851605.1 of Tamandua tetradactyla. Taxonomy (NCBI): domain Eukaryota; kingdom Metazoa; phylum Chordata; class Mammalia; order Pilosa; family Myrmecophagidae; genus Tamandua; species Tamandua tetradactyla. The sequence goes on from NW_027518268.1 coordinate 260,942, forward strand.
TGGAGAATAATGTACCTCCTCATGGGTGATACTTTGTACCTCACCGTTTGAGGCCTGTTGGGAGTTTAGTCTAGTTATATGTCTGGAAGAAATGAGGGATGGTGGTGGGGGTCATGAAAGGAATTAGAAGTATCTTCCAAGCCATTTGCTTCAGGGCATTCATTAGCACTTTCATCTAGTGAAACAAGATTAATCACTCTATGGCTAATCTCTTCAGGTGGAGTTTAGGTGGCTAACTCCTCAGGGCAGGCTGGAGGTGGGGTAGCTATGTCCTCAGGGCAGACTATTACAGGGTTATGTAGAGAAGACTCAGCATGACATAGGGTTTCAACCTCTTCACTGATGGCATTATCAATCCATATGTTGCCATCATATTTTTCAGGGTCCCACTCCTTTCCAATCAATGCCCTCACTTTAACAGCAGACACCATGCAAGACTGAGACTTCAGTTTACATTGTAAAGTTTCTACTTTAACAATAAGATTCTGAGTCTGCTTTTCAGAGATCTCATGTCTACGGCTACAGGAAATAAGATTTTCCTTCAGAACATTCATAGGAACATTTACATCTGTCAGACAGTGCTTAAGCTTCTCACTTGAAGTCTTAAGCCCATCCCTTTCACTCATTAATGTATACACCATATCTAACAACAACCAGCCAACATCTCTAAACCTCCCATATCCACAAAACTCCATAAAGGTGTCAAAAACATTATCCCCCAAGTGAAGCACTAGAAGAATCAAATGGTAATATTTTCAATATCTCTTTTGTCAACTCACCCCATGAACTGACAGTATCATTCTGATTATGGCAATCAGAGTCCTTAGTGCCTTTAAGTCCAGTCAGAGTAGAAAATCAATTGTAAAAACCATTATTTTTAAGATTCTGTTTCTTAAGAACCACTCCTGTTAGCAAGCTGTATTAGTTAGGGTTCCCTAGAGAAACAGAATCAACAGGAAATAACTGCAAATATAAAATTTATAAAAGTATCCCAGGTAATAATGGGAATGCAGAGTACAAAATCCATTGGGCAGGCTGTGAGGCTGATGACTCCAATGGAGGGTCTTGATGAACTCCACAGGAGAAGCTTGCCAACCAAAGCAGGAGGAGAGCATGTCTCTTCTGAATCCTCCTTAAAAGGTTTCCAGTGATTAGACTGAGCATCACTCATTGAAGAAGACACTCCCCTTGGCTGATTACAAATGGCATTAGCTGTGGATGCAGCTGACGTGATCATGATCTACTTCTATGAAATGTCTTCACAGCAACAGACAGGCCAGTACTTGCCCAACCAGAAAAATGGGCATCACCACCTGGCCAAGTTGACACACGAACCTACCCATGACAGATCCTTTAGAAGTCCCAACCTGCTAACCCATGCTCTCCACTTTAGTTCAGAAAATTTTTATTATATAGTTAGTCTATATGATTGAGGCATGACAGTATTTATCATTTTGATCCTGAATTGTATTCCATTCTATGTATATACCACATTTTGTCTATCCTTTCATCAGGTGAAGAATGCTTGATATGTTTCCATCTGTTGACAGCTGTGAACAATGCCACTATGAACATTTGTGTGCAAATATTTGTGTGAGATGCTGCTGTTCTAGTTTGCTAGCTGCCGGGATGCAATATACCAGGAATGGAATGACTTTTAAAAGGGGAATTTAATAAGTTGCTAGTTTACAATTCTAAGGCCGAGAAAATGTCCCAATTTAAATGAGTCTATAGAAAAGTCCAATCAAGGTATTCAAGGAAAGACACCTTGGTTCAAGAAGGCCAATGAAGTTCAGGGTCTCTCTCTTAAGTGAGAAGGCACATGGTGAATATAGTCACAGTTTCTCTCCCAGTTGGAAGGGCAGAGGGCGAGCATGGCATCAATTACTAGCTTTCTCTCCTGGCTTCCTGTTTCATGAGGCTCCCCAGGAGGCATTTTCCTTCTTCATCTCCAAAGGTAGCTGGCTCGTGGACTCCATGTTTCATGGTGCTGCAGTATTCTCTGCTCTCTCTGAATCTCTTTTATAGGACTTCAGAAACTAATCAAGACCCACCCAAATGGGTGGGGACATGCCTCTACCTAATCCAGCTTAACAACCACTCTCAATCAAATCACATCTCCAGGGAGATGATCTAATTACAGTTTCAAACATACAATATTGAATAGGGATTAGAAGAAACAGCTGCCCTTACAAAATGGGATTAGGATTAAAACATGGCTTTTCTAGGGTACATATATCACTTCAAACCAGTACACCTGCTTTTAATTCTTTGATACATACATATATATATATATACGATTTCCCAATTGAGTGGACCAGGCCCCATGTTAAAAATCAATTAAACACTGATTTGAGCATCTATTTCTGAACTCCCAATTTCATTTCATTCTTCAATATATCAATCATGGTGCCTGTTTTTTTTTTTGTTTGTTTTTTTGTTTGTTTGTTTTGCATGGGCAGACCCTGGGAATCAAACCTGTGTCTTCAGGATGACAGGCAAGAATTCTGCCACTGAGCCACCATTGCACTGTTGCACTGCCCCAATACCATGCTATTTTGACTACTATACCTTTGCAATAATTTTTATAGTCAGGATGTATGAGTCCCTGAACATCATTCTTTTTCAAATTGTTTTTGGCTATCTGGAACCCCTTTTACTTCAAAATAAATTTAATGATTGCTTTTCCATTTCTGCAAAGTAGGCTGTTGGAATTTTGACTGGGATTAAGTTGAAACCATCAATCATTTCAAGTGTAATTGATAACTTGACAACATTTAGTCTTTCAACCCAAGAGCACAGAATACCCTTCTTTATTTAGATCTTCTTTTGATTTCTTTGAGAAAATATTTGGAGTTTCCAAGTTATACATTCTTTAAATCCTTCATTAAGTTATTGGAATATCTTTGATTCTTTAATTACTATTGTAAATGGAACACTTTTTTCTTGACTTCCATTTCAGTTTGTTTATTACAAGTGTATAGAAACACTCTTTATTTGTGCCAGTTGATCTTGTTCCTCATCTCTTTGCTGAGTTATTATATTTGCTGAATTATTTATCTGCTCAAGGAGTTTTTGTGTACGTTTGTTGGACATTGTATATATAGGATCATGTCATCTGCAAATATGGAAAGTTTTCTTTTTCCTTTATAATTCGGATGTCTTTTATTTCTTTTTCTGGTCTTATTGCTCTTGCTAGAACTTGCAGTAAAATTTTGAATAACAGTGGTGATAGTAGGCATCCTTGTCTTGTTCCACATCCTACAGGCCTCTAGCCTTTCACCACTGAGTATGATGCTAGCAGTACCTATTTCATTTATGTTCTTTATCACATTGAGGAAGTTTTCTTCTGTTACTATTTTCATGTTTTTAACAAGAAAGGGTGTTAGATTTTTTAAAAAGCTTCTCCCTTTTCTGCATCAATTAAGTTGACCCTGTGGGTTTTTTTCCTTCATTTTATTAATATGGTGCATGGTATTAATTGATTTTCCTACATTGAACCATCCTTGCATAACTTGGATAAATCCCACATGATCAAGGTGTGTAATTCTATAATTGTGCAGTTGGATTCAAATGGCATATATCCTCTTTGGTATGTTCACATCTATATTCATAAGTTAATCAATCTATAATTTTCTTCTCTTGTACTATCTTTATCTGGATTTGTTATTAAGGTGATGTTGGCATCATAGAATGAGTAAGGTAGTGTTCCCTCCTGTTTAATTTTATGGAAGAGTTTTGCAGGATTGGTATTAATCCTTCTTGGAATGTTTGGTACAATTAACCTGTGAAGCCATCTAGTCCTTGGCTTCTCTTTTTTAGGAGGGTTATAATGAGTGATTCAATCTCCTTACTTGTATTTCACGTGTTGAGATCTTCTATTACATCTAGAATCAGGGTAGGTTGTTACTGTGTTTCTAGAACTTTATTCATTTCATCTAGGTTGCCTAATTTTCTGGTTTACAGTTGTTCATAATATCCTTCTATGATCCTTTTTATCTCTATGGGGTCAGTAGTAATACATGCCTTTTCTTTTTTTATAAGGCCAACTAAAGTTTTGTCTTTGTTTGTTTGGTTGTTTGCATGGGCAAGCACCAGGAATCCAACCAGGGTCTCTGGCATGTCAGGCAAGAACTCTGCCTGATGAGCCACCATGGCCTGCCCTAAAGTTTTCCCTATTTTACTGGTCATTTCATACAACCAAATTTTGGTTTGTGAGTTTTCCTATTTTCATCTCTCTTATCTGCTTCCTTTTGGGTTTAGTTTGTTGTTTTTTTACTTGTTCCTTGAGGTGTGTCATTAAGTCTTTAATTTTAGCTTTCTTTTTCTAATGTAAGCATTTAGGTTTATAAATTTCCCTCTCATTACTGTCTTTGTTGTATTCTATAAGTTTTGATAGGTAGTGTTATTTTCATCTGTCTCAAGATATTTAGTGATCTACCTTGCAATTTCTTCTTGACCCATTCTTTTTATATGTGTGTGTTATTTAAAGTCCATATTTATTGATTTTCCAGTTCTCTGCCTATAATTTATTTCCAGGTTTGTTCACTGTAGTCAGAGAAGAGGCACTCTGTAATTCCAATCTCTTAAAAATTTTTCAAGTTTGATTTTTGACTCAACATGTGGTCTATAGTGGATCTATGTGCACTTGAGAAGAATTTGCATCTTGTTATTTGAGGAAGCATTATTCTATATATATATGTTAGGTCTAGTTCAGTTATCATATTATTCAAGTTCTCTGTATCCTCATTGATCTTATGTCTAGATGTTATATTTAATGGTGAAAATGGTGCATTGAAATCTGTAGTAAATATTTTGGAGGTGTCTATTTCTCTTTTCAGTTTGCCTGCATTTGTGTCATGTATTTTGGTGCACTGTGGTTAGGTGCATAAATATGAATGACTGCTATTTCTTCTTAGTGGATTGACCTCTTTATTAATATATAATTTCCCTCTTTGTCTCTTCCAATTGCTTTGCACTTATGGTCTATTTTGTCCAACATTAACTTAGCTAGTCGAACTCTTGTTTGGTTATTATTTGCTATCTTTTTCTGTTCTTTTACTTTCAACCTACACGAGTCTTTGTATCTAAGGTGAGTTTCTTGTAAACAACTTATAGTTGAATTTTTCTTTTATATTCATTCTGCTAATGTGTGCCTTTTGAATGGAGAATTTAATCCATTAGTATTCAGTGTTATTACAGTAAAGGCAGTACTTCAGCCATTTTGTCCTTTGGTTTTTGTATGTCATTTTTAATGTCTCTTTTCCTTTATTGAAGCCTCTTATTCTGTATGCATGATTTTTTGTGATGTACTTTTCTTATCCATTTCTCAGTTTTGCTTTTGTGTATTTTTTATACTTTCTTTGTGATTGCACTGGGGTGCGGTAAAACACAGCCTATGTCTGTAACAATTATCTGAAAAGATAACAACTTACCTTAAATCTTATTATAACCTAATGATTATAATTCATAATTATTATAATCTTATATTTAAAATTATTGTAATTTATAATTATATGTAATTATAAGTAATATATAAATTACATGATAAATGATAATTATTCCATTATATTTCATTATAATACATTGATTATAAAATATAATTACAATTTTAATATTTGTAATTATATCCTTATACTTATTATAAGCTTATGAACTAGTAATTTGAAAAGATAACTCATCTTAAATCTTATTGAATTTAGCTTTAATAGCATAGACAATCCCTGCTTACAATATCCCTCAGTTTCTGCTGTGTATCTATTTTTTTACCCCACATTACCTCTTTATATTTTGATTGCCCATAATCAGGAAATTTGACTTTTTTTCCTGATCAATTATATTCTGTCTCTTATAGAAACAAAAGATAGAGTTATATATGGATGATACAGTACAATTATCCCTTTCCTTGTCCATCTTGTGAAGGCAGTCATTTCTTTTAATCCCTATTCAGTACTGTAAGTTGGAAACTTGATTAAATTATCTTCATGGAGATGTGACACCAATTGTAGATATTAAGCCTTGATTAGAGGGAGATGAGACTCCTTCCATTCTGGGGGGGCTTGATTAATTTACCAGAATCCTTTAATAGAAGAAACATTTTGGAAAAAAGCTTCACAGCCATGAAATCCATGAAATACCATGCAACCGGAGACCTTTGGAGATGAAGAAGAAAAGCACCATTGGTGGAACTTCATGAAACAAGACTCCTGGAGAGACAGCAGACATTGCCATGTTTACCATGTGCCTTTCCAGTTGAGAAAGAAAATCCTGAACTTCATTAGCCTTTCTTGACTGAAGGTAACCTCTTGTTGGTACCTTAATGTGGACATTTTTATAGACTTGTTCTAACTGGGACATTTTCGTGGCTTTATAACAGTAAATCTGAAACAATAAATTCCCTCATTTAAAAGCCATTCTGATATATCACATTCTGGCAGTCTGAAACTGGAACAGTTATCTTTAGTGAAGTTCTTTGCTTCAAACTATTCCAAGCCAATTTCTCCTGTTTTTCCCTTTAAACCTGCAGGACTCCCTTTAGAATTCTTATAGGGCAGATATCTTATTAACAAACTCTCTCAGTTTCATTTAATTTGTGAATATTTTAAACTCTCCTTTAATTTTGAAGGATGGTTTTGACAGACAAAGAATTTTTGGCTGTCAATTTTTCTGATGAGAAATTGGCATAGTTTTATTGATTACTTATATGTGATGAATAGTAGTTGTTCTTTGGCTGCTTTCAGAATTTTCTCAATCTCTGGCATTTGATATTCTGCTAATTATGTGTCTCAGAGTGGGCCTACTAAGATTTATTCTGCTTGGTGTACTTTGTTCTTTTTGGACATGTAAATTTTGTCATTAAAAAGAGTTGGAAAATTGGGGGCTATTATGTCCTCAAATATTCTTTCTGCCCCACTGCTTTCCTCTTGCTTCTAGGACACCCATGATGCATTTGTACATATGCTACATACTGCCACTCAAGTCCTTGAAACACTGCTCAATTTTTTTCTATTCTTTTCTATATATGTTCTTCTGATTTTAATTGCCTGCCCTCTAGGTGCTTATTCCTGTTAACATCTGCTGTTGTATGCTTTCATTATTTCTTAGGAGACAGAACTACCTCTCCAGGGTGTTTAAAGCAACCAAATATTTGTCCCAGGCTATCTACCTCAACAGATTCTTATGTTCTTTTCCACGTCTTAAACTACTTTTGCCTGGAGGGCAAATTTTGGAAAATCTCTGAGAATATTCCAGAGAACACTTTCAAAGTCAGTCTTTCTCAGCTGGAACAGAGCCAGAGACCTACAAATGGGATACATACTAGCTCCAAATGGCCCATAATTTACTAGCCTCTTTCTCCCTCTTTTCCTTGGATTCTGTATTGTGTTCTACTGGACTCTGGAGTTTCAAAATAGTTGTTTAATACAGTTACTCCCTGTTTGCTATTTATTCTGGTGTGTGGACTGTGAATCCTGTGGTTTCTTTTTCTGCCATTTTCCCACAATCAAAATACACATTTTCTGATCCTTGATTATCTGATAATTGCATGACTTCATCCTCCTTCTAACATACAAATGTGTGTTAGTGGGTATTTTATTATAGAATCCAAGTCATTTACTCATAAAATATTAGCATGTTGAAACATTTCTGCTGCAGACAACACTGCTAATAAGAAACCCAATTTATATGTGGACTTTACTATTTTTTTTAAAGGCAATCTCTTCTGCTCCTTATACTGTCACGGATATGTTCTTCTCATAATGCATTTATAATGCACTGTGGTATATGTTTCTCTGTGTATTTGTACATGTATATTAACTTTTTCTAAATGGCATATGATGTCATTTTTGCATAAAATCCATAACAAAAGCTAGTGGCCTAAGACACTTTTTGCTCAATATACATGGGGTCAAGTGATGACCAGATTCATACAGTGCTGGTTCATTTTTCCTACATGTCTTCTTGGCTAGGGCAGATAGAGGAGCCTGAAGAATAAGCCATGAGATCACTCACAGGTTTGATCCCTCTGATCCTATGGCCATAACAACTAACATCTATTCTTTTTTAGTGGTGGTCTATGGCTGAAAGAAAAGGAATGTAGAACATGCCATGTCTCTTAAATCTGGACCTAGAAATGGCACAGCTTTACTTTTGCTGCACTCTATTGGTCAAAGAAAGTCCCCAGACATAGGAGAGAAAAAATAAACCATAATACTTGATGAAGAAACAGCGTGTGTGCATCAAAATGAGTGAAATCATTAACAGACATCCTTTACAGGCAATGAAAAATGCTGATCCATTTCTTCTGCTCTGAAAAATCTTTCCCTTTTCTGTCATTTAATTTTGTTTATTACTTGTGTTTGCTTAGAATTCCTTCTTTCCTCTTCTCTCTATTCCCTTCTACAGGACCCATTTTAGAAGGACATTGTGTCATTAGAATCTATTCACAATTATAACTTTCTTTTATATTCTATTTTCCTTTTAATATATTTCCCAAGGAGAAGCTACTTTTGCAAATCTAGTTCCATATCTGGCTTTACAGTTTGTTTCCATTCTGCACACAATCCACATCATATGGAATTTCAAACATTGTAAGGAATTTCAAAAATTAAATGTACTTGTATAATGCCTAGTTGAGTCACCTTCAAGGATATGTGAGATTTTCTTTCCATGTGAGAAATTCAGTTATGCTCCTAAGACATAACATATTCTTCTTTCCATAACCTGAATGCTCATTTGAAAACAGTTTTTTAAAATGAATTTAATTTAAACTTTTTTCTTCAGAATATCTCACAGATCTTAGTCAGTTTTGGCCTCCCTTACTTTTTTAGAGCAAGGGTGTGTATTGATTAGCTTTCAGATATTTTTGCTGTCATTTCCAGCACTTTGTTGTGGAAAGGAAATCCTTAAGTATCTACTTACTCTTTTCTCATCACTCAGTTGTTCTGGATGAGCCAATATTATATTTATAAAAAGGTGAAAACTGACTTCATACTTAACCAATCCAAATTCTGTATATATTTTAAGGTTAAACTTCTCTTTCATTCAATTTTAAATATTTTAATAGACAATTAATATATAGAATTAAAAATGGGGAGTTGAAAATGAAAAATGTTGAGACATGCTGTACAAATGCATTCTTTTTTAAAAGAGTTTTTAGTTGTAGTAACATATTTGCAAGTTGAAATTTCCCATTTTAACCACTTTCAAGGATTAATTTCTTTTATCACATGCAGATCCCATGATCATTCTCCGGAATGGCAGGCAAGAATTTTACCACTGAGCCACCGCTGCACTGCCCACATGCATTGTTTTATATAATCATTTTTAATTAATGATCAGCAAATCCAAGAAAAGTATTTTTAAATAATAAATTGTTAATCAAATCATGACTTCCACTCCTGAATATCATCTACATGAAACACATGAAGATAAATTAATGCTTGAAATTGAAGTTAACCTGGTAATGCATGTAGCTTAAACTTTTGACTTAAAGAACTCAGAGAAGAAGACAAATGTATAAACTTCAAGTGAAAATTTCAAATTAAAAATACATTCTATTGAAAGCAAAATATTAAGAGTTAGGTGGACATTTTTATTTCTGTAGAACTCTGAATTCTCACAAACATACTGGAATGAAGTTTTTATTATGTAATTAAAAAACTTGAAACTGTTTATATCCTTTTATTCTGTATACACCTACTTCTAGACATCAACAATGTTTACATTTCTACTTTTTTTAATACTGTTTTGATGAGTTCTTATAAACCTGAGACCATTATCCCTAAATATTTCCTTCTAGCAGTATAAAAGGATCTGCTTTTGACTGATATAAGAGAGAAATCATTTTACATACTGAAACATTTGTAGCATTAATTTAAAATACACCTGGATGAAATGTGAAGTCATACTTAACCTGAGATCAATACTAGGACACATTTAATTAATATTTATAGTTCACTCATATGCAGTGATTTTTGACTCCAGCCAAAGAAGTATCTTCTTTCCACATGCTTCTGCACAACCCCTGATTTCCCCTTCACTTCCAGAGGATTTCCTGAGCCGAGCAGTTCCATTACTTTCCACGCTGGATTTTTCTGGATGACTTTTACAATAACATTCCAGTGTTCCCATACAGCAATAAGATTCCATTATTGCAATGAATTTGGGGGGCAGCCTCATCAGCAAATCACAACTTACAAAATTTCAGTGGGATAATATGTTCTAGGTGATAAAGAACTGCTACATTGCCTAGTGTTTCAATCAATTCCTGCCTGGATTTTTTTAAGCTATAATTCAGTGATGTCAGGTGGTGATGATTGGGGTTTCTGAAGAACATTTCACCCTCTCTAGAGATGTTAGCTGTCATTTCTCTTCTTGGTTGTGCATTTAATTTGGAAGTCCCACTCCCAAGGTGATTTGATGATTTCTGTCTGTAGTTTTCTAGCACAACCATATTACCTGGCTCATTAAATTTGTCAGTTCAAGCAGTATCCAACACTGAGTAAATTATGTGAGAAGCTTTCTAGTGAGTCAAGAGTTGTTTCCCATTCCAAAGATTTGCTTTTACTCCTTTTTTTGTGCACATGGGCTTTAAAAAAAATTCCTGGTTCTGAAACTCCTGTTTCCATTTAGGGGTTGACAAAAAAGTGATTTAAGCTTAATGAGAATGTATTGTATTTATTACAAAATGCCTGCTATTCACATCATGGAAATAGATTTATGCATGTTTAAGAAAGGAATAGATAGAATTTTATTCCAAAACAAGGTATCTGCCTTAGTGATATACCCAAAACTGACTCTGAAGCATTAATTAACATTTAAATTAGAAGTTTTCAAAAATCTTTCCTATTTTTCTTCCTATGGGTTCGTTATCCTAAACCAAGTCAATACTATGATCTCTTTTGGCTTTGATTCTGACTGCTTTTCAGGATTTAGAAGATTTTATTAATAAAATGTTCTAACATCAAATTTAATACTGTTTCCTTTTTTCTTGGTGAGGCATGTTATATGTAGGTAACTTATGTCATCTCTAAAATATTTTCAGATTGATGCTTAAGATAGGCTTTAATTCAGTTAGATGATACCATGATTTCTGATAACTGGCTAATTGGTAGCTAAGGAAAATTTGGGAATTCCTTGTTTGCTTCTCTGAATTAAGGAATTGGTAGAGGAAAAGAGATTGAGATTGTGGGAGTTGAGAGAAGAGGAGTTCAATTTACATTAGAAATACTTAAGGAGAAATTGATGATACTAAACTGAAACCTGGAGTAGGTGATACCTAGCACAAACAGACTCAAGGGACAAAGAAAAATGGATGAGAGCCTGCTGGTGTATATCAAGAAAATTAAGGTATTCCATGATAAACACTTAATTTCTTTCATTATAAAGTCTTGTATCACAATTTTCTATAAACAACCTAAATCTGACTCCAGCATCATATATGTATAATATTGTATTCTTTGGTTTTGTCAGGATATATCCAGTTATGCCTAGGTTTTAATAATACTCTAATTTATATTTCGAGCTGTGAAGCTTTATTACATTTTTCTATTGAGCTGTGAAGCTTTTATTACATTTTTCTATAGATCAGTAAAGAAATATGTTAAGGAAATCAATAAATGAAGTAAGACTCTCTCAGATGAGGTGAATAATTTTAAGGTAAAATTGCCACTTTTCCCTTGGTTATATTCTAAAAACAGAAGTAAAAGTAAGGTGTCTATGTGACTAAACTCAATATCCTAAACTCAATATGCATAAGATAACAACAGAATCCTCAATGCAATCAACAACATCCTGGTTGACATAATTCAAAAGATATCCTATTTCAATTTCCAATGAAATTGAATGGAAGTCAGAATATCAAGGATGAAGAAATGGTAAAAGTGTTGTTGTTAAGTGTTACCACATTTTTGCTTTTGAATTTTTTATTTGATCAGTACATGTAAGATTTTTCTCTTTTGCAATTTTAGGCAACTTTGCAGTATTAATATTACAATATGGACTGAGAGGCTCAAAGTTCAAAGATTGTACCCTGGGAGGTACTGCTATTGAGAAGACATTCTCACCTAGTAAAAATGCTTTGGCATTAGAAGGTGTTGTAATTTGCTATCTGCCAGAATGCAACACATCAGAGATGGATTGGTTTTCAATAAAAGGGGATTTACTTAGTTAATGCATAGTTCTTCAGAGGAAAGGCAGCTAACTTGCAGCTGAGGTTCTTTCTTATTTGGGAAGGCACAGGGTGATCTCTGCTGGCCTTCTCTCCAGGCTTCTGGGTTCCAACAACTTTTCCAAGGGTGTTTCCTTTCTGTTTCTCCAAAGGCCTGGGCTGAGCTGTGAGTGCTGAGATGAGGTATGCTGAACTGCTTTGTGCTATGTTAAGCTCTCTAATTTAAGCACCAGCCAATTAAATCAAACATCATTCATCACAGTAGGCATGCCTCCTAGATGACTGAAGATGTAATCAGCAACCAATGAGGTTCACATGCCACTGGCTCATGTCCACAGCAATAGAACTAGGCACCTTCAACTAGCCAAGTTGACACCTGAATCTAACTACTACAGAAGGTAAAGAATGGCTTCCTGCTTTCTGGATTCAGGCCTCTCTCTTTTGACCAACCAAGTACACAGTTTCATGTGCACACATGCAGTGCACAAATGTTCTATATTTTACAGGATACTGAAAAGCATTGGAAGATGACTGTAATTCCTTGCAGTCTAAGAAAGGTGCTTCAGAAGAAGAAAGAAAAATACTGAGAATGAAAATCAAAAACCTCCAGGAAATGTATGACCAAGAAAGATGGACATGCAAGAATAAGATGTTCTGTGGTCATGGCTTCAAATTGTGTTACGTGAATGAATGCATGGACTAATAATGTAGATCATTTTTATCATTTTTGTGAAAAGTTAATGCCTTACATTTTCTATATTTAGCCAGTAAGAAACTGTTTTTCTTTCTTTCTGCTTTTATCCTAGAATCTGTTCTTCTCTTTCCTTCCCATCTCTTATCAGAGATTCTTGAGTATAATTTACTTTTGGAAGAAGGTCTTTAGGAACCACCAGTTTCTGCTGCTCAGTTGCTTCTGTTGTTTTCATAATCCCTACTCTTTCTGTCCTCCACCAATAATTTCACCTTTGCATTCTCTGTGACCAAGTTACCTATTGAGATATCGCTTCCTGTTTCAGTATATAAAAATTTTCAGTGATTGCTCTGAGGCTTGTAGCAGAAAAAAAAATCAAAACACAGACAGCAAGGAATCTTTAGTTAGCAATGGTTTTATGCTCTCCACATTTAGTAGGTGGCAAAACATTCAGAAGAAATATTACATATCACCACAGAGGTGAGGGATTTTGAGTTAAAAACATAAATATCATCTTGGCAGACTATTTTTGAGTTATGCATATGATGTGGGAATTGGGTAAGTCCATCTCCCACCTTGCAGGATAAAGTCTGAAGGACTTATTTTACTTTTTTGAGAAAAATAAAATGAACAACATCTTAGAATATGCACTGTATGCTCTGCCTAGAGAAAATATTTTCATGCTTTGTCTGTGTGGATAATCTACTTCAAGACGGCTTTAAGACCACGACCAAGCATTTACTGTTGTTGGAGGTAACTTTTTCTTTTTGTTTTCATTTTTTATTGTGAAGTCTAGTATTCCAGTCATAAATTAAATTCCTATGTAATTTGAATCCTATAATGCAAAAAATGTAACCCTAAAGCTTTACCATAAATTTTTAATGGATCTTTCCTTTTCTCATGACTAAAATACTAAAGTCCATAAGTATACAACATAGAGAAATATTCATATAATATATGGCCAAAAAGGTCATACAGGTCATTCAGATTATATATAAGCTAAAACTACAGACCAATGTTGTATATACCTAGGATTTTCTTCCTACCTAAAGCAGTTCTTATGTTATTATATTTTTATTTATTAGAAAAGTTGAGTGTTTACAGAATAAGCATGCATAAAATGCAAGATTCCCATATCCCAGCATATTTTTAACACTGTGCTCTTCTGTGGAACATTTGTTACAATTGATGAAAGCACCTTTTCATTACTGTACTATTAACTACAGTTCATCATTTAATGTGGGGTTCACTGTTTGATACTGTAATCCCATTTATTTCATTTATGTATTATGTTACTATATACACTATTTAATATATCCCCTTTTAATCACATTCATAGAGGTTTTCAGTGCTGTTGATTACATTCACCATGTTGTGGCACCTTCACCACCACCCATTGCCAAAACACTTTGATCATTCCAAATGGGGACCCTGTTCACTTTGAGTCTTAATATCCCATTCCCCATCTCCACCTCAATATTCAATGAGGATTAAACTACATGGCTTTTCTGGGGTACACCACAGATTCAAACTGGCACAGCCATTTAAACTCATCCCCTAGCAGTTAAAGGAAAATTATGAGACTATGTACACAGATGGATTGAGAGACCCATATCTTATATCTAAAGACACATTTGTTTTCATACCGTATAGTCAGAGAGATACAGGCAGACATTCAATTATTCATTCCTGGCCCAAGAAATAATATAATAGGCAAAAGTATATAGGAAACAATTAGATTATATTTAAATAAAAAAAATGCTTTGCCTTGCAGGATGATCAGTATGAGACTGAGTGTTCTAGTTTGCTAGCTGCTGGAATGCAACACACCAGAGATGGAGTTGCTTTTAATAAAAAGGGGTTTATTTTGTTAGTTCTTCAGAGGAAAGGCAGCTAACTTTCCACTAAGGTTCTTTCCTTACGTGGGAAGACACAAGATGGTCTCTGCTGGCCTTCTCTCCAGGCCTCTGGGTTCCAACAACTTTCCCTGGGGTGATTTCTTTCTGCATCTCCAAAGGCCTGGGCTGAGCTGTGAGTGCTGAGATGAGGTATGCTGAGCTGCTTGGGCTGTGCTACATTGTGCTTTCTCATTTAAGCATCAGCCAATTGACTCAAACACCATTCATTGCAGCAGGCCCGCCTCCTAGCTGACTGCAGATGTAATGAGCAACAGATGAGGTTCATGTACCATTGGCTCATGTCCACAGCAACAGAACTAGGCACATTCACCTGGTCAAGTTGACAACTGAATCTAACTACCACACTGAGAAGAAAAGAACCTTTGGCAGTGATCAGCAGCTGGGCTATTGTAAATTCATGTGAAGAGGAACATGATCCTATTTTCTCATGTTATATATCAAAACTGCCATTCATTACCTATCTCTCATGCTTTTTGTTCCACATCTGGACAATTGGTGAGAACCCTAGATGCCCCCTCCTTGTGTGTTGCCAAGCTTACCAAAGGTGGAAGCCCTTGCAGGCCATATCCCTTAACCACAATAAAAACTCAAGGCAGTCTCCTTTCCATCATTAAGTCATTTCAGACTTCCTTGAGAGGATTGTCTCTCTCTACCCAGACATTAATGGTGTAAATAATAAATATTGTAATACCCACTTAGTGTGTTTTGCATCAATAGTCTCAACATTTGAACCAAACTTTGAGTTGAACCCAAATGTCCTGCCCTTATTGAGGACTACACTTAGAGGCAAAGGAGATTCTAACACTTTTAAAATATTAGACAAGGTATTATTGACATGAGTTTATTTGAGTTACCCATTTTTCAATATAGTGCCATTGCCCCCTGTCCCTAACACTAAAAATATTTTCTTTGTACCCTATAATACAAGATATTTGTGAAACAGACAACACTGAAGAAGCTAAATACCAGATTGTGATTGAGAATTGCATTTAAGACAGCAAATCTGAATCACTCTCAATTGGTTCACTCAAATAAACTTGAAAAACTGTAGCTACATTTTGTACCTCCTTGGTTAAATTAATAATGAGGATTTTATTATTCTTTGGTTTTGCAAATGGAATCTTCTCTTAATTTCATTTTTGGATTGTACATGTCCTCAAATATCTGTGACACTGAATATTTTACTTATGTCTCTTTTACTAGAGCCATATTGAAACATGCAGGCTGAAAAAATGATACTAGATTGAACTTACTTAAAAATAAAGACTGATATTCATTCCCCAAATTACTTGCTGTTTTTTCCCAGAACAGGCCAAAATACAGAAATAAGTGGGGCTTCTGGGAAAATGGATGAAGGTATCTGTTAAAGGTTGTTTGAACTTCAACAGAATTAAAAGGCTCACCCTATTTTCCTTAATTTAAGCTAAATGATTTATCCAAAAAGAAGGAAAAGCCTGTTGCTAAATAAGGCCTTTCTTGATAAGATTTACCTGGATTGGAATCCAGGGAATGCCCTATGGACTGTAAAACTGATGAGGTTTTCAAATGCATACAAAGGGACAGAAACAAACATATTTTCCTAGAGAGAGTGGAGCTCTGAGTGTTGCCAAGAATTAATAAATATAAGTAAACCTTTATGAACTTTACTTAGATGTTTATTAACCTTCTGATATATTGTAATGCAGCCATGGCCCACAACTGGAATATCTGTTGAGGTGTGTAATGCCCCCTCCTACAGCCTGAGACTGGTGACTTTCAGTGCACAACAGGACAAGTGGACCTAGCTGCAATGTACCTAGTCTCCAGCCAGCTCACCCAGCTGTCATAGTAAGTGACAGGTGGACCTGAGGGGAAGAAGAGATCCAAGAATACTATCTTCTAGGAAGAAAGGAAAGTGTGGTCTGGCCAATTGTTGATCTGTCTAGCTTTAAACAGATCCTTAATTAGAGGTACATCCCCTGCATCAGGTCCAAGCCTTGGTTTGGAGGGAAATTACTAGCAAATCAAGTGCAAAAGTAGAACTTCAATGCAAACCCAAGCAAATACAAAACCTTACATGTCTGACAGAAACCAACTTTCAAAATAATCTAATCAAAATAACCAAATGCCTTGAAACCAACAGAAAATTAAAAAGCATATGATGATGCATGAAGTTATGACCCAACCAGATGACCAAATTAGAACACTGGAGGTGACACAGAATTTGGGACAACTAATATAGGTTGTTCATAAAAATCTCCTAAATAAATTCAGTGGGTTGGCTAATGACAGAAAGGATAGCAAGAAGATACTAGAAAAGCATAAAGAAGTATTTGATAGAATAAGTAGAAAAGTAGCAGCTATCACAGAGATGAAAGATTCTATAGACTAAATTGAAAATATACTAGACACAGATTTGAAAAGCAGATTTGAAGAATCAGAAGAAAGAATAAGCAAACTAGAGGAGAGGACAGTTGAATTCCAATGCAAAAAAGAACAAATGGCAAGAAAGATGGAAAAATTGAATCACACCTCAGGGAAATGATGGACAACATGAAGTGCACAAGTATAAGAATGCTCAGGGTCCCAGAAGAGGAGAAGAGTAAAGGGCTAGGAAGATTATTTGAGGAGATAATGAAGGAAAACTTCCCAACCCATATCAAAGGCATGAATTTTCAAATTGAAGGAGCCCCAAAGCCACAAATAGAATAAATCCAAATAGGCCTACTCCAAGACACATACTAATCAGTCTGTTAAATGTTGAAGAGAAGCTGAAAGTACTGAAAGTAGCAGGAAAAAAGTAACTGCCAACATACAAGGAAAACCACAAAAGACTGTGTTCAGACTATTCAACAGGCACCATGGAGGTGAGAAGGCAGTCATAGGATGTCATGGTCAGGTTCATGTGTCAACTTGGTCAGGTGGTGGTGCCCATTTTTCTGGTTAGGCAAGTGTTGGCCTGTCTGTTGCTATGAGAACATTTCATAGACTTAAATAATGATTACATCAGCTGCATCCACAGCTGATTGCATTTGTAATCAGCTAAGGGGAGTTTCTTCTGCAATAAGTGATGCTTAATCTAATCACTGTAAGGCTTTTAAGGAGAATTCAGGAGAAACAGTCTCTCTTCCTGCTTCGACCAGTGAGCCTCTCCTGTGGAGTTTGTCCAGACCCTTCATCAGAGCAGTCAGCTTCACAGCCTTCCCTACAGATTTTGAACTCTACCTTCCTACAATTACATGAGATGCTTTTTTTTTTCATGGGCAGGCACTGGGAATCGAACCCATGTCTCTGGCATGGCAGGTAAGAAATCTGCCACTGAGCTCTTGTCACACTGCTCCATGAGACACATATAAATTTTATATCTACAAATATTTCCTTCTGATTCTGTTTCTCTAGAGAACCCTAGCTAATACACATGGTATATATTTAAGATCTAGACAGAGAAAGACTTCCAGCCAAGAATTCTTTACCCAGCCAAGTTTTTCTTCAAAAGTGAGGCAGAGATTAAAATTTTTACATACAACAAAGGCTGAGAGAATTTGTCAACAAGAGGCACTACAAGAAATACTAAAGGAAGTTCAATGGGCTGAAGAAAAAGACAGGAGAGGGAGGTCTGCAGGAAAGCACAGATATGAAGAGTACTATTAAGGGTAACTTAAATGATACAAAGGAAAAGAGGGAAAAGAATATATAGATCTAACAAATAAAAAACAAATGATAAGATTCAAGAAATACCATTACAGTAATAACTTTGAATGTTAATGGGTTAAACTCTCCAATTAAAAGATACAGATTGGCAGAATGGATTAAAAAATAGAATCCATCTAAATACTGCTTACAAGAGACTCAGCTTCAAGGACAACAAGTGATTGAATAAAAAAGGATGGACAAAAGATGTTTTCTGCAAGCTGTGATCAAAAGAAAGCAGGAGTATCTATATTAATACTGGACAAAATAGACTTCAAATAAAAAGGCATTGGAAGAGATGAGGAAAGACACTACATATTAATAAAATGGATATTTCACCAAGAAGAAAAACATGCATGAATGTTTATGCTTCCAATCAAGGAACTCCAAAGTACATGGGGTAAACTTTTGCAAAACTGAAGGGTGCAATAGACATTTCAACAATAATAGTGGGAGACTTCTGTACACCACTCTCTTCTACAGATAGAACAATGAGACAGAGGATCAAAAAGGAAATAGAGATCTTTAAAAATTTCTTAAATGAATTAGACCTGACAGACATATATAATCATTAAACCCCAAAACACCAGGATATACATTCCTCTTTAGTGCTCATGGAACATTATTCAGCATAGGACATATGCTGGAGCACAAAACAGGTCTTTGTAAATGTAAAAACCTGAATTATTCAAAGCATTTTCTCTTATCACAATGGAATGAAGCTGGAAATCAATAATCACCAATGAACCAGAACTTTCAAAAATAAATACTTTTGTGCCTTGCCTACGTGCTTACCTAAATGAAACTCAGTAAATTTTAGTGGAATGAATGGACTGACTCTTCTGATTTGGCTTAACATTTTCATTGTCCCACTACCTTTTTTTTTTAACATGGGCAGGCACTGGGAATTGAACCTGGGATTCTGGCATGGCAGGTGAGAATTCTGTCTGCTGAGCCGCTGTGGCCCACCCTGAACCACTAGTCTTTAGGAGTTCTGAGTCAGGAATGACTTTCGGTTTGCTGACATTTGTGGTGTCCATTCCAAGGCTTCACAGAAGACCTGTTAAGGTCCTGAGGACTCCTTTAAAATAAAATAATGAAGAGGACTGGCTACTGCCTATGTAGGGCCTACCTGCCCCTCTGCTTAATTTAAATTTGAGGAGAGGGGTAACTTTTCATTCTAAAAAGAAAGAGATTATTGCTGGGGTGTAAACTGAAGGCAGGCATGGATCCAACAAATCTACACACTTACCCTGCCAACTCATGAGCTGTGAGTTCTGCCATCTTGACCCTCCTTGCAGAGGCAGTTCCATTTCACCTTTTTTCCTGCCTAGAGAACTCCATATTTCAATCCTATGGCTTACTCTACAACATATTTGCACCAGAACAACAAGCACACCACAATCTCAGCCCTATCAGCAATCTTCATACAACCTGGGTGGGAGCTTTGCAATGTTGGGTCAAGATTAAAAAAAAAAAAAAAAAAACAACTCCTGTTTTTCTCTCCTAAAATCTCAGGGTCAGTGTCCTATCATTTTAAACAAAATTAAAAGGAGAAACAAACAACAACAAGAACAAAAAGTAAAAACAAAAATCTGCTGTATATTTTCTATTTATTTTTACTTGAAATATATTTTAAAATATAAAAGCATGTACAGCACTATTCTGCCAATAAATAGCATAATTAGTACAGTGTGCTGCCATTAATTTGGCATTAGGATTTGGTGAGTCAGTGGGGCCACAAGAATCCCTTGAACCGTAAGGAAACATTTACTGGACATTTATGAAAGGGCTGTCTGTGTCTTTTGATGGTAGAAGGATTCATCCTAAGGGAGAAAAAGGCATAAGGAGACTCACCATTAGGAAGCAGGCCCAGAAACACTTCAGTGGGTCCCAGGGAGGCAGGAGGCAGGTGTGAAGTCGAATGGTGGCCTCCATTGATGGGCACCCTCCAGTGTGATCCAGCTTCATATGGAATAGGGAAATGAAGGCCCAGGAACTCTATAAGAAATTCATGAAAGTTAGATGAGTATCCCAGTGCTAAGAATGTTCTGAGCCTTCAAATAAGAGACCAGTCCATGTCCCACATGTTCAAGAGAATCAGAGCCATATTTCCTCTTAGCTGAACTTCCCCAGTGTCATCAGATCTCAGTTTCCCTAATCTTCCAGCCCTACCTCAGGGACAGAGCTTACCTGTTCCTCCAATGTCACCTCATTGAAACCTAGAGGTCATGTCTATCCCTAAAGCCTCTAGTTTCCTTGTAGTTTGTCTAGTTAAGAAATGGTGACACAGGCCACCTGTTTATGACCCAATATTACCTACCCAGGGAGCAGATGGTTGGTATCGGGACTCATGGCTCTGCAGGCTTTCCAAACCACTTAGTGGATGGCATCTTGTCTATAAGTTGTGCCACAAAGAAGCCAACTGCAGCCAGGCTCATGCATGGGAAAGGACTTGGCCTACCTGAGCTCTTGATTAGGAAGCCTCCTACTTTAAAACTGCAGATTGCCCTATAAAAATGTGGCTGTGATGTTCTGCTTTTCGCAGCCATTGTCCACACCCCTACCCATTGAGGGTCCTCCAAAGCCAAGACCTCATGGATATGGAAGAACCATCCATTTGCCTAAGACAGACACACACCTAGAATCATGTTCTTGGGGAGGAATTAGAAATCATCAACATTTAAGAGGATTCTTTGACCCTAAAGGATGGACAAACATAATCGGGAGCAAACCAACAATTCAGAATGACCCAGGGTAAATGCATACATATAAGGACCCAAAACCTACAATTGTCCCAATCACAATTCACTTAGAGCCACCAATATACCTATTACAATGTTGCCTGAATGTTCTTTTTATTTTTTTTAATTTATTTAGATCATTTATTATGGAGGCTAATGTATATTCTTTTTCTTGCTAGTTTAACTCTCCAGTATCCATACAAAGCCTCATGTTTTTGGTAATGCTGCCTGCCTAGGATCCATGTCTCCAGGTGGTTGATCATAATGGATTCCACCAGGCAAAGAAAATGATTAGCTCCTGCTAGATTTTCTGGGTTGATAGACGAGAAGGTATCCCCTATTAAAGTCAGAGTTCTGCAGAAACATGTTCCTTGGGTGCAGATGGTACATCACTGTCTTAAGATCTTTACCTGTTAGTGACCTTCCCCCACTCAGCCCCCTCTCCCCCAGGCTAAAAATTTTACAGTGTTTCATAATGACAACTTTTATCTTTGATACTCCAGGGCTTGGATAGTACCAGCATAGGACCTGAACCTCCTTCTATATCTACATTCTTTCAGGCAAAATAGCAGTTTTAAAAAGATGCAGAGACTTCCGGAGAAGATGGCGGCTTAGTAAGACATGCGGGTCTTAGTTCCTTCTCCAGAACAGCTACTAAAGAAATAGAAACGGTACAGAACAGCTCCCAGAGCCATGACAGAGACCAAAAAGACAGCGTACCCCATTCTGGAATGGCTGAACTGGCAGGGAGAACCCGCAGCGGTGAGATCACCGAGGGGCGCACGCTTCCCCAGGCCGGAGCGGCTGGTGGCTGGAGTCCATCCCTCCTTCCTTCCCGGGCCGGCTGGGAGAATTGGACAGGCGGTCTCCTCAAGCCACGGCGGCTGACGCCCCCCCCCATGCGCGGCCCCCCGGACCGGCTGGGAGACTTGGATCAGAGGTCCCCCAAGCCGCGGAGACTGGTGACCGGAGTCCCTTCCACACATGTGGCTTCTCAGTCCGGCTGGGAACGTTGGATCGGCACTACCCAAGCCGCTTTGGCTGGCGACCCTCCCCCACAGCGAGAGATTTCCAAAGTTAAAGGAGCCACAGCATCTTTTACTGGTGGGACCCGCAGATAGATGAGCACCACGAGCGCCACCTACTGGGCAGGATAAGAAAAACAGAACCCAGAGATTTCACAGAAAAATCTTTCAACCTGCTGGGTCTCACACCCAGGGAAAGATGATTAAATGCCCAGATGCCAGCAGAAGATAATGGATCACGCTCAGAAAATTGAAAATATGGCCCAATCCAAGGAACAAACCAATAGTTCAAATGAGATACAGGAGCTGAGACAACTAATGCTGAATATACGAACAGAAATGGAAAACCTCTTCAAAAACCAAATCGATAAATTGAGGGAGGACATGAAGAAGACATGGGCTGAACAAAAAGAAGAAATAGAAAAACTGAAAAAACAAATCACAGAACTTATGGGAGTGAAGGACAAAGTAGAAAAGCTGGAAAAAACAATGGATACCTACAACGCTAGATTTAAAGAGACAGAAGCTAGAATTAGTGAATTGGAGGATGGAACATCTGAATTTCAATAAGAAACAGAAACTATAGGGAAAAGAATGGAAAAATTTGAACAGGGGATCAGGGAACTGAATGACAATATGAAGCACACAAATATATGTGTTGTGGGTGTCCCAGAAGGAGAAGAGAAGGGAAAAGGAGGAGAAAAACTAATGGAAGAAATTGTCACTGAAAATTTCCCAACTCTTATGAATGACCTAAAATTACAGATCCAAGAAGTGCAGCGCACCCCAAAGAGAATAGACCCAAATAGGCGTTCTCCAAGACACTTACTAGTTAGAATGTCAGAGGTCAAAGAGAAAGAGAGGATCTTGAAAGCAGCAAGAGAAAAACAATCCATCACATACAAGGGAAACCCAATAAGACTATGTGTACATTTCTCAGCAGAAACCATGGAAGCTAGAAGACAGTGGGATGATATATTTAAATTACTAAAAGAGAAAAACTGCCAACCAAGACTTCTATATCCATCAAAATTGTCCTTCAAAAATGAGGGAGAAATTAAAACATTTATAGACAAAAAGTCACTGAGAGAATTTGTGACCAAGAGACCAGCTCTGCAAGAAATACGAAAGGGAGCACTAGAGTCAGATATGAAAAGACAGAAGAGAGAGGTATGGAGAAGAGTGTAGAAAGAAGGAAAGTCAGATATGATATATATAATACAAAAGGCAAAATGTTAGAGGAAAATATTATCCAAAGAGTAATAACACTAAATGTTAATGGACTGAATTTCTCAATCAAAAGACATAGACTGGCAGAATGGATTAAAAAACACGATCCTTCTATATGCTGTCTACAGGAAACACATCTTAGACCCAAAGATAAACATAGGTTGAAAGTGAAAGGTTGGGAAAAGATATTTCATGCAAATAACAACCAGAAAAGAGCAGGAGTAGCTATACTAATATCCAACAAATTAGACTTCAAATGTAAAACAGTTAAAAGAGACAAAGAAGGACACTATCTACTAATAAAAGGAACAATTAAGCAAGAAGACATAACAATCATAAATATTTATGCACCGAACCAGAATGCCCCAAAATACGTGAGGAATACACTGCAAACACTGAAAAGGGAAATAGACACATATACCATAATAGCTGGAGACTTCAATTCACCACTCTCATCAATGGACAGAACATCTAGACAGAGGATCAATAAAGAAATAGAGAATCTGAATATTACTATAAATGAGCTAGACTTAACAGACATTTATAGGACATTACATCCCACAACAGCAGGATACACCTTTTTCTCAAGTGCTCATGGATCATTCTCAAAGATAGACCATATGCTGCGTCACAAAGCAAGTCTTAACAAATTTAAAAGGATTGAAATAATACACAACACTTTCTCCGATCATAAAGGAATGAAGTTGGAAATCAATAATAGGCAGTGCCAGAAAATTCACAAATACGTGGAGGCTCAACAACACACTCTTAAACAACGAGGGGGTCAAAGAAGAAATTGCAAGAGAAATTAGTAAATACCTCGAGGTGAATGAAAATGAAAACACAACATATCAAAACCTATGGGATGCAGCAAAGGCAGTGCTAAAAGGGAAATTTATTGCCCTAAATGCCTATATCAGAAAAGAAGAAAAGGCAAAAATTCAGGAATTAACTGTCCATTTGGAAAAACTGGAGAAAGAACAGCAAACTAACCCCAAAGCAAGCAAAAGGAAAGAAATAACAAAGACTAGAGCAGAAATAAATGAAATTGAAAACATGAAAACAATAGAGAAAATCAGTAAGACCAGAAGTTGGTTCTATGAGAAAATCAATAAGATTGATGGGCCCTTAGTAAGATTGACAAAAAGAAGAAGAGAGAGGATGCAAATAAATAAGATCAGAAATGGAAGAGGAGACATAACCACTGAACTCACAGAAATAAAGGAGGTAATAACAGGATACTATGAACAACTTTACACTAATAAATACAACAATTGAGATGAAATGGATGGGTTCCTGAAAGACATGAACAACTAACTTTGACTCAAGAAGAAATAGATGACCTCAACAAACCAATCACAAGTAAAGAAATCGAATCAATCATTCAAAAGCTTCCTAAAAAGAAAAGTCCAGGACCAGACGGCTTCACATGTGAATTCTATCAAACATTCCAGAAAGAATTAGTACCAACTCTCCTCAAACTCTTCAAAAAATCGAAGTGGAGGGAAAGCTACCTAATTCATTCTATGAAGCCAACATCACCCTCATACCAAAACCAGGCAAAGATATTACAAAAAAAGAAAACTACAGACCAATCTCTCTAATGAATATAGATGCAAAAATCCTCAACAAAATTCTAGCAAATTGAATCCAACAACACATTAAAAGAATTATACATCATGACCAAGTAGGATTCATCCCAGGTATGCAAGGATGGTTCAACATAAGAAAATCAATTAATGTAATACACCATATCAACAAATCAAAGCAGAAAAATCACATGATCATCTCAATTGATGCAGAGAAGGCATTTGACAAGATTCAACATCCTTTCCTGTAGAAAACACTTCAAAAGATAGGAATACAAGGGAACTTCCTTAAAATGATAGAGGGAGTATATGAAAAACCCACAGCTAATATCATCCTTAATGGGGAAAAATGGAAAACTTTCCCCCTAAGATCAGGAACAAGACAAGGATGTCCATTATCACCACTATTATTCAACATCATGTTGGAGGTTCTAGCCAGAGCAATTAGACAAGAAAAAGAAATACAAGGCATCAAAATTGGAAAGGAAGAAGTAAAACTATCACTGTTTGCAGACGATATGATACTATACGTCGAGAACCCGGAAAAATCCATAACAAAACTACTAGAGGTAATAAATGAGTACAGCAAAGTAGCAGGTTACAAGATCAACATTCAAAAATCTGTAGCATTTCTATACACTAGCAATGAACAAGCTGAGGGGGAAATCAAGAAACAAATCCCATTTACAACTGCAACTAAAATAATAAAATACCTAGGAATAAATTTTACTAAAGAGACAAAAAACCTATACAAAGAAAACTACAAAAAACTGTTAAAAGAAGTCACAGAAGACCTAAATAGATGGAAGGGCATACCGTGTTCATGGATTGGAAGACTAAATATAGTTAAGATGTCAATCCTACCTAAATTGATTTACAGATTCAATGCAATACCAATCAAAATCCCAACAACTTATTTTTCAGAAATAGAAAAACCAATAAGCAAATTTATCTGGAAGGGCAGGGTGCCCCGAATTGCTAAAAGTATCTTGAGGGAAAAAAACGAAGCTGGAGGTCTCATGCTGCCAGACTTTAAGGCATATTATGAAGCCACAGTGGTCAAAACAGCATGGTATTGGCATAAAGATAGATATATTGACCAATGGAATCGAATAGAGTGCTCAGATATAGACCCTCTCATCTATGGACATTTGATCTTTGATAAGGCAGTCAAGCCAACTCACCTGGGACAGAACAGTCTCTTCAATAAATGGTGCCTAGAGAACTGGATATCCATATGCAAAAGAATGAAAGAAGACCCATATCTCACACCCTATACAAAAGTTAACTCAAAATGGATCAAAGATCAAAACATTAGGTCTAAGACCATAAAACAGTTAGAGGAAAATGTAGGGAGACATCATATGAAACTTACAATTGGAGGCGGTTTTATGGACCTTAAACCTAAAGCAAGAGCACTGAAGAAAGAAAGAAATAAATGGGAGCTCCTCAAAATTAAACACTTTTCTGCATCAAAGAACTTCATCAAGAAAGTAGAAAGACAGCCTACACAATGGGAGACAATATTTGGAAATGACATATCAGATAAAGGTCTAGTATCCAGAATTTATAAAGAGATTGTTCAACTCAACAACAAAAAGACGGCCAACCCAATTACAAAACAGGAAAAAGACTTGAACAGACACTTCTCAGAAGAGGAAATAGAAATGGCCAAAAGGCACATGAAGAGATGCTCAATGTCCCTGGCCATTAGAGAAATGCAAATCAAAACCACAATGAGATATCATCTCACACCCACCAGAATGGCCATTATCAACAAAGCAGAAAATGACAAGTGCTGGAGAGGATGCAGTGAAAGAGGCACACTTATCTACTGTTGGTGGGAATGTCAAATGGTGCAACCACTGTGGAAGGCAGTTTGGCGGTTCCTCAAAAAACTGAATATAGAATTGCCATATGACCCAGCAATACCATTGCTAGGTATCTACTCAAAGGACTTAAGGGCAAAGACACAAACAGACATTTGCACACCAATGTTTATAGCAGCATTATTTACAATTGCAAAGAGATGGAAACAGCCAAAATGTCCATCAACAGACAAGTGACTAAACAAACTGTGGTATATACATACGATGGAATATTATGCAGCTTTAAGACAGAATAAACTTATGAAGCATATAATAACATGGATGAACCTAGAGAACATTATGCTGAGTGAGTCTAGCCAAAAACTAAAGGAAAATACTGTATGGTCCCACTGACGTGAACCGACATTCAAGAATAAACTTGGAATATGTCATTGGTAACAGAGACCAGCAGGAATTAGAAACAGGGTAAGATAATGGGTAATTGGAGCTGAAGGGATACAGACTGTGCAACAGGACTAGATACAAAAACTCAAAAATGGACAGCACAATAATACCTAATTGTAATTATGTTAAAACACTGAATGAAGCTGCATCTGAGCTATAGTTTTTTTTTGTTGTTGTTTGTTTGTGTCTTTTTTTCTTTTTCCTTTTTTCATATATTTTTTTATTTTTTATTATTATTATTATTTTTATTTTTTCTCTATATTAACATTCTATATCTTTTTCTGTTGTTTTGCTAGTTCTTTTCCTAAATCGATGCAAATGTACTAAGAAATGATGATCATACATCTATGTGATGATATTAAGAATTACTGATTGCATATGTAAAATGGAATGATTTCTAAATGTTGTGTTAATTTCTTTTTTTAATTAATAAAAAAATAAAATAAAATAAAATTGTACGCCACGTGCTCGCAAAAAAAAAAGATGCAGAAAATTCAACATTTTCAGTTGAGTATATTCTGATGTAGATATTCCAGAAGTATGGCTTTTGACCAGAGGATGGTAATGTTTTAAGAACATTTGCCTGAAAGTTCTTGATCTACACATAAATTCTGATGAGACACATAACCTCACATTCATACCCAAACACATCCAAATACTTCTCAGGTAAATGTATAATAAAGTTAATCCCTGTAGAAGAGAGATTTGTGGAATAAATATCCCCACCTTGGCCAATTTCAACCTACTGACATTACTGAACACAGCTGAGAAAAGATACGTACATCAATGATCCCAAGTAAGCACCAACCAGCTCCATCAAAACTACCCCCTTTCATAGGAATATGTGCACAAGATGGACAAAGACCTTGAATAGGACCCTCAATTCCAAATGTACATATACAAACAAAACTATCCTACCTATCTCCAGAACCCACAAATCCTCACCTATCCTGAACACACATGCCAAATCCAAACCATACAATAAATACACAGACACACCACCTATTATACCTAAATTTTTATACTCAAAAGCTATCTATTCTGAATATTCACATGCTACTTTTACAACTACACATGCACATGACTTTCACTTGAACACAAACATGTACAACTGACATGATATATTTGTACTAAATATCCTACACACATAGGACTCTCTAAAACCATCAAGTACCCAAAGCTTTATCTCATGCTTCATCCCATAACAGCCCACACTCAATACCTCATCTATAACATACCCATACTTCAAAATTTCTTAAGATCCACAGAACCTATATCATCTATCAGTTTCCAACACCATGATTAAAAATATCCACATACCAAAGAACATATACTTTGTCAACTTCACTTAACCAAACGAACACAGAACTACAGCCACTCTGTAGACATTAATTACATAAAAGACCATCCAACTGACACTGAAAAAAATACAAGCAACTGAACCAGTTTAAAATACTACACCCCAGTAAAAACACAGAGATTCAGTGAACACTTTATTACCCGATAAACACATTTGTACACTACCCTTGAATATACAGCTTACTCAGATAAATACATACAAATGCCAACAATCTTGTTGTATTGCTAATATAAAACATGACTTTCCCACATACATTGAAACAAATATACATTACTTCAAATATTCCTAATCACTGAATATATACACCCCTCAACTTTACACACCATCCCCATTCATGCAGAGAACAATTACACCTCCCCAATACTCAAACATTCCCCGAAAGACATGCAAAAACCCTAGAATTTTCCAAAGAAGAACACTGTTAAAACTCCTTATACCATAGATCCTATGAATAAATGTATACAAATTAAATAAATTTATATAAATCACCCACCCAATCCTAGAAATACACACAAACCAGTACACACTCTGAAGAAATAAATCACTATCTCCAGTCAACCAAATATGAGTACCCATGAAACCACTTCCATGTCCCTAATTATACCCCCTACTCTCATATCCAGAACTCTTAGATGTAATGGCACCATATACCCCCAATATATAGATATACAATTACTCTACTGTGATATATTGAATTATATAACTCATTTCAGACATGTTCTTAATCTCAATCCATTTTTCTGTGGATGTGAACCCATTGTAAATAGAATTTCCTGAAGATGTTTTCAGTTAACATGTGACCCAAGTAAATGAAGGTGGGCCTTATTCCAGATTGCTAGAGGCCATATAAAAAGAACTGGGAAGTCAGAGAAGCTAGAAAGGAGAGGACATTGCCAAGTGATAGGAGATAGAAACACATCCAGGAATTGCTGACGGTCAGCACCACAACACTATAGACATTCAGGAGAAAGCACCTCCAAATCTCTATTTGGAGTTCAAACCTCAAAATTACTGATGAATGCTTGTTGTTTAAGGTGACACATTTTGTGGTATTTGTCATAGCAGCTCAGGCAAACTAAGATATTTACTTCCATGTATAAACATACATCCCCATCACTACATCAGGTACATACATACTAACTTCTCAGGATACACAGTAGTAATTCCATACTGATAAATTCAAATTCATAGCATTTGAAGATGTACGTCCAAATTGCAATGATCCTTGAATACACAATACACTCAATATACACAGGCCTCAATTATAACCAAAATTCTCCAGCACACTACAAATATGCAAAAGTACCACTCTATTCCCCTCATATGCACATGCATCCCCAAACCACTAATGTATACATAATCCCTACAGTCAAAAATACTCGTAGAATTAAGTCCAGCATCTTCCAGAATACAGACTCATGACACCCCACAGTCCTTCCATCCAGCATTTACCATATCTACCTGCTATACAAAATACCATTATAGTTACACTCAATGACATATACACACACCTCCTGAAAATCACATAAATATTTTCAACACTCAACATGAACTACATACAATAAAATGATCTCCCCATCTCCACAAATATACAAAACACATAGACCCTATAAACTGATACACACAGACACATTTCCTGACACTGCCTATATGCATAGGTAGAAAACTGACAAACCTACAATTGAACACTGAAAAATCTCCAAAATTCATGGGGAAAACACACACATGTAAAAAAAACCTCAAAGTCTCAAATTACAAATAAATAACCAGAAACCCTTGATACACATGTATTGCCTCTCACACTTAGCAAAACCACTGAGCCCCAGTCACCCTCAAAAAGCACTCATGACTTCTCATTCCCAAATATCTACACCAACACCACCACCCACACATTTGAATACATATATTTTATTCCCACCAACAAATTAAATACATACACTAACCACAAACTGAATTTATAGGACCACAGTCCCAATAACATGCACAGTATAGCTTATGATCTGAATTTTTATATACCCAAGAGGCCCACAGATAGCACATAGAAAATATCCCATTTCCAGGAGCACCAACAGCCATTTATTCCCCACAGAAGTAAAGATGTCAAATACATGTATTGACCACTAGCAATTCAAGGAAGAGCACACATGAGGCTCACACACCAAACACATTCCCTCCCACAGAAATACCACTCCTCAAGATAAAACCATGTTACAGCCCAATTATGCATAGAGCAGTGTGTAGCAAAGTTTAACAAAATGAACTTCTAAGTGAATGTGGTGATCATATAATCACACATATAACACATTTTAATAGGTGTGTAGCACACAATCTACAAAATAAAAAATATACAACACCATTTATGGTAAATCCATTCAGCCAATTTATTCTTCTATAAGGCTTTTGATTTCTATACCACAAAATTTCACTCAAGTTTTAATGTTAGCTACCCCTTTCCTCACAGAACAATGTTTTTCAAATACTGAAGAATTTGACATAATTGTGTTATTAGAAGGGGGGCAATTGACCCTCGACACACTGTTAAGTTGACTTTATATTATTAAATTTTCTAACACACTTTAACTCTTCACAACCGAAAAATCAGTAAATTCAGCCTGGTCTGGGTCTGCACGTTTCTAATCTCCGCGGTGTAAATGCTCTCCCCATAGTGCAGGGCGGGAACCTGAGGGCAAGAGCGCCCCCCTAGGAAACAGCTTCTGATAGAGACAGCAGACGCAAATAACCCAAGTACACACACTAGTTAGCTCAGTGACAGCATTAGAAAGCCATGAGGCTGAGTAGCCATTACCTTTAATTTTATATACCTGACGTATAAAGGGGTATGAGCAGCGAACTTGCGAGAGGACGACAGACCTTTCCACTGAAATCCTTCCTTAAGAACGTGCCCTTAGTGCCGCGCATGCGCTTTCCTTCAAGGAGCATTTCCCAGCGGACCCCTGGGGAGGCTGAAGGGCAGGAGGCCACGTGCCCCAATGTCCCGCCTCCCCCTCCCCCTCCTCCTCCAGGAGGGCGTGCGCATGCGTACAGCATCAGCCCCCCCCACCCCCACGCTGGAAGGAGGTTCTGGGAAAGACGTCTGGGATGGGCAGGAAATGGAGTCGTGGGGAGGGGCTGTGTGATTTCTGCAGGATCAGGAGCTAGATGCCTCTTCTCTTGGAACCACCAGGACCAACGCTCCCTCTGTGATAGCAGGTAGGAAAAGACCGCTTGCAAGTTTTATGTTTATAAACCTGCCAGGGCAGTTCCTTCCACTTAGCCCCCTTCCTCGGTGAAATATTTTTAGAAGCTGTATAGTCTAAGGCTGTGTCCTCAGATTGAAAGCATTGCATGTGCTCTCCTTGGACTGCATTTTTTGTTTTTATTCAAGCCTTTCAAAACCAAAGTACTTTCTTAGCTTACATGTATGTCATGAAGTATTTGGGACTTACTTATGCTGAAATATTATGTATCCAAGAGGCCCACAAATAACATACAGAGTATCCCACTTCCAGGAACGCAACAGCCAGTTCTTTCTCGCTCACACACTTACGCTAAAATATTATTTATTGTCTACAATATTTCAAATTTAGGAATAATGTATTTGATTTGTTAATTCTGCCAACTTTATTCTTAGGCATACTTTAAAATTTAAAGGAATTGTAGACCTATTCCTTTTGCCTCCAGTACAAAGATGGTAATCATAGCAAAATTGGTAATGAAATGTATAGAAACACATTGCTTTCAAAATCGAAATTAATAGTCAAAAAGTTTATTTAAAATGATCTTCAATTATATTTGTTTTCATTAATGGGAAATAAAGCTGATATACATATAGCACCCTGGATGCACTGAGAATCCTGATTTCCACTGTTGTACCTTATGTTCATAAGTACACATGCCTTTATCAAATTGTGTGTTCTAATTTTTATTCAGAAAGTGATACTGTACTTGAAGTAAGTGAAGAAATCTACTACTACAATTGTAGAGTCAGTTGAGGGGCACAAAACTAGGTTTACATAAAGTATTTGGGGTGAACATTTTGCTGTGTGTCTGAGAAATAATCAATAAAATGCCCTAAAGAGGTAAATTGCCAATCGTATTGCCAAATTATACTTCAAAGAAAACACTTACATTTTGTCCACCTGTCAGAGTCCTTCAGGAAATGTTTTCCCTCCCCCACTTCAGCTCCATCTGCCCCTCCCCCATTATAGAGTCTCTTGAGTCCTATACTCTAGTCCAGTTTAAATGTAAACTTTTCCATCCTTTACTTGGAATCCTGAGAATCTGCTGGAAGAAGTCACTCTTTGAGTTCTGGAACTGAATCTGTATTAATCAGGAGGTTCCAGACAGCAGTGGTCTGTGTTCAAGAACCCAAGAGTGATTTCAGAAGGCAGTAAGAATGTAGGGATGGGGGTATATTATAAAAGCACTTCTTCAACTTCCATAAGAGCCATTCATCAACTTAGGAAAATTCAAAACTGACCCATCTTCATAGTACAAGAATTGATCTTAAATAGAGGAAGTAGAGAACATTGGATTCCACCAAGCTCTTCTCACCTGGAGAGCAGGGAGCAGTCTGGATACCTGAGAACTACAGTTGAGGTAGCTGACCTTGGATCTGGGAAGAATTACATTGGCTGTATAGAAAGAATGGGATCAAAGAAAACACTTACATTTTGTCCACCTGTCAGAGTCCTTCAGGAAATGTTTTCCCTCCCCCACTTCAGCTCCATCTGCCCCTCCCCCATTATAGAGTCTCTTGAGTCCTATACTCTAGTCCAGTTTAAATGTAAACTTTTCCATCCTTTACTTGGAATCCTGAGAATCTGCTGGAAGAAGTCACTCTTTGAGTTCTGGAACTGAATCTGTATTAATCAGGAGGAATGTTGAATGTCCCTAGAAGAGAAAAGCCACATGAAAAGTGTACTAAAGAGTAGCAGGATTACATTGTGTGATGGCACAGAGAGGCTTGCCTAGAATCTGTGTTATTTTTTGGGTACCTGGAAATTCCTGTATGCTTTTATTTGAAGGATAAGAAATGGAGTAAATAAGATTTTGTGGGGTAGTAAGAAGCAATAGGCTAAGCTACAAAACTGTTAAAAGGGTTCTCTGTATATTTACGGGAAAAGGTACTCTCAGTTAAGTAGCCTGGACATTTCTCTAGCTGCCCCACCCCAGAATCCCTGGACCAGAGACAGGTCTTCCCAGACCAGAGACAGCTTCTCTTTCACTCCAGGTACATGTTTTCTTTCATTTAAAAGGTCCAGGGCAGTTGGATAACTTCAACTAATATTAGCAGAAGTGGTGATCCCTGAAGTTTTCTCAATTTTTGTCATTGTGGAATCTCAGATCTTCAAACTACATCAACTTGTTCACAACTTCATGCTGATCCCTCAGTCCTTCAATTTTCAATTGAGATGAAGATACTGGTTATATTCGATGAATAGTTCATGGTCATGGGATGGAAACAGGTGTTTTGGCTTTCCAATGGAAAAGGGATCATTGATGAGGGATCATTTATTTTTAACAAGGGAAAGGAGAGTAGCATGTAATTAAGTATACTTTTATCTACTATTATTATTATCAATGATCCCAGGAGAACTTTGTGATACATTGTGCTAATGTTCTGGGTTCCTGTTCTTTTGAGTATGGTCTGAGTGAGGATACTTGAACAAGAATGTTTTCCAGATTATGTAATGCCAAATGGGGACTTATGCCTGGTGATCAGGGTCTTTACTTTTGTTGTTAGGAGGTCAAAGTAGAAGGGCCATTCAGCTTTCATCTCTTGCTGTCAATTTAAACAGGGAGGTTCTCCACTTATATCTCCACTATTGAACTTTTATACACTCTTACTTACCCTCTCCAGACATTGCTGGTTGTTGTATGACAGAATCTTGGGGAACTTAACATCTCTTATTCTGGAGAAAGAATTTTATGTGTAATTGATGTCATGGAGCCTGGCCCCAGCCCTGTGTAATCTGTAATTGGTGAGGGCCTAGAAGCAATAAGCATATGCTGGGAAGGAGGTGTAAAGGGCATTGTGCCAGTTTTAATCTATTGTGTACTACAGAAAAGCCAAGTTCTTTAATCCTCATTGAATATTGCTGGGTGAGAATTTATGGACTGTTTCTCTGGAGATGTGACCCCACCCAATTGTGGGTGGTAACATTTGATTAGATGGTTTCTATGGAGAAATGTTTCCACCCATCTGAAATGGGGTTTCTTATTAGAGTCCTTTAGAAGGAACCATTTTGAGAAATGCTTGAGAGTCACAAGAGCAACCAGAGCCCATGCAGCCAGAGACCTCTGGAGATTAAGAAAGAAAATGCCCCCAGTGAAGCTTCATGAAACTAGAACATTTGAGAGACAGCTAGCAGACTTTAATTGGCCTTTCTTGAGTGAATGTAACCTCTTGTTGGTGCCTTAATTTGGACATTTTAATAGCCTTACTGTTCTAGTTTACTAGCTGCTGGAATGCAATATACCAGAAATGGAATGGCTTTTAAAAAGGGAAATTTAATGAGTTGCTAGTTTACAGTTCTAAGGCTGAGAAAATGTCCCAATTAAAACAAGTCTATAGAAATGTCCAATCAAAGGCATCTGGGGAAAGATACCTTGGTTCAAGAAGGCCGATGAAGTTCAGGGTTTCTCTCTCATCTGGAAAGGCACATGGTGAACACAGTCAGGGCTTCTCTCTTGGCTGGAGGGGCACATGGCAGACACAACATCATCTGCTAGCTTACTCTCCTGGCTTCTGGTTTCATGAAGCTCCCCGGGAGGCATTTCCCTTCTTCATCTCCAAAGGTCGCTGGCTGGTGGACTCTCTGCTTCGTGGTGCTGCAGCATTCTCTGCTCTCTCTCCGAATCTCTCTGAATCTCTCATTCTCCTTTTATAGGACTTCAGAAACTAATCAAGACCCACTCAAATGGGTGGAGACATGTCATCCCCTAATCCAGTTTAACAACCATTCTTAACTAAATCACATCAACCAGGGAGATGATCTCATTACAGTTTGAAATATACAGTATTGAATAAGGATTATTCTACCTTTTAGAAATGGGATTTATATCAAAACATGGCTTTTCTTAGGGGGCATACTTCCTTTCAAACCACCACACTTGCCTTAATTTGGCATTTTCATGTCATTAGAACTCTAAGCTTGCAACTTAATACATTCCCATTTTTCAAAACTGTTCCATTTCTAGTATGTTACATTCCAGAAGTTTGCAAACTAGAAAAGACATGCAGTTCCAGAATCTTTCTCCAGTCATTCTGGTTTTGAAAGAGGATTTATAATGAGCATCAGGCAAAGGAAGATTGAGAAGAATATGGTAAAATGCACTTTGGGAATCTACTTCATTCATAACCTCCCTATGACTGCCTAGAATATTTTTAAACATTTTTATTGTATAATGTAACATATATACAAAGTAAAGAAAGAAAAAAGCAATAGTTTTCAAAGCACTTTCAACAGGTTGTTACAGGACAGATCCCAGAGTTTGTCATGGGTTACCATACAGTCCTCTCAGATTTTTCCTTCTAGTTGCTACAGAATATAGGAGGCTAGAAAGAATAAAAAAAATTATCATCACAATCCACTTTTTTATTTTTAGTGAAAAATAACATATATATGAAAAAGCAATAAATTTCAAAGCACAGCATAGTTTTAGAACATAGTTCAAAGGTTTGCATGGGTTACAGTTCCACAATTTTAGGTTTTAAATTCTTGCTTCTCTAAGATATTGGAGACTAAAAGAGATATCAATTTAATGATTAAGCGTTCATATTCATTTGTCAAATCCTATTGGTATAACTCCACCATCACATTTGATCTTTCTGTCCCTCTCTTTAGGGGTGTTTGCAGTATGGCCGTTCTAAATTTTTCATATTGGAAGGGTCTATCAGTAATAACAGGTAGGGAGATGAAACTGTCTGATGTGCTGGAAAGGCTGGGTCCTCTAGGTTTCAGGACTTATCTGATATGGGGACCCATTGGAGGTTGTAGGTTTTGGAAAGTTCCCCTAGTGCATGGACCCCTGTGGAATCTTATATATACTGCCCTAGGTGGTCTTTAGATTGACTGGAATCACCCTGGTTGGGGTTTGGCAAGTTATGAGAGGTAGCAATGTCTAACTGAAGTTGCATTAGAGCAACCTCCAGAGTAATGTTTCAACTCTATTTGAACTCTCTCTG
The DNA here is from genome assembly GCF_023851605.1 of Tamandua tetradactyla. NCBI lineage: Eukaryota > Metazoa > Chordata > Mammalia > Pilosa > Myrmecophagidae > Tamandua > Tamandua tetradactyla. The sequence continues at coordinate 297,802 of NW_027518268.1, forward strand.
CCACTGATACTTTATTAGTTGCACTTTTTTCCCTCTTTCAGTCAAGAAGGAATTGTTGATCCCATAGTGACAGGGCTAGACACATCCTTGCAAGTCATTTCCCATGCTGCCATGGAGACTTTCACCCCTGGATGTCATGTGGATGTGGAGGAGTGGACAATGATTTCATTTACAGAGTTGGGCTTAGAGAGAGTGAGGCCACAACTGAGCAACAAAAAACATCCTCCAGAAGTAACTCTTAGGCATGCCTATAGATAGGTTAAGCTTCTCCGTTACCTACATAAGCTTCACAAGAGTAAACTGCAAGATGACAGGCTTGGCCTAATGTCTTGGTGTCCCTAAAGTTTGACACAGTATCAGGGGATTCCCTGATAGTAAAGTTTAATAGTGCCATATTTTTTTTTCTTTGATCCTTTAAGGAACTTTTCCAATACCTTTTGATGATCTGCTTAATATACTCTGGTATGCATCCAGGCATTACATTAAGCTATACAGGATTGAAGGAACTTTCTTATTCTGGGCTCCCTGTGTTTCAGTTGTTCAAATGAGCTGTATAGATAGGTTGAGATAGATTATGTGCTATAGGAAATTTAGGTCCCAGACAACATAAACCTTTCTTCTTTTGGTTTCAAAGAGTATGTGCAGTTCTAAAATAAGGATAATGACTTCCTTACCCACTGTGTTCTCAATTACTGTAACTCCAACCTGATTAGCTTTGTTCTTATCTCTCAAGAACAGGCCATTCACATCATGGTATGCCTCACGACTTTGTTCCTTTTTTTAGCAACACATTTGATCACATGTATACACCATTTTACACCAATCTACTTCTGTCAGTGCATCATTCAGACACTTGCATTCATCAAGCATCATGTATAATGCCTGAAGTCTGCAGTCCATCAACACTCTCAATTTTACATAATTTCATTTTTTCCAAGAGGTAGATCACCAATAAGTACACCCCCACCAAATAGGAAATCTAAACCTCCTCTTAAATCTTATCCTAGCCCCCATCATTTACCTCTGCTGTTGCTGTGGTAGTGCTGATATTTTCCTTTTAAACATAACCCATAGTATGCAATAGCAGTTTCCCCCCATACCCTGTACTTAAACACTCTTTGTACATGAAACATAATTTTGAAGTTCTTGCAAGAACTAATTCATGTTTCTAGTGTTAATCAGTAGGGCACCTAGGTTGATGCAACCCCTTTCAATCTTGTTCATCTTCATTATTGTAGTATTACTTATAGACCCACTAGAGAACTGCCTTCAATTCTCTCTATTCCCTTACATTGGAATTCAACCTCATTAGTAAAATGTTCACCCATCTCTAGCTTCTATGTATCTCTAGGTTCCCTGTATTCTGTATTGTAAACATCTGATTTTACCTTTACCATTGTCATAAAAGTGGAATCATACAGTATCTCTCCTTTTGTGTCTGGCTTATTTCACTCAGCATTATGTCTTCAGGACTCATCCATTCTTGTCATATGCTTCAGGACATCATTTTGTCTTACTGCTGCATAATATTCCATTGTATTATTTACCACATTTTGTTAATCCACTCATCTGTTGATGGATTGGTTCCATCTTTTGGTGATTATGACTAATGCTGCTAGGGACATCAGTGTGCAATTGTCTGTTTGTGTCACTGCTTTCAGGTCCCTTGGGTATATATCAAGCAGTGCTAATGCTGGGTCATAGGGCAACTCGATATTTAGCTTCCGAAGGAACCACCAAATTATCTTTCATAGTGGCTGCACCATTATAAATTACCACCAGCAGTGTATAAGTGTCCCAATTTCTCCACATCCTCTCCAACATTTATAGTTTCCTGTTTGTTTAAAAGCAGCCATTCTTATAGGTGTGAGGTGATATCTCATTTTAGCCTTGACCTGAATTTCCATTTTAGTCAATCAAAATGAACATCTCTTCATGTGCTTTTGAGCCATCTGTATTTACACTTCAGAAAAATGCCTATTCATATCTTTAGCTCATTTCATAACTGAGTTGTTTGTTATTTTGCTGTTGAGTTGTATGATGACTTTATGTCCACAGGATATCAAACTTTGTCTGATAAGTGATTTCCAAATATTTTCTCCCATTAAGTTGGTTGCCACCTCACCTTTCTGACAACATCATTTGAGGTGCAGAAGCATCTGATTTTGAGTAGTTCCCATTTATCTATTTTTTCTTTTGTTGCTTGTGCTCTGGGTGTAAAGTTTAGGATGCTACCTTCTCTTACTAGGTCTTGAAGATGTTACCCTACATTTTCTTCTAGAAGCTTTATGGTGCAAATTCTTATATTTAGGTATTTGATCCATTTTTAGTTTATTTTTGAATAAGGTGTAAGGTAGGGGTCCTCTTTCATTCTTTTGGCTGATGATATCCAGTTCTCCCATGCCCGTTTGCTAAAAAGACTATTTTGTCCCAGTTGAGTGGATTTAGGGCCTTGTCAAGAATCAGTTGACTATAGATTTGGTAGTCTATTTCTGCACTCTTATTTGATTCCAGTGGTCAATATTTCTAACTTTGTGCCAGTACTGTGCTGTTTTGAGCCACTGTACATTTAGAATACTTTTTAAATTCAGGGAGTGTTAGTATTTCCACATTGTTCTTTTTAGGATGCTTTTAGCTATTCAGGGTCTCTTTCCCCTCCAGATGAATTTCATTTCTAGCTTTTCCAAGTCTTCAAAGTAGGTTGTTGGGATTTTGATTGATACTGCATTGAATCTGTAGAACAATTTGGGTAGAATTGATATCTTAACTATATTTAGTCTTCCTATCCATGAGCAGGGAAGTCTTTCCACCTATTTAGATGTCCTTTGATTTCTTATAGCAATGTTATGTACTTTTCCATGTACAAGACCTGTATGTCCCTAGACAAGTTCATTCATAAGTACTCAATTCTTTTTGTTGCTATTTTGAATGGAATTTTTTCCTTAATTTACTCATCAGTTAGGTCATTGCTTCTGTATAGAAACATTACTGGTTTTTACACATGACTTTTATATCCCACTACCTTGTTGAATTTCTTTATTAGTTCAAGTAACTTTGCAGTAGACTTCTCATGATTTTCCAAGTATAGCATCATGTCATCTGCAAATAATAGAAGTTTTACTTCTTCCTTTCCAATTTGGAGGCCTTTTATTTCTTTGACTTGCCTGATTGCTCTAGCTAGAACTTCTAGCACAATGTTGAATAATAGCGGTGACAGTGGGCATCCTTGCCTTGTTCCAGATCTTAGGGAGAAAGCTTTTAGTCTCTCTTCATTGAGTATGATGCTCACTATTGGTTTTTCATATGGTCCATTTTTCACATTGAGGAAGTTGCCTTTGATTCCTATCTTTTGAAGTGTTTTATCAGAAAAGGATGTTGAATTTTGTCAAAAGCTTTTTCAGCATCAACTGAGATGATCTGATTTTCCCCTTTCAATTTGTTAATGTGCTTTATTATGTTAATTGATTTTCTTGTGTTGAACCATCCTTGCATTCCTGGTATAAACCCCACTAGGTGGTGATGTATAATTCTTTTAATGTGTTGCTGAATTTGATTTGAAATATTTTATTCAAAATTTTTGCATTTATGTTTATTAGGGAGATTGGCTTATAGTTTTCCTTTCTTATAGCATCTTTACCCAGTTTTGGTTTTAAAGTGACATTAGCTTCATAAAATATGTTAGGTAAAGTTCCTTTTTCTTCATTTTTTTGGAAAAGTTTCAGCAGGATTGGTGTTAGTTCTTTTTGGAATGTTTGATAAAATTCCACTGTGAAGGCATCTGGCCCTGGGCTTTTCTTTATAGGAAGATTTCTATGACTGATTAAAACTAGTTGTGAGAAGGTGTGAGGCAGAGAGAGGATGCTTGATAACCCTCCATGGCTGTAAGCAATATTGAGGTGCCAACAGGAAGGCGATGCTTGGGAGGACTTCATTCTACTCTCTGCTGAACCCATCTGCTGGGCTGTGTGTTTCACTTGCACACATTTTTCTTGGGGAAATTCATCATTGCCTCTTAATCTAGGGGAACTGGTAGGAAAGATGTGTTGTGTAATTATGATATAAGAATGCTCTTGGCTTCTTGGAGAGACAGCAAGGTTGTTTGGGATGACCAAGCTGCTTACTTCTATGAATTTTATCCTCTAGATGGAAGCCAGGGTCTTTTCTGCTCTCTGCTTTATGGCTCTTTTCACTCAGTCACTGAGTCCAATTTGGGTACACCATAACTTGGGGGAGGTTCCACACCCTCTTCATCTTTCAAGGTCAAGAGATGTTTCTCAACCAGATGTGAGGAAGAAAAGTGGACAGTCAATGGCTCTTCACAAGTTCATAAGATAGAGAGGGTGAGTGATGCTGAAGATGATATAGCATTCAGTAGCAGGAAGCTATATGCTTCAGGTGCAGATACAACAGCTCATTCTTCCCATATTCTTGTGATTTTTCTCAAACTTTCAACCATTATGACTCCTTCCACACATATCTCCACAGACCCCTACCTACTGGTTCTCCATGTGCCCCCACATCTTCCCTGTTTCCTCTAAAGAAGCTAAGGCATCCAAGGCAATGTAGTGATACAAGATATCTTTTGGATTTTATGTTGTGATAAAACAACATAACACTATGTTTACCTGATGGTGCAGTTACTCTTTCCCCTTGCTGAACCTCCTGTATTAGGGCCAAGAAATTTATATATGGTCTTGGCAAAAGCAATTCTGCTAGGAATTGAGGGTGAATGACAGCCTCCACCTGGAAAATGGATTAAGAGAGGAGTGAGCATCCTTGATAAGTGTAACCTGTCAGTCTGGAGGCTAAGAGGACAAGCATTGGTACTGCATCACAACCTGCAATCTGTAGTTGTATTGGAGCATTAGTACCACTATTTGCAAACTCACACAAATACACGCATGCACACACATACACATGCATAAATGCACATAAAAAATGTCATACATGTAAACACACCACTGCTCAGGGGCTAAGGAATAGACCTGAATTCCTATAGCCTATGGAAAAGCACACATCTTAGCTTGCTTACAGTGTTAAGACTTAGTAATCTGCTAGAGCCCACATTTACAGACCCAGCCTCCCTTGGGAGCAAAGTCTCCCTCTGTACACAGCTTGTCAGTGTAGCTCAGGACATCTGGGTCTGCATAGATTCCATCCTCTTCCTGCTGCTATTTTTCATGATCTTCCTCTTCCTACTTCCCATCTGCCCCCTCAGAGGGTGAATGCAAAGCTCCACCATCCCATCCATGATGTCAATGTCCTCTTTCAAAGCTACAGTGCCTCTCCTTGGCAGCTTTCATCTTCAGAGTCTGCTGGTGTCTTCATTGCTGCTGCCTGTGACACTGTGCCTGGGGGTCTGCCTTCCTAGGAATGAACATTAAGGTTAAGGAGGAAAATAAGAAAGAAAAAGTTTACATGAGTCCAGCTTTTATCTCCTGGCAGGTTTGAAAATATTATACACCCTAGAAAAGTCGTGATTTTAATCCTCTTCCTCTTGTGGAGGCAGCCATTTCTTTTAACCACTAGTCAGCACTGTAGGTTGGAAACTTAATTAAATTATATCCACAGAGATTTGACGCGCCCGGTTGTGAGTATTAACTTTTGATTAGAGGGAGATGTGAGTCCACCCATTCCAATTGATCTTGAGTAGTTTGCTGGAATCCTTTAAGAGAGGAAACATTTTGTAAAAACCCAAGAGAGCCATGAGAACCATGAGAGTGACCAGAACCCATGCAGCCAGAGATCTTTGGAGATGAAAGAGAAAAACATCCTTGGGAGAGTTTCATGAAACGAGAAGCCTGGAGAGAACAATAGCAGACATCACCATGTTTGCCATGTGCCTTTCGAGTTGAGAGAAACCCTGAATATCATCAGCCTTGTTGAATCAAGGTATCATTCTATGGACACCTTAGCTTGGACATTTCTATATCCTTGCTTTAATTTGGACATTTTCACAGCTTTAGAACTGTACAGTTATGACTTAATATATTCCCCTTTATAAAAAGCTGTTCTGTTTCTGGTATATCACATTCTGGCTCCTGGCAAACTAAAACAGATTTTGGTACCAGAGAAGTAGGGTGATTTGCAAATATCAAACATGTTGGAATGACTTTTTAAATGAATAAGGGGAAGATTTCAGAGGAGTTGTGAGAAGCTTGATAGAGAAAGCCTAAAATGCATTGAAGAGACTGTTGGTAGAAATGAGGACTCTAAAGATACCTCTGACAAGGCTCTAGGCAGAAATGAGGTATGTTTTATTGCAAACTGGAAAGAAAGCAATCCTTGTAAAATGGCAGATGTCATGGTCATGTTCATGTGTCAACTTGGCCAAGTGGTGGTACCTGTTTGTCTGATTGGACAAGTGCTGGCCTGCCTGTTGCTATGAGGACATTTCATAGAATTAAATCATGATCATGTTGGGTGCATCCACAACTGATTCCATTTGTAATCAGCTAAGGGGAGTGTCTTCTGCAATGAGTGATGCTTAATCTAATCACTGGAGGCCTTTTAAGGAGGATTCAGAAGAGACAGTCTCTCTTCCTGCTTCTGCCAGCAAGCCTCTCCTGTGGAGTTCATCCAGACCCTCCATTGGAATCGTCAGCTTCACAGCCTGCCCTACAGATTTTGGACTCTACATTCCCAGGGTTACATGAGAAACTTCTATAAATTTTATATTTATAAATATTTCCTGTTGATTCTGTTTCTCTAGAGAACCCTACTGCTCTAGAGAACAGCAGGCAATCTGGCAAAATTGACTAGTGGCTTTGGCTGGAAGGCAGATTTAAAAGCCATCAATTGGATATTTAGCAGAAGAGATTTCCAAATTAGATGTGGTGAGTGTGGACTGGTTTCTCCTTGCAGCTTGTGGTGAAATGTGACAGGAAAGAGATGGGATGGGAACTGAACTCTTGAGTACAAAGAAACCAAAAATTGATGTTCTGAAGAATTCTGTGCTTCCAGGAAGGGAGGCCTCAGAGAATAGTGCTCCATATGAGGATTTGGCCAAATGTGGAACCAATCAGCCATTTTAGAGAAAGCTGGTATTGGAGATGGAGTTATCCAGGAGAGATTCATGGAGATTCCTTCTGCCTGATGGGCATAATCCTTGCTTACTACATAGAAAGCCAACACAAGTGCTGTGGGACCATATAAACAGAACCACTGCCAGTGTTGACTGGGGGGTGGGGGTCAGAAAAGGGAGAAAGTAAAGGTAAAAATGTCTTCAGAAGCAGAACCATGGAGACTAGGGTCTGAAGTAAAGAAGTCTCAGGCCAGGAGAGAAGACCCACCCAAGAATTTGGAGAGGGTGAGTTTGCCCCAGAGGCAGAGGATGGGCCTTCCACCTCATTGCAGTGGAGGAGTTGTGCCACCTCAGACCTTGTAGAGGATGGAGCACACCCTTGGGATTGAGAAGCCTGGCTGCCACCACATTTAGGGGTTGAGTGTGTGCCCCAGGGATGGCAGGAGTCTGGATGTAGCCCTGATGCTTGGAAAGGGTGGAATTGAGATAAAGGTCATCTCCCCAATGGCCACCAAGGTTGCGTTCAGAGAGAGGCAGGCCACTGTGTAAACCCTTAGAAAGGATGGGACTGATGCTTTCTAAAGCCCTGAAAATAAATAACTCTCACAAATTGAAATCTAATGGACTTTGCCCCTGCAGTTTTTCAAAATGCTTGGGTCAGGTGACCTCTGTGTTCCTTCCAATTTCTCCCTATGGAAATAGGGTATCTATCCTATGACTGTCCCTCCTTTGTATGTTGCCAGCAAATAACTTGTTCTAAGATTTACGGGTCCAGAGCCAGTGGAGAATTTTGCCTTAGGATAGAACATGCCTGTAAATAACTTTGATGATATTTTGTACTGTTTCTAACTTTGTAATTTATATGTATTGTTACTGAAATATTTAAAGCTTTATGATATTTTGGTGGAATGAATGTATTTTGTATATGAGAAAACATGTCTTTCTATGGTCCAGAGGGTGGAATGTCCTGGTTTGAAAGGATTATGTGCCCTAGAAAAGACATGTTTTAATCCTGATTGCTCTTGTGGAGGCAGCTGTTTCTTTTAATTTCTATTTAGCTCTGTAGGTTGGAAACTTGATAAGGTTATCTGCACAAAGATATGATAAACTCAATTGTGGGTATAACCTTCTTGATTAGTTCACTAGAATCCTTTTAAAGAGGAAGGATTTTGTAAAATCAAGACAGCCATGAGAACCACAAGAGACCATACAGTCAGAGACCTTTGGAGATTAAGAAGGAACACATACCTGAGAGAGCTTCATGAAACAAGAAGCCTGGAGTGAAATCTAGCAGACATCATCATGTTTGCAATGTGCCTTTACAGTTGAAAGAAACTCTGAATGTCATAAGACTTCTTAAACCAAGGTATCTTTCCCTGGATGCCTTAGATTGGAGATTTTCTACATCCTTGTTTTAATTTGGACATTTTCATGGCTTTAGAACTGCAAACTTGCAACTTAATAAATTCCCCTTTTTAAAAGCCATTCTGTTTCTGATGTATTGCATTCTGGCAGCTAGCAAACTAGAACACCTTCCAACCACATGTTAGTAATATTTTACAGATGTAAAATGTTCTGCATGGATCAGTCTACATAAATTACATGAAGTATGAAAGAAGATTTCAGCAATGAAGGATCTTAGAAAGTGTCATTATGCGGTGAAAGGTGAAACCTCCAATATTCTAAGATATCCACTCATCAAACCATAATTCTTAAGCATATTATAAAAATGTTGACAGGTAAGTTGAGAGAGTAGTTATGATAACTAGCAATGTTGACAAATTCATGACAAAGAGTTGCTGAAGACCAAGACTCTTGTGGGTTCTTCTATTTAAAATACTAAATGTCACATCTTGAATACAGTGTGGCACACGTGAGACCTATGACCTCCCTTATGCAGATTTCATCTTCTTTTGGAATGTGGTAAACCATAACTTGTTCCCATCCTTCCATCATGCTTTGGGGCACCAGAGGATGAAGCTTAAGAGGAACTTGAAGGGGAAGGCACTGGGAACCATTTATCTCTGCCAACATTTTAATCTGCATCTCTTCCTTGATCTCAAATTCCATTAATCTAGCATAGGAGGAAGGCACAAGAAGTACTAAGAAGTAGCTAGTTTCACTGAGAGCTGAGCCTCAGAGATCAGCACAAATAATAAAGTAAAAGAAGTTTCTTTTGTGGATTATCCAAGTCCTGGATACTTCATTTCCTAAGAAGGTCTATTCTGCCAGGGGAACAACAACAGTGCTGGGGAACCTTGTGAAGTCACTACATCATCCATTCACCTACAGCACATACCATCAAAACTTAAGAATGGTGTGAAGAAAATGTACCATACAGTGTATGAAAGATTCTCAAGGATGGATCAATGGCTTCAAATATTTCCACTACACCATCCTAACCTAGGATTTAGTGAGTCAAAACACTGTTTGTAAAGGTTGTTGAATTAAATCAGGTGGGTGCAATTTATGGCAGGCCTTCCTCCAAGACATTGTTCTCATGGCCTAGGGATACACAGAAGAGCTGACAGTCAAAAGCTGATTCTGGGATATAGTTATTGTAAATAAAGCAGGGATCAGTGCCTTGGTCTAGGAATCCTAGCTTTGGAACAGTAAATCTAGCAAGGGTAGGGTGTAGATCTTGGCAAGAAATCAGATGCAAAAATTGAGGGAAGGATTTACTTTCCACTTAAAATGTACATGTTTCCTGTTTAGATTGATGGAAATTTGGGGGAATGGATAATATCAATGAGGGTTTTTTTATTACTTGTTTGCCATGGCTTTGTGTTTTAGCTAGGGATTAACATGCAGGCATGGAGGTAAGGGATGGAGGACACATCCATAGGATTTCTGAGACCCTGGCTTCCCCTAAACAACCTCTTTCAACTCTGCCTGCTCTGGAATGATGGAAAATAATTCCTGCTCACTATTCCCTAAAGAAAGTGCCCTCTAAATATTGTGCCCATAACCTTCGTGTACTTATCCACTGAGACTGGTGGAGATCTGGCTGGTAGAGCATGTTACTCACTGAAAAATCCCTACAATTTGGAGTTTAATTCAACTGGAATCTTCAGGAATTATCCCCAGCCCCATCCTAAGACCTTCAATATCATGGCATCTGCAGACCCACCAGCAGAGATAGGATGGGCATCCTAGGAAATAGAGGTGAGGAAAGTTCCAGCACTCAAGGTAAATATGGAAGCTACTGCAGGGGAGAGTTGCACCCTGATTTAGTTGCATCCCCTCCTCTAAGCATCCCCTCTAGTGACTACCAATATTGCCTGATAACAGCCTGCATCATTGCCCCCAATCATAACACACCACCAAACTCCTGCAAAATAATTGATCCTTGGACTGACTTTCTTGTCATCTCATAGTAGATCATCATGTCAGAGCTTCTCATGTGTCACCATTCCTGCATAAACTTAATGCAGTCCCTCTTTCAGGGTCATGGTGAGCATCCAATGGGCCAGGGTTCAAAGCACTGGGCTAAAATCCTTCATGTCAGTAACATTCTGCCTATACCCCCTCCTTCCCCTACCCAGGCCCTACACATATCACCTGCCTCCATCATATATACTCTGCCATCTCTCCCATCATTTTCTCCTTCTAATGTTTACTCCAGGATTTTCACTACTTCCACTTCACATTATCACTGTCAGAGATCAAATATCAATACTAGGATTTATTTTGGGAAGCCCTAGCTTGAAGGAAATATTTGTTTTAAACTCAGATTGGCCTTTGGGCCTTCACTAACTTTGTGTACAGAATGACCCAGAGGGTGCATTAAAAGCAGATTCCTGGGGTTCCCTTCACAGAGTTCCAAATGATAAGCAATTTAAGAAACTTCCTGGATGATTCTGAGATGAAGGTTTCTGCACTTTGGCTGAACCTTAGCTGATTCAAGGTTTAGAATATCAGACTGCCTAAGTGCATTTGAGATTCTGTTCCAAGAGGGAACTCAGAGCAGTTCAAGAATGTGAGGGAATATTGAGCATTTGGAAATTGATATTTTAGGGAACCCATTAAATTATTTCTGTAGTAGAGGGTCCTTTTAGGAGTTCAAATATTGGTGAGCATAATGTAAAAGAAAAGCAGCCTTGCAGCATTGGTACTTGCTGAGTGTGGTTGACACATAGTACTAAGAGGCAGTGCAGAAAATAGATGTGGAGAAATAAGAACAGTCATTCATTATTAGTGGGTAGGTAAAATTGTGCAGCCACTGCAGATGACAGTTTGTCTGTACCTCAGGAAGCTAAGTATAGAAATACTCTGTGATCCAGAAGTCCCACTACTATGTATAAACCCAGAAGAATGTAAAACATGATTGAAATAGATATTTTCCTAACATTATTCATAGAGGCATTATTCACAATTGCCAAAAGATGGAAGCAAGCCAAGATTTCATAAACCTATGAATGGATAAGAATATCTGGTATGTACATACAATGGAATATTATCCAGACATAAAAAAGGGATTAAATCCTGATGTTTGTAATGACTGAGATGAATGTTGAGGATATTATGATGATGTGACAAACCAGAAACAAAAGTGCAGACATTGCATGATCTCACTGACATAAATTAATAGGCAAACTCATAAAGTAAGAATCTATAATATATATTAATAGGTGACAGATTGGTCACTTAGTGTTTATATTTCTCTTGGTTGTAATGTTTTGGAAGTGGATGGTGGGGGTGTGAGCACATTATTGTGAGTGCAGTTCAGAACACTGAATAATATATGTGAGGTGTGGTTAAAATGGAAAATTTTAGGTCATATCTGTTATTAGAATTAAAATTAAAAGATACAGGACAGTGTGACACAGCAACTCTATTATAGATGATAGGCTATAATTAAAAGTAAAATTATAATATGGTTGTTTCCTGAATTATAACAAATTGATGACATGAATAAAGTATAGGATGGTTTATGGGAATCATACAACTAGTGTATACTATGGACTATAGTTATTATTACTATTTTTTGTATTTTCATCAAGTGTCACAGAGGTACTGCACTAATGCAAAATGTGGTATATAGAACTCTTTATTTTTTACATGAATATTCTGCAATCCTACAACTCTAATTAAATGAAATTTTTGAAGAGGTCATATCTCAAAAGCTGGATTACTTGGTATTTTAAATGAAGCAATTCATGCAAATTGCCTCAAACAGTGGCTAGAATATAGACTATCTCAATAAATGCTCTTACTACTACTAAAAGTAATATAATTTTTAAGTAATGCTGTCATCAATTGTAACATGTTCCGCACCAATGCAAAATGTTGGGGATGGGATTGGGTATGGGAATCCTGCACTTAATGCATGATTGTTCAGGAAATCAAGCTTCTTTGATATAAAAATCATATGTGCTAAATACTAGGTGGTATCCTGTAATTGGATTCTTTACAGGGAATCTTGAGGCTGTTTCAATGGACTATTTCTTGTCCTTTTCTTTCAATATAAATATCCCCCTTTAGCATTTATTGCAAGGTCATTCTAGTTGTGATGATCTACCAAGCTTTGATTTGTTTGGGAAGCTCTTTATTTCTCCCTACCTTTTGAAATGCAGCTCCATCAGAGATAAAATTCTTGTTCAGCAACTATTTCCTTCTAGCACTTTCTATATTTCATGCTACTGTCATCTTTTCTTTGTGATTTCAGATGGGAAATTGGTATTTAATGCTCTTGTGGCTCCCTTGTATATGGTATGATTTTTTCTTTCAGCTTTAAGGATTATTTTTTGTCTTGTTATTTGGAAATTTGATTATAATATGTTGGGCATGGATCTCTCTAAGGTTATCCTGCTGTCCCACAGGTCTACTAAATTCTTTTTAGTGTTGTTCATTTCTTTTTATTTTTTGCCCTTTGCCATGTCTCATCCTCAAGTTCATGGATCCTTTCTTCTGTCAGCTCTTATCCATAGTTGAAGCCCTCTAGGAAATGTTTAGTTTCAATTACTGTTTACTTCAACTCCAGTCTTTTTGTTTATTTCCATTCTTTAATTTCTGTATCCTTATTGAGATTCTCAGTTGTTCATATGGAGATATTTTCCTGTCCCTGTTGTTCTTAATGCTTTTCCTTACTTCTTTGAGCATAGTAAGGACCATTTTTTAAAAGTCTTCTTCTGGCATGCCCAAACTCTTGTTTACTTCATTGATGGTGTGTGATATTTTATCCTATTATTTGTATGGGCCATCATTTCCTGTTTCTTTGTTCATTTAGTAGTATTGCACCCACAATAAATATCTTGGTTTCATAGGAAATAATCTTGTACCTTGGAAACTCATGCTGGAATATTTAGAAGTCAAGGGTATTGCTATCTGCAACTTACTCTCTATTAATTCACAATGAGAGTGGGAGATGAGGGGAGTGAGAGGGAGAGGGAGAGAGAGAGAGAATTTAGAAAAAAATGCACCACCATCTCACAATAATATCTTCCTCTGGTGAAATAGTCTGCGTTTTGAGAGGGTCTATGTCTAAAGCAGGGATGAAGGCAGTTTTCCATTTTAACCAGCAGGTGGCAGCATTTTCATCAGTCTCTGCAAGGGCGGAAGGTGGGCTCCTGCTGGAGCATGCCAATGCTGTACTATGGGGTGCAGGTGACAAAGAGAGCAACTCCCTCTGCAATTCCAGGCTTTCTTTCCCATGCTGAGTGCTAAGGATGTTCAGGTGCTTACATCAACCACAAAACTGAAGCTGCTCTCATCTGGAGGGCCATTCATCTCAGAAGTGGGAGTTCAGCCCAAGGCATCCAAGGTGAATTCTAGAGGTCATTGAATATTGGGGGAGAAAGGGAAGAAATGTGAGGGAAGAAGCATCCTCATTAAGGCTAAGGTAACTGAGAAGTTGCTGCTCAAGCTGTGGGCTGCCCTTACTGTCAGCCAGGGTATGGGACAAGCAGAGGCTACAGAAGAAGCAGAAATCAAAGTCTGCCTGAAGCACAGAGCTGGGATTTTTCTGAGTGAGCTAATGATGAGTATGCTGAAATATGAGACAACCTATCCTTAGGCTCGCAGATCCAAGGGAAGAAGTTCCCATTCCAGGACCCTCAGTGATTCGCTGCACAAGCTAATTACTTCAAAGGTCTTGGCACCATTTTCTCCATATGCCACAAGAGGGCAGTAAAGAGCTCTTCTGAAATGCTTTCCAGCCCTGTGGCAAGTTTCATGTAGTTTTAAAATTAACATTTCCACAGCAGGGAGAAAAGGTGTCTTTTGGACAATATGATTGTACTGGAGAGAGATTTTTTTATTTCCTTCAATAAATATTGAAGCAGAGGAGAAGGCAGTGGGCTGGGGCCAAACTGAAGGAAAAGACCCATGTATTTGTCTTTACCCCTTCCTGAGACTTTGTTTATGCTTGAGGGAGATGGAAAAAAGGCCAGTCAACAACCCTTTAAGGAAGATTTCTAGAGTTGGGCTGTTAAGAAAACAAGCAAGGGGCTGAGACAGAACAAAAAGGACAGAGGACACCTACATGGGAACCAGTGAGACCTCTCATGGAGCTGGCAGGAAGCTGAGTCTTGAAGGATGAGCAGCAGCCAGCAGTGACAGGTGTGTGTCTGGAAGGACAGCAGGTGGAGAAGGGGTGATGCAGCACAGTTAGCATGCACAAACGTCCAAGGACAGAAAGATCTGGGTAAGTTCCAGAAACTGGGTGGAGATAATGAGGTTGAAATTTAGTAAAATGGGTCTAGATGAGGATGAGACATCATGAAAAGTAAAACCATAACAGTCTATCAAAACATTCATATGGTTGCCTGCTTATAACAACTATGTGGACATCTACAAACATTTGCCCAATGCATTAATTGTAAACTGAATGGGGAGAGTGGTAATGGGATATTGAAGAGGTCAGCAGCACAGAAGGCTCCAAGGAAAAGAATTCACATGTTCTTCTAAATGATATTGAGAACCATTTATTTCAAGTCTTGCCAAATGCTGTCTGCATACATTTTCAATAGTTTACTATTGAAAATTTTCTAGACCTGTACTTGCATCTTTCCTTCTAAGCAAGACAGGAAGAAATTCATCCTGGAGCAAATCTGATGCCACAGATTGAGTGTCTGGTATTGTTCTGTAGTCTGAACAGAGGAGATAATACTGCAGTCAGCCCATATATTAGTCAGGGTTCTCCAGGGAAACAGAACCAATATGACATATACATATATATTAAGGGATTGTAGGTGTTGATATGTCTGAACTCCATAGGGAATCAGCAGGATGTAAATTCCTGTAGGAGTTAGTGTTGAAGTATTGAGTCTGAAATATGTATAGGGAGAAATCAGTCCAGATATTCAGAGAGGAGGAGGGCTCTGCAAATTGAGGCAGAATTTCTTCTATAATACAGGTTTTCTTTCTATGGCCTAGAGAGAGGTCTTAGATTCCATAAAGTCTATATGCCACAGTAATTGCCTTTACTTAAAGTAAACTAGTTTTAGAAGTTAATTGCATCTACAAAATAATTTCAATAATAGTACATTGGCCTGAATTTGACAAAACAACTAGATGCAATGACCAACTTAGCTCATAAAATTCACCACCACAGGGTCCCTTTTGTCAAATTGGCAGCCATATGCCTTTCCTTAACCCATGCTAAATCTCCAAATAAAGATAATACTAAAGTCATATTTCCACCTAACATGCCCAGTTATCCTGCATATAGTGGAAAATGCGCCAATCCTTTCTCCAGAAGAGCATTCAAGTCCTTGGATGATTGTGTATCCCAGAAAAGCCATGTTCTTTAAACCTCATTTAATATTGCTGGATGGGATCTTTCTTATTGTTTCCATGGTGTGACCCACCTAAATGTGGGTGGTAACTTTTCATCAGGTGGTTTCCCTGAGTTGTGTCTTTACCCATTCCAGATGGGGTCATTTACTGGAGTCCTTTAAGAGGGAACCATTTTGAAAAATCTTCAGTGCTGACAGAGCACACAGCCAGAGAAATTTGGAGGAAAATGCTCCCAGGGAAGTCCTTTGAACTGTGAGTCCCCAGACCAGAGAAGATGCCAGCCACATGTCTTCCCAGCTGACAGAAGTGTTCCAGATACATTGGCCTTTCTTGAACCAAGGTATCTTTCTTGATACCTTTGTTTAGGCATTTTTACAGCCTTGGAACTGTAAACTTGCAACTTAATAAATTCCTTTAAAAAAAAAAACCATTCCATTTCTGGAATAGCTTTAGCAAGCTAAAACAATGCCATTTGAGAGAACCAGAGTTTGTCCCTTCAGTTGATATATTGGGCATTCAGCAGCAGCTGTAGTTTTTTGGCCTTGGTTACTGTGGTGATTTGAAATTGTATGTGCCCCAGAAAAATATGTTATTCAACCTAATCCATTTCTGGGAGTGTGAATGCATTGTAAGTAGGACTTTATGGCAAGTTGCATTGTGATTCCCCCTTTACATTATTTTTTGAGGAATGTCTGCCGCTTTTCCTATCCATGTGTTCCAAAATATGTGAAACAGAAATGATGAACATCTTGGACCTGTTGTCAAAAAATGGTGAGTTATTTTTTTTTATTTAACATCACATACAAACACAAACATTCTTACCATATGGTAATTCCATTCTTGATATATAATCAGTTACTCACAATATCATCACATAGTTGTATATTCATCATCATGATCATTTCTTAGAACATTTGCATCAATTCAGAAAAAGAAATAAAAATAAAACAGAAAAAAATTCATACATACCATACCCCTTACTGCTCCCTTTCATTGAACACTAGCATTTCAAGCTACTAAATTTATTTTAACCTTGTTCCCCTATTATTTATTTATTTTTAATCCATATGTTTTACCCATCTGTCGATAAGGTAGATAAAAGGAGCACCAGACACAAGGTTTTCACAATCATGTAGTCACATTGTGAAAGCTGTATCATTATATAATCATCTTCAAGAAACATGGCTATTGGAACGCAGCTCTCCATTTTCAGGCAGTTCCCTCCAGCCTCTCCATTACACCTTAACTAAAAAGGTGATAGCTATTTAATGTGTAAGAATAATCTCCAGGATAACCTCTCTACTCTGGAATCTTTCAGCCATTGGCAATTAATTTTGTCTCATTTCACTCTTCCCCCTTTTTCTTGAGAAGGTTTTCTCAATCCCCTGGTTCTGAGACCAGGTCATTCTAGGATCTCTGTCCCACATTGCCAGGAAGGTCCACACCCCTGGGAATCAAGTCCCACATACAGAAGGGGAGGGCAGTGAGTCTGCTTGCTGTGTTAGCTGAGAGAGAGAGAGAGAGAGAGAGGCTACATCTGAGCAACAAAGGAGGTTCTCTTGGGTGTGACTCTTAGGCCTAATTTTAAGTAGACTTAGCCTATCCTTTGTAGGGTTAAGTTTCATATGAACAAACACCAAGATTGGGGGCTCAGCCTATTGCTTTGGTTGTCCCCCGAGCTTATGAGAAGATCAAGGATTCTCCACTTGGGAAAGTAAAAATTTTCCCCCTTCCTCTCATTTCCCCAAGGGGACTTTCCAAATATTTTTTTGTTCATTGTTCAAGTCACTCTGGGATTTATTGGGGCATCACTCTGGACAAACCTACCAAATTTCATGCCCTTTTCAAGGTTCCATATAATATGGTGTTCAATTAAGCTCTCCACATGAGTTGTATCAAGAAATGCACTAGTCAAAATATAAATTTTGTACCAAATAAACATTTTTGCTTTAGTCTCACACATAAGTTAAAGTTTCAAAATATTAATTATCATCTATTTTCAGCACCCTGCAGTATTGTCATTCCTTTGTTCTTCCTCATGCAGGAACATTTTTAAATTTGTACATTTAGTCACTATCATTATATACTCTAGGCATTCCTAGATTATACCATCTCAGTCTTTATCATCTATCTTTCCTTCTGATTTCATTTGTGCCCCCAGGCCTCCTCCTTCTATCATTCTCACATTCAGCTTCATTTGGTGTTCTAACATTATTGTATTATAGTTAGTTAGTGCTGTGCTATCCATTTCTGAATTTTTACAATCAGTCTTTTTGCACAATCTGTATCCCTTCAGCTCCAATTACCCAATATCTATCTTGTATCTATCTCCAGATGGTCTCTGTTACCAACTGAAATTCTCAGAGTTCATTCACTAATGTCAGTTCATATCAGTGAGACTGCACAGTATTTGTCCTTGTGTTTCTAGATAATCTCACTCAGCATAATGTCCTTAAGGCCCATCCATGTTGTTACATACTTTATAACTTTATTCTGTCTAACAGCTGCAAAATATTCCATCATATGTATATGCCACAGATTGTTTAGCCACTCATCTTTTGATGGACATTTTGGCTGTTTCCATCTCCTTGCAATTGTAAATAATGCTGCCATAAACATTGGTGTGCAAATGTCTGTTTGTGTCCTTGACCTCATGTCCTCTGAGTAGATACCTAGCAATGGTATTGCCGGGTCATATGGCAATTCTATACTTAGCTTCCTGAGGAACCACCAAACTGCTTTCCACAGTAGTTGTATCATTTGAAATTCCCAACCACAGTGATAGATAATGGTCATTCTGGTGGGCATGAGATGATACCTCATTGTGGTTTCGATTTTCATTTCCCTAATAGCCAGGGAAGTTGAGCATCTTTTCATATGCCTTTTGGCCATTTGTATTTCCTCTTCTGAGAAGTGTCTGTTCAAGTCTTTTGCCCATTTTGAAATTGGATTGTCTGTCTTTTTATTGTTGAATTGAACAATCTATATATTCTGGATACTAGACCTTTATCTGATATATCATTTCCAAATATTGTCTCCCATTGTGTAGGCTGTCTTTTTACTTTCTTGATGAAGTTCTTTGTTGCACAAAAATATTTAATTTTGAGGAGTTCCCATTTATTTATTTCTTCAGTGCTTGTGCTTTGGGTGTAAGGTCTAGGAAACTGCCTACTATTATAAGATTTATAAGATATTTCCCTACATTTTCTTGTAGCAGTTTTATGGCCTTAGATCTAATTTTTAGGTCTTTGATCCATTTTGAGTTAATTTTTGTATAGTGTGTAAGATATGGATCCTCTTTCATTCTTTTGCATGTGGATATCCAATTCTCTAGGCATTATTTATTGAAGAAACTGTTCTGTCCTAGATGAATTGGCTCGACTGCCTTATCAAAGACCAATTGTCCAGAGATGAGAGAGTCTATATCTGAACACTCCATTTGATTCTATTGGTCAGTATATCTATCTTTATGCCAGTCAATGATGTTTTGACCACTGTAGCTTCATAGTATGTCTTAAAGTCAAGTAGTGTGAGACCTCCAAATTCACTTTTGTTTCTCAAGATATTTTTAGTATTCAGGGCACCCTGCCCTTCCAGATCAATTTGGTTATTGTTTTTTCTATTTCTGAGGAGTACATTTTTTGGGATTTTAATTGGTATCACATTGAATCTGTAAATCAATTTAGGTAGAATTGACATCTTAACTCTATTTAAATCTTCCAATCCATGAACACAGTATACCTTTCCATTTATTTACATCTTCTGTGATTTCTTTTAACAATTTCTTGTAGTTTTCTTTGTATAGGGTTTTTGTATCTTTAGTTAAATTTATTCTTAAATATTTTACTCTTTTGGTTGCAAATGGAATTTTTTTCTTGATTTCCCCCTCAAATTGTTCATTAGTGTATAGAAACACTGCAGATTTTTGAGTGTTGATTTTGTAACCTGCCACTTTGCTGTACTCATGTATTAGCTCCAGTAGTTTTGCTGTGGATTTTTGGGTTTTTTGACATATGGTTTCATATCATCTGCAAACAGTGAGAGTTTTACTTCTTCCTTTCCAGTTTTGATGCCTTGTATTTCCTTTTCTTGTCTAATTGCTCTGGCTAGAACTTCCAACACAACGTTGAATAACAATGGTTATAGTGGACATCCTTGTCTTGTTCCTGATCTTAGGGGGAAAGTTTTCAGTTTTTCCCCATTGAGGATGATGCTAACTGTGGGTTTTTCATATATTCCCTTTATTATGTTGAGGAAGTTCTCTTCTATTCCTATCATTTGAAGTGTTTTCAACCAGAAAAGATGTTTAACATTTAGTGTTATTACTGTATGAACAGTGCTTTCTTCTACTATTTTGCCTTTTGGATTTTATATGTCACATCTAATTTTTCTTCTTTTTACCTTTAGAGATAGTCTTCATTTCTACACTCTTCTCCACACCTCTCTTTCCTGTCTTTTTGTATCTGTCTCTAGTGCTCCCTTTAGTATTTCTTACAGAGCTGATCTCTTGGTCACAGATTCTCTCAGTGATTTTTTTGTCCAAAAATGTTTTAAGTTCCCCCTCATTTTTGAAGGACAATTTTCCTGTATATAAAATTCTTGGTTGGCAGTTTTTCTTTTTTAGTAACTTAAATATATCATTCCACTGTCTTCTTACTTCCATGGTTTCTGCTGAGAAATCTATGAACAGTCTTATTGGGCTCCATGTGTATGTGATGGATTGCTTTTCTCTTGCTGCTTTCAAGATTCTTTCTCTTTGACATCTGACATTCTGCTTAGTAAGTGTTTTGGAGTATGTCTATTTGGATTTATTCTGTTTGGGGTGTGCTGCACTTTTTGGAGCTGTACTTTTAAGTCTTTCATAAGAGTTGGGAAATTTTCAGTGATAATTTCTTCCGTTATTTTTTCTCCTCCTTTTCCCCTCTCTTCTCCTTCTGGGACACCCACAACATGCATATTCCTTTGCTCCATGTTGACATTCAATTCCCTGAGTCCCTGCTCATATTTTCCCATTCTTTTCCCTGTATTTTCTTTTGCTTGTCTGATTTCAGATGTTCCGTCCTCCAGTTCACTAATTCTGTCTTCTGCCTCTTGAAATCTAACATTGTAGGTTTCCACTGTTTTTTTTTAATCTCCTCTACTGTGCTTCTCATTTCCACAAGTTCTGTAACTTGTTTTTTCAGACTTTCAATTTCTTCTTTTTGTTCATTCCTTGCCTTCTTTATGTACTCCCTGAATTCATTGATTTGGTGAGGCTTCCCATGTCTGTTTGAACATTCTGAATTAATTGTTTCAACTCCTCCATCTCATTTGAATTGTTGGTTTGTTCCTTTGACTGGGCCATATCTTCAATTTTCCTAGTATGATTTGTTAGTTTTTGCTGGCATCTAGGCATTCAGTTACCTTAATTAGTTTATTCTGGAGATTGTCTTCACTTTTTTTACCTAGAATTTTCTTGCTGGGTGACTGTTATCTATCTGTTCTCTAACATTCACTTCAGCTTATTCTAGGCCTCTAGGTTAGGTTTTGTTTAACAAATCAGAATTTTTCAGTTCTTGTTTCTTGTTCTGCATGCATGGTGCTTCCCCCCACCCACCCCCCAGCTTAGGAGGGTCTACTTAGGTATTATAGACCCCAGCCAGATTTTCCATGACCAAACTGGCCTCCTCTTGGGAGGAAAGAGTCACCTGCATCAGTTTTCCCTGAGGGTGAGACCCAGCAGATTGAAAGGCCTTCCTATGAAGCTTCTAGACTCTGCATTTTTCCTATCCTGCCCAGTATGTGGTGCTTTTCTGCCTGTGGGTCCCACTAGCATAAGGTGATGTGGTACCTTTAACTACTGCAGACTCTGCCTACTGGGGGCATGGTGGAGACAGAGGAGAGGTTGTAGGCTGGCTTTCATTGCTTCACTTTTCCAGACCCTGGGGTGTGAATTCCTTGAGGGAGAGATTCCACTTGAGGTGGGCCACACCCCTCTCTCAGGAAAGGCACAGGTTCCAGAGAAACACTCCAACAAGCTTAATTCTGCCCATACCTGGGGCAGTTGGAGACTGAAAAGTCCTGCAGCTGAATCTAAAGAGTAGTCAAGCCATAGAAACACAGCCACAAGAAAGAAAAAGAAAAATCCTTTCAGAGCAGGACCCCTGTTCCTCTGGTTTGCCAACCAAGAGCTTAAGTTGGCTTGTTGCTTTGTGTATTTCAG